>NC_052131.2:47681155-48289948 GCF_016086655.4 Lepeophtheirus salmonis
AACTTAAATGTTTAATGGTTTATTTTTTAGTATGTAGATTATATTTAATTAAAGCCTTCTTTTTTAAACTTTGAGCTTCAAATATATTTCAAATACTCTACTTTGTCGTTTCATTAGCTATTATTCTGAGAATAAGGTTCATAATGAATTACAATTTCATGGAGTGTGACTTTTTCAAATCTACTGTAACAGATAAAAAACGTCGTAGTCAATTATACGTAGTATATCTTCATTAAACATTTTGCTAATAAATACATTCGTTATACCCTCAAAAATCATAATAAAGCAGGCAGATGATAATCACATCAGTATTTTAAACAATGATACTATATGTCTTTTTTCCCCCTCCTCCTTGCACGCGTTTTTCTCTACAATATTATCAACTATAGTCATAGCATATCTTGTATTTATAATGATAAATAAAATCATTTGTAATTTATCATTTGATTTAATTCAAAGAAAACTGTATTTTATACAATGAACTAAATCTTCACTTGTGAAGAAACCTAGGAATACTTATTAAAAACACAACACTGAGTCGATACAGAATGAAAAAATCATAAGTGAATAAACATCAGATTGGCACCACTTTGAAACAAAGTAGAGGTGACATTCATCATAAGATCAAACTCGTCCATTTTTCTTTCATAATCGTCAGACATTATCCAATTTAAAAGTACTTCTTGATTTCTTCTTCAACAATCTGTAAGAAACAATGAAAATTTAGATTCTGATCGGATGAATGCATTTATAACTTTTTACCGGTATGGGGTCTTGAGCAGTAGAAAATCGGGCAACGGGAACACCGTCTTTATCGATTACAAACTTGGTGAAACTCCACTTGATGAAACTATAAGAAATAAGTAAGAAAAATATAATATATTATATAAATTGCAAACTGTGCCAAGGCCTTACTCTCCGAATGTACCGCCTTGTTTATCCTTCAAATACTTAAACAATGGATGTGCGTCTGGCCCATTCACATTAATTTTTGAAAACAAGTCAAACTGGACACCGTATTTAGCAGCATATTCCTTGATTTCTGCATTCGTTCCGGGTTCTTGATTACCGAATTGATTGCAAGGAAAGGCTAAAATGCGTAAACCCTCAGTTTCAGAGTATTTTTGAATAACTCTACCAACTGAGTGTAATTTACTTTAGCCTTGCCTCATTCGGAGGCAACATTGAGAATGATGCAGACATGACCCCTGTACTTTTCCATGGAAACTTCGTTCCCGTCGATGTCTAATGCTGTGAAGCCATAGATATTATCGGTTTTCTATGAAGAAAAATAATTAGAGATACTCTGAACTAAAATATGAATATATTTGAGAGACTTACAGTAAACTTTGTCGAAGTAATTGATCCCAAACTTGCCGTAGCAAGTAGGAATGAAATTAACAATTTCATTATAAATGGATGAGTTGCTTTACTCAACTGACGATTTGATTTTTTTTACGACTCAATATATATAATTATTTTTGTTAGTAAGGTTATCTTATCTAGATTTTGGATGTAGTCAAAGTTATCTCATTTTTTTTTTAATTGCAGGGGCATTCGAAGGATTTTATTCTTATTTGGGGAGAGGGGAGGCTTTTTTAAAAAAAATGTTAGATAATTTTTTTCTGGAAAAGGCTGTATTTGACGGAATGACCTATTTTAGAAAACATAATTCCATTTTTTTTATTAATATTTTATAAAAAGCATAAATAAATTTAAAAAAAAAAGAAGGTTGACGCAATTTTTATTTATTTCTGGGAGGCTACAGCCTCTACAGCCCATCAAAGTTGATAGAAGTACAAGGTTATGCGATATTTTGTGTACGACTGCTGTTTTACTTTTACCACGCTTTTTAATGTTGATGTCATAGAATATGAGTGGCTGCGTGTTTTGTCAAAATCTGCCTGTCTTGCCTAGCAGTTGGTACTATACATCAGATTGAAAATTCTAGCAAGCCCGATTACATGATGGTCTAACCTTGTATTTCTATAATCCTTTCAGCCCACCAGCTACCACTTAATCATATAATTATCGAAAGGAAGATCTCCCCTCACCACCTTTTAACTATCAATAGCTTTACCCGGTACTTGTAGGCCATTCATGTCCCACAAGTAAAACCATAACTAGAGATGGGATTTGTGTAAGAGGGCACGGCACGTAGAAGGCGAAGCGAGACATATGTTATTACTGAATTAAGAAAATAGTTGATCTACGCTGCCTCTTGGAGAAGAAAATGAATTACAGATATAGGAGGTGAACTTTCTACATTTCAAACGGCATTAGTGCAGGGAAAATATTATAATTATTTATTTTAATATACATATTTAAATCAGTTTACACTAAAGATAGGGGATAACTTTTCTTTTTAGAAAGACATTAAATTCTTCCAATAAATTTAAAACGATCCAAGACTGTTTTTAATCTTCGACATGCTGAGGATGCCAGGCTCTTATTTTTCTTTAAATCAAGCGATTGGTTTTAGGTTTTTATATGGAAACCCCTCACTGTTTGAGAATCTACTGTATATGAGTCTGCTTTTTAGTTATACCTATAGGGTACAAGGACTCAGTAAGAAATTATTGTTTTATTCTATGAGGCTGTAATGAACCTCTTGATGTTGATGTTATACTCAGGGGCCTTGTAGCCTTCTCAGTACTCATATATATATCTATTTCAAAATAAATTAATTATAGGAGTATATTTGTTAAAAAGAATATTTTTATACTGTTATATCAATAAGTGCTTGTGATCTACTTAATTAAGCTCTGCAGTAAGTAGATGTTTTTGTTTTTAAATTCTTTATTTACTCTTAAAATTTTTATAAGATAATGTAAGAGGAGTATTAATGAAATGAAAGTTTTAATCTTTTATTCATCAATAACCTCGTATATTTTCTTCAAGGAAAAAATATTAGGTTATTTAAAACTGTCCTACAAACAACAGAACTTATTTTCTAGTGGGTGACAAAATGTATAATAGTAACATCATCAGGGGCACCTGCAGGTATTTTTTTAAAAGGGGGATCGTTGGGATTTTTGGACAATTTTGGCTGTTTCAGAAGAATTTGATAGAATAGCAATTAAAAAAGCAATTGACTTTTTATCAAAAATTATTGCATTTATAATTTTTTTTATACAAGAAGATTTTTTTATATTGTGATAAGTATAAAAATCCCCAAAAGTGGGGGCACAGATCCCTTGTCCACTATGGTTCTGGCGTCGCTGACTCCCCAATAAAATCACTGTCTATAGCAGAGGTTCTCAGTAGTTTTTTTGTGTTACTCATAATTAAAAGAAGAGATCATCAGATGAAACATTGGCTTATATTTTAATTGGACTGTAAATAATCTAAACTTGATAAGAGGTAGAATATTTTGCTTTAAATATATTACAACTTTAATGAGTTTTATTTTTTGTTAATTCTGTGCTACTTTTTTAAAGTTCGCATCTGGACTGGTACAAATTTGAAATTATCTGATCTAAGTGCTCATTAGTAAGTTCAATACAATATTTATGTTTTACCATATTCATCATAGAAAAACAGTCTCGGATCATTTATAAATATAAAAGTAGGATAAAACCAGAGAACATAGAAGTCAGCCGTTGGATCAATTTTATAAGCGACTAAATTAGTGTGGAGGTAATTATGGTTGATGTAAAGTCGTGTGATGAAGAAAAGAGGATATTAATGATTACGTAACACAGATAGAGACAATTGGAGGTATTTGATTTACAATACTCTATATATTATCGGGTAGTACATATCAGGTGCTTGCCATTAAAACACAATTTAGGCTTATTCTTGCAACATAAAATGCATTTATTTTCAAATTATCAATATTATTAAATGATGTTGGGGTCAATATGAGTGCTGTACAAGGCCCATAGACAGCTTTTTCAGAATTTCTGGTTTATACTGTCTTCTCGGACGTTGCTGGATATATATAATCAAACGAAGCTAGCTCTAATTCAGGAACATTTCTAATTGTAAATAATATATTAGTGAAACCCAAAAGATTTATTTGGAAAATAATCTATGAAATACATTGTTAAGGAACAATCAGATTCTGAAATACAGAAAACTGCAGTGTCTTACACTTGTGGTAGTTTTAAATAATTTTCAACAACCTTTACAGTATTGCGTTATTCCTTCCGGCCCAAAAAAAGATGGTTTTAGAGTAGAAGGTAGATATTAGTAGAGCAATTGGTTGATTTATAATACGTGAATCTAATAAATATTGATTTGATACATGTTGAACGGGTATGATAAGGGTCTCATTTTATACATGATTTACTAGTATAGTGGTTCTTAGCCTATGGAGAATTCCCCACCGTTAGAGAATGGGTGAGTTGCCAAATGGGAAATGACTCTTCGGACAGAATAACTACTGCTTCAAAATTTCACCGATTTCAATTTCAACCAATTTTTGCAAATGTTCAACCATTTGAAGACGGTTTAAAAACAAAAACAACAAATATATGCAGCATTGTAAGTCGTGTTCAGGTAAAAGTGACAACAATTTCGGGCTATAAATGTCAACAGCGGCTCCCCATAAAATCACTCCTGACGCATCTCTCCTGGCTGTAACAGGTGGGTAACAGGATTTTAGGAAAAAATGGCAACGAAATAAATGCAAAGGAAAATATGGTAGCGGAAAAAATGGGAAAATAATAAAAAAAGGAAAAGTGCCTAAATGGAAAAAATGACAAGATTCTTTTAAACTTATTTAATATCTATCACCAATATAATATATAATAAAAGAAAAAGAAAAATAAACAAATGGTTGCAATGGAAGGAGTGTTAATCACTTAATTCTCCGTTATTAATTACAATATTATTAGACATGATGAAGAAGATTCCCCACCCAAGGAAGGAGTCGACTCTTCTCTTTTGATGCTTAGCTTGGTTTGGTTTTCTTCTTCGGATAAAGTTTCAATCTGCCATCATTCCCGTAGAAATTGATATTCAAGGCTCTCCTGTTGAGGATAAAGTACCTCGGATCCCTTCATTTGTACTAATTCTTAGAGAACATGGAAGTATTTCTGTTTTTAATTGATGAAGATCGATCTAAGTATATGAAAAACACTTCTAATTAAAAATGTGCCGCTTCATTTATCAATTCTTTGTGTGTATTATGTTTGCTATGTTTCAACATTAAAATAATAACTAATATATCATATTCATCCTGTGCTAATCCTAAGTAAACATATTTATTTTATCACAAATTGATAGATGTAAATTTTATGATTTTTTTCCCTTGGAATAAGATCTAAATTACTTGAAAGTTACGCATTTTTAAACATCCATAAGCCGAAAATAACGATTGAAATTACTAATTTGATTAAATATATTTTATTCATAAAACTAACTTTTTAAGGGCCTTTGAAAAAATATTATTGTATTTATGATCAAAAGAAGTGGACTGATACTCACCATAATCAAATAAAATAAAAAGATTGTATTTCTCTGTAATTGAAAGGTAACCCTTAGTTAAATAGACACAACAGTTTCACAAATGACAAACTTTTTAAATACAATATAGTTAATAGAAATATAAGGCACCTGAAATTTTTGAGGGCCTGAAACCTTCCCATGGAGTTGCCTCTAACTATACGTACCTAAATTTTTTTATTAAGTATTATTACTCAAACTATAATTTAAAAAGTGTCATTAAGTTTTTCAAAAATAGTTTTTTTTTTATATGTAAAATAATAGCAATTCAATTACTGCTTAACAAAATCATGCGGGACATCTTCTAACATAAATACTTTCCAGGATTTACTTCTTAAAATTTAATTTTCTATTCAAATATTTCATTGATTATTACCTTAAAAAATATAGATATATTGGAAGGAAATAGCAAAATAATAATGTAAGAACCCAGGTTAATAATTTTTATTAACCTCAGCAGGATAAGCGAATGTGAAACCATTAAACTAGCGACATCTTAGTGTGAATATGAAGAGGTAATTATAAATTACCTCTTCACATTTATCACAGATAGATTGTATTTTCAGAACTACACAACTAATTATGCTGTTATTATATAAAACAAAATTTTCTGTGATGAAATGAAAATGGCTCGGGCACAATACTGTCTAATATATTTTTAATCAAGTAATTATCATTTCACCCTTCGATCCTCTTTTTCTTTCTTAATTTTCTACTAAAAATTACGCCATATATATTGTATATCCTTCGCCAAAAATAACTCTAACTTTAACGGATAAAATGTTCGTTCTAAACTTTACTTTTGGTAATTTTTTGTAATCGTCTTGTGGAAAATGTTAAAGGTAATGTTTTTAGCAATTTCAGACTGAAAATAAACTCAACGCAAGTTTTTTAATCAAAATCATTTCTATTTCACTTAAAAAATGTTGTCTTGGTGGAAGAAATATTAATTGTAGCACTTGACTTCCCATAGATTCCCTGATACTGATAAAATAAAAATAGGATAATATTGTTCAAAGTCAATTTTGCCATTTGATTTTTAACCATAAAAGGGTCAATCACTTAACCTCATGTAGGAGGATTTGTACTTTTTATGGTTAAAAATCAAATGGCATAACCTTATTGTGTTTGCACAATAATACTCCATTTTTATTTCAATAGCATCAGAAAATCTATATAAAGTCAAATGCTACAATTAATATATCTTCAACCAAGACAACATTTTTGAACTGAAATAAAAATGTTGTTGATTAAAATCACTTGCGTAGAGTAATTGTTTAATTCGGAGAGTGATACAGCTATTACGTATATTATATACGAATTAAAAATGAGAATTAAGGTAATGAAGGAAGGCGATGATTAGCGAGTTAGTCTTAGTATGTATCTTCATAGAGGTTGAAGAAGGAACATTGCGAGTTAACAGGGGTAATGACGATAAATAAATCAAAAGGTCAAACATTTGAAAAAATTGCTTTATATTGACCAAAATCAGTATTTTGACATAGTAAATTATATTTTGCAAGAGTGTCAAAAGGGGGTGTAAGTTTGATTACACAAGGGAACAATTAGAAGGTCAAAATTTAATTTCAATCAATAAAAAAATGCCAAGAATAAAATTTATCTTTGAGCCCCAAATCCAAAACTGATCTAAGTATTTTCTGGGTCTTCAAGTTTAAGAAATGTTTGAGATTATAGTAATTTGAGACTTTTATTGTTCATAGACATTTTTTATCATTCAGACAATCGCCAAATTGAAGTACGATGAATAAAACTGATGTAAAATAAGTATTTTATGATTATAAAAGTGTTTTTATTGATTATGTATCCTCTTCTGAACTCAACATATTTCCATTTTTAGGCAGAAAAAGGATGATAAACGACATTCTCCTTGAGACCATTATAATGAATAAGTCATAGGCTATGATTATTTTGATTAAACTCCACGTCTCGCTTGTGTATTGCAACCTAAAGTTATGACATATTTAACTGAATTCCGATGTTAGAACAAGAAAAAATTATCTGGATCAATCTATTATTTCAATAATCTGTATTTATAATTTATTATTATTAATAGTTGTATGATTTTAATTGTTTAATTTTGTATATTTAACTTAAATGTTTAATGGTTTATTTTTTAGTATGTAGATTATATTTAATTAAAGCCTTCTTTTTTAAACTTTGAGCTTCAAATATATTTCAAATACTCTACTTTGTCGTTTCATTAGCTATTATTCTGAGAATAAGGTTCATAATGAATTACAATTTCATGGAGTGTGACTTTTTCAAATCTACTGTAACAGATAAAAAACGTTGTAGTCAATTATACGTAGTATATCTTCATTAAACATTTTGCTAATAAATACATTCGTTATACCCTCAAAAATCATAATAAAGCAGGCAGATGATAATCACATCAGTATTTTAAACAATGATACTATATGTCTTTTTCCCCCTCCTCCTTGCACGCGTTTTTCTCTACAATATTATCAACTATAGTCATAGCATATCTTGTATTTATAATGATAAATAAAATCATTTGTAATTTATCATTTGATTTAATTCAAAGAAAACTGTATTTTATACAATGAACTAAATCTTCACTTGTGAAGAAACCTAGGAATACTTATTAAAAACACAACACTGAGTCGATACAGAATGAAAAATCATAAGTGAATAAACATCAGATTGGCACCACTTTGAAACAAAGTAGAGGTGACATTCATCATAAGATCAAACTCGTCCATTTTTCTTTCATAATCGTCAGACATTATCCAATTTAAAAGTACTTCTTGATTTCTTCTTCAACAATCTGTAAGAAACAATGAAAATTTAGATTCTGATCGGATGAATGCATTTATAACTTTTTTACCGGTATGGGGTCTTGAGCAGTAGAAAATCGGGCAACGGGAACACCGTCTTTATCGATTACAAACTTGGTGAAACTCCACTTGATGAAACTATAAGAAATAAGTAAGAAAAATAAAATATATTATATAAATTGCAAACTGTGCCAAGGCCTTACTCTCCGAATGTACCGCCTTGTTTATCCTTCAAATACTTAAACAATGGATGTGCGTCTGGCCCATTCACATTAATTTTTGAAAACAAGTCAAACTGGACACCATATTTAGCAGCATATTCCTTGATTTCTGCATTCGTTCCGGGTTCTTGATTACCGAATTGATTGCAAGGAAAGGCTAAAATGCGTAAACCCTCAGTTTCAGAGTATTTTTGAATAACTCTACCAACTGAGTGTAATTTACTTTAGCCTTGCCTCATTCGGAGGCAACATTGAGAATGATGCAGACATGACCCCTGTACTTTTCCATGGAAACTTCGTTCCCGTCGATGTCTAATGCTGTGAAGCCATAGATATTATCGGTTTTCTATGAAGAAAAAATAATTAGAGATACTCTGAACTAAAATATGAATATATTTGAGAGACTTACAGTAAACTTTGTCGAAGTAATTGTTCCCAAACTTGCCGTAGCAAGTAGGAATGAAATTAACAATTTCATTATAAATGGATGAGTTGCTTTACTCAACTGACGATTTGATTTTTTTTACGACTCAATATATATAATTATTTTTGTTAGTAAGGTTATCTTATCTAGATTTTGGATGTAGTCAAAGTTATCTCATTTTTTTTTTTTAATTACAGGGGCGTTCGAAGGATTTTATTCTTATTTGGGGAGAGGGGAGGCTTTTTTTTAAAAAAAATGTTAGATAATTTTTTTCTGGAAAAGGCTGTATTTGACGGAATGACCTATTTTAGAAAACATAATTCAATTTTTTATGAATATTTTATAAAAAGCATAAATTAAAAAAAAAAGGTTGACGCAATTTTTATTTATTTCTGGGAGGCTACAGCCTCTACAGCCCATCAAAGTTGATAGAAGTACAAGGTTATGCGATATTTTGTGTACGACTGCTGTTTTACTTTTACCACGCTTTTTAATGTTGATGTCATAGAATATGAGTGGCTGCGTGTTTTGTCAAAATCTGCCTGTCTTGCCTAGCAGTTGGTACTATACATCAGATTGAAAATTCTAGCAAGCCCGATTACATGATGGTCTAACCTTGTATTTCTATAATCCTTTCAGCCCACCAGCTACCACTTAATCATATAATTATCGAAAGGAAGATCTCCCCTCACCACCTTTTAACTATCAATAGCTTTCAATTAATTAATTTTTTAAATGTAAGTGTTTACATTTGATTGGACCACCCGGTACTTGTAGGCCATTCATGTCCCACAAGTAAAACCATAACTAGAGATGGGATTTGTGTAAGAGGGCACGGCACGTAGAAGGCGAAGCGAGACATATGTTATTACTGAATTAAGAAAATAGTTGATCTACGCTGCCTCTTTGGAGAAGAAAATGAATTACAGATATAGGGAGGTGAACTTTCTACATTTCAAACGGCATTAGTGCAGGGAAAATATTATAATTATTTATTTTAATATACATATTTAAATCAGTTTACACTAAAGATAGGGGATAACTTTTCTTTTAGAAAGACATTAAATTCTTCCAATAAATTTAAAACGATCCAAGACTGTTTTTTAATCTTCGACATGCTGAGGATGCCAGGCTCTTATTTTTCTTTAAATCAAGCGATTGGTTTTAGGTTTTTATATGGAAACCCCTCACTGTTTGAGAATCTACTGTATATGAGTCTGCTTTTTAGTTATACCTATAGGGTACAAGGACTCAGTAAGAAATTATTGTTTTATTCTATGAGGCTGTAATGAACCTCTTGATGTTGATGTTATACTCAGGGGCCTTGTAGCCTTCTCAGTACTCATATATATATCTATTTCAAAATAAATTAATTATAGGAGTATATTTGTTAAAAAGAATATTTTTATACTGTTATATCAATAAGTGCTTGTGATCTACTTAATTAAGCTCTGCAGTAAGTAGATGTTTTTTGTTTTTAAATTCTTTATTTACTCTTAAAATTTTATAAGATAATGTAAGAGGAGTATTAATGAAATGAAAGTTTTAATCTTTTATTCATCAATAACCTCGTATATTTTCTTCAAGGAAAAAATATTAGGGTTATTTAAAACTGTCCCTACAAACAACAGAACTTATTTTCTAGTGGGTGACAAATGGTATAATAGTAACATCATCAGGGGCACCTGCAGGTATTTTTTTTAAAAGGGGGATCGTTGGGATTTTTGGACAATTTTGGCTGTTTTTTGATAGAATAGCAATTAAAAAAGCAATTGACTTTTTATCAAAAATTATTGCATTTATAATTTTTTATACAAGAAGATTTTTTTATATTGTGATAAGTATAAAAAATCCCCAAAAGTGGGGGCACAGATCCCTTGTCCACTATGGTTCTGGCGTCGCTGACTCCCCCAATAAAATCACTGTCTATAGCAGAGGTTCTCAGTAGTTTTTTTGTGTTACTCATAATTAAAAGAAGAGATCATCAGATGAAACATTGGCTTATATTTTAATTGGACTGTAAATAATCTAAACTTGATAAGAGGTAGAATATTTTGCTTTAAATATATTACAACTTTAATGAGTTTTATTTTTTTGTTAATTCTGTGCTACTTTTTTAAAGTTCGCATCTGGACTGGTACAAATTTGAAATTATCTGATCTAAGTGCTCGTAGTAAGTTCAATACAATATTTATGTTTTACCATATTCATCATAGAGAAAACAGTCTCGGATCATTTATAAATATAAAAGTAGGATAAAACCAGAGAACATAGAAGTCAGCCGTTGGATCAATTTTATAAGCGACTAAATTAGTGTGGAGGTAATTATGGTTGATGTAAAGTCGTGTGATGAAGAAAAGAGGATATTAATGATTATGTAACACAGATAGAGACAATTGGAGGTATTTAATTTACAATACTCTATATATTATCGGGTAGTACATATCAGGGGCTTGCCATTAAAAACACAATTTAGGCTTATTCTTGCAACATAAAATGCATTTATTTTCAAATTATCAATATTATTAAATGATGTTGGGGTCAATATGAGTGCTGTACAAGGCCCATAGACAGCTTTTTCAGAATTTCTGGTTTATACTGTCTTCTCGGACGTTGCTGGATATATATAATCAAACGAAGCTAGCTCTAATTTGGGAACATTTCTAATTGTAAATAATATATTAGTGAAACCCAAAAGATTTATTTGGAAAATAATCTATGAAATACATTGTTAAGGAACAATCAGATTCTGAAATAAAGAAAACTGCAGTGTCTTACACTTGTGGTAGTTTTAAATAATTTTCAACAACCTTTACAGTATTGCGTTATTCCTTCCGGCCCAAAAAAGATGGTTTTAGAGTAGAAGGTAGCTATTAGTAGAGCAATTGGTTGATTTATAATACGTGAATCTAATAAATATTGATTTGATACATGTTGAACGGGTATGATAAGGGTCTCATTTTATACATGATTTACTAGTATAGTGGTTCTTCGCCTATGGAGAATTCCCCACCGTTAGAGAATGGGTGAGTTGCCAAACGGGAAATGACTCTTCGGACAGAAGAACTACTGCTTCAAAATTTCACCGATTTCAATTTCAACCAATTTTTGCAAATGTTCAACCATTTGAAGACGGTTTAAAAACAAAAACAACAAATATATGCAGCATTGTAAGTCGTGTTCAGGTAAAAGTGACAACAATGTCGGGCTATAAATGTCAACAGCGGCTCCCCATAAAATCACTCCTTACGCATCTTTCCTGGCTGTAACAGGTGGGTAACAGGATTTTAGGAAAAAATGGCAACGAAATAAATGCAAAGGAAAATATGGTAGCGGAAAAATGGCAAAATAATAAAAAAAGGAAAAGTGTCTAAATGGAAAAAATGACAAGATTCTTTTAAACTGATATAATATCTATCACCAATATAATATATAATAAGAGAAAAGAAAAATAAACAAACACGACCGTGATTCCAATGGAAGGAGTGCTAATCACTTAATCCTCCGTTATTAATTACAATATTATTAGACATAATGAACAAGATTCCCCACCCAAGGAAGGAGTCGACTCTTCTCTTTTGAGGCTTAGCTTGGTTTGGTTTTCTTCTTCGGATAAAGTTTCAATCTGCCATCATTCCCGTAGAAATTGAAATTCAAGGCTCTCCTGTTGAGGATAAAGTACCTCGGATCCCTTCATTTGTACTAATTCTTAGAGAACATGGAAGTATTTCTGTTTTTAATTGATGAAGATCGATCTAAGTATATGAAAAACACTTCTAATTAAAAATGTGCCGCTTCATTTATCCAATTGTTTGTGTGTATTATGTTTGATATGTTCCAACATTAAAATAATAACTAATATATCATATTCATCCTGTGCTAATCCTAAGTAAACATATTTATTTTATCACAAATTGATAGATGTAAATTTTATGATTTTTTCCCTTGGAATAAGATCTAAATTACTTGAAAGTTACGCATTTTTTAAACATCCATAAGCCGAAAATAACGATTGAAATTACTAATTTGATTGAATATATTTTATTCATAAAACTAACTTTTTAAGGGCCTTTGAAAAAATATTATTGTATTTATGATCAAAAGAAGTGGACTGATACTCACCATAATCAAATAAAATAAAAAAGATTGTATGTCTCTGTAATTGAAAGGTAAACCTTAGTTAAATAGACACAACAGTTTCACAAATGACAAACTTTTAAAATACAATATAGTTAATAGAAATATAAGGCACCTGAAATTTTTGAGGGCCTGAAACCTTCCCATGGAGTTGCCTCTAACTATACGTACCTAAATTTTTTTATTAAGTATTATTACTCAAACTATAATTTAAAAAGTGTCATTAAGTTTTTCAAAAATAGTTTTTTTTTTTATATGTAAAATAATAGCAATTCAATTACTGCTTAACAAAATCATGCAGGACATCTTCTAACATAAATACTTTCCAGGATTTACTTCTTAAAATTTAATTTTCTATTCAAATATTTCATTGATTATTACCTTAAAAAAATATAGATATATTGGAAGGAAATAGCAAAATAATAATGTAAGAACCCAGGTTAATCATTTTTATTAACCTCAGCAGGATAAGCGAATGTGAAACCATTAAATTATAAATTACCTCTTCACATTTATCACAGATAGATTGTATTTTCAGAACTACACAACTAATTATGCTGTTATTATATAAAACAAAATTTTCTGTGATGAAATGAAAATGGCTCGGGCACAATACTGTCTAATATATTATTAATCAAGTAATTATCATTTAACCCTTCGATCCTCTTTTTCTTTCTTAATTTTCTACTAAAAATTACGCCATATATATTGTATATCCTTCGCCAAAAAATAACTCCTAACTTTAACGGATAAAATGTTCGTTCTAAACTTTACTTTTGGTAATTTTTTTGTAATCGTCTTGTGGAAAATGTTAAAGGTAATGTTTTTAGCAATTTCAGACTGAAAATAAACTCAACGCAAGTTTTTTTAATCAAAATCATTTCTATTTCACTTAAAAAATGTTGTCTTGGTGGAAGAAATATTAATTGTAGCACTTGACTTCCCATAGATTCCCTGATACTGATAAAATAAAAATGGGATAATATTGTTCAAAGTCAATTTTGCCATTTGATTTTTAACCATAAAAAGGGTCAATCACTTAACCTCATGTAGGAGGATTTGTACTTTTATGGTTAAAAATCAAATGGCATAACCTTATTGTGTTTGCACAATAATACTCCATTTTTATTTCAATAGCATCAGAAAATCTATATAAAGTCAAATGCTACAATTAATATATCTTCAACCAAGACAACATTTTTGAACTGAAATAAAAATGTTGTTGATTAAAATCACTTGCGTAGAGTAATTGTTTAATTCGGAGAGTGATACAGCTATTACGTATATTATATACGAATTAAAAATGAGAATTAAGGTAATGAAGGAAGGCGATGATTAGCGAGTTAGTCTTAGTATGTATCTTCATAGAGGTTGAAGAAGGAACATTGCGAGTTAACAGGGGTAATGACGATAAATAAATCAAAAGGTCAAACATTTGAAAAAATTGCTTTATATTGACCAAAATCAGTATTTTGACATAGTAAATTATATTTTGCAAGAGTGTCAAAGGGGGTGTAAGTTTGATTACACAAGGGAACAATTAAAGGTCAAAATTTAATTTCAATCAATAAAAAATGCCAAGAATAAAATTTATCTTTGAGCCCCAAATCCAAAACTGATCTAAGTATTTTCTGGGTCTTCAAGTTTAAGAAATGTTTGAGATTATAGTAATTTGAGACTTTTATTGTTCATAGACATTTTTTATCATTCAGACAATCGCCAAATTGAAGTACGATGAATAAAACTGATGTAAAATAAGTATTTTATGATTATAAAAGTGTTTTTATTGATTATGTATCCTCTTCTGAACTCAACATATTTCCATTTTTAGGCAGAAAAAGGATGATAAACGACATTCTTCTTGAGACCATTATAATGAATAAGTCATAGGCTATGATTATTTTGATTAAACTCCACGTCTCGCTTGTGTATTGCAACCTAAAGTTATGACATATTTAACTGAATTCCGATGTTAGAACAAGAAAAAATTATCTGGATCAATCTATTATTTCAATATTCTGTATTTATAATTTATTATTATTAATAGTTGTATGATTTTAATTGTTTAATTTTGTATATTTAACTTAAATGTTTAATGGTTTATTTTTTAGTATGTAGATTATATTTAATTAAAGCCTTCTTTTTTAAACTTTGAGCTTCAAATATATTTCAAATACTCTACTTTGTCGTTTCATTAGCTATTATTCTGAGAATAAGGTTCATAATGAATTACAATTTCATGGAGTGTGACTTTTTCAAATCTACTGTAACAGATAAAAAACGTCGTAGTCAATTATACGTAGTATATCTTCATTAAACATTTTGCTAATAAATACATTCGTTATACCCTCAAAAATCATAATAAAGCAGGCAGATGATAATCACATCAGTATTTTAAACAATGATACTATATGTCTTTTTTCCCCCTCCTCCTTGCACGCGTTTTTCTCTACAATATTATCAACTATAGTCATAGCATATCTTGTATTTATAATGATAAATAAAATCATTTGTAATTTATCATTTGATTTAATTCAAAGAAAACTGTATTTTATACAATGAACTAAATCTTCACTTGTGAAGAAACCTAGGAATACTTATTAAAAACACAACACTGAGTCGATACAGAATGAAAAATCATAAGTGAATAAACATCAGATTGGCACCACTTTGAAACAAAGTAGAGGTGACATTCATCATAAGATCAAACTCGTCCATTTTTCTTTCATAATCGTCAGACATTATCCAATTTAAAAGTACTTCTTGATTTCTTCTTCAACAATCTGTAAGAAACAATGAAAATTTAGATTCTGATCGGATGAATGCATTTATAACTTTTTACCGGTATGGGGTCTTGAGCAGTAGAAAATCGGGCAACGGGAATACCGTCTTTATCGATTACAAACTTGGTGAAACTCCACTTGATGAAACTATAAGAAATAAGTAAGAAAAATATAATATATTATATAAATTGCAAACTGTGCCAAGGCCTTACTCTCCGAATGTACCGCCTTGTTTATCCTTCAAATACTTAAACAATGGATGTGCGTCTGGCCCATTCACATTAATTTTTGAAAACAAGTCAAACTGGACACCGTATTTAGCAGCATATTCCTTGATTTCTGCATTCGTTCCGGGTTCTTGATTACCGAATTGATTGCAAGGAAAGGCTAAAATGCGTAAACCCTCAGTTTCAGAGTATTTTTTGAATAACTCTACCAACTGAGTGTAATTTACTTTAGCCTTGCCTCATTCGGAGGCAACATTGAGAATGATGCAGACATGACCCCTGTACTTTTCCATGGAAACTTCGTTCCCGTCGATGTCTAATGCTGTGAAGCCATAGATATTATCGGTTTTCTATGAAGAAAAAATAATTAGAGATACTCTGAACTAAAATATGAATATATTTGAGAGACTTACAGTAAACTTTGTCGAAGTAATTGATCCCAAACTTGCCGTAGCAAGTAGGAATGAAATTAACAATTTCATTATAAATGGATGAGTTGCTTTACTCAACTGACGATTTGATTTTTTTACGACTCAATATATATAATTATTTTTGTTAGTAAGGTTATCTTATCTAGATTTTGGATGTAGTCAAAGTTATCTCATTTTTTTTTAATTACAGGGGCGTTCGAAGGATTTTATTCTTATTTGGGGAGAGGGGAGGCTTTTTTTTTTTTTTTAAAAATGTTAGATAATTTTTTCTGGAAAAGGCTGTATTTGACGGAATGACCTATTTTAGAAAACATAATTCCATTTTTTTTATTAATATTTTATAAAAAGCATAAATAAATTTAAAAAAAAAAGAAGGTTGACGCAATTTTTATTTATTTCTGGGAGGCTACAGCCTCTACAGCCCATCAAAGTTGATAGAAGTACAAGGTTATGCGATATTTTGTGTACGACTGCTGTTTTACTTTTACCACGCTTTTTAATGTTGATGTCATAGAATATGAGTGGCTGCGTGTTTTGTCAAAATCTGCCTGTCTTGCCTAGCAGTTGGTACTATACATCAGATTGAAAATTCTAGCAAGCCCGATTACATAATGGTCTAACCTTGTATTTCTATAATCCTTTCAGCCCACCAGCTACCACTTAATCATATAATTATCGAAAGGAAGATCTCCCCTCACCACCTTTTAACTATCAATAGCTTTCCCAATCTTTATCAGAGAATATTCTCCTTACCTCTCTCACAGCGTTACCTCGTTAACACAAAAATACCCTATGTATTTTTGTGTCAGCTGTCGGTTCTCACCTCTAACTAAACTGGGAGCTGCTGGAGATTCAGTTCACAGAGGAGGAATGGAAATCCGATGGAATTATCTGTCCAATTAATAATCAAGAACAAATCAGTAATTGTGGCATCTTTATGACTTACACTCCATCATGTGTCCAACAAGTCCCTTGCCTGGCTTGAGAAGATCTGCTACCACCTTGTGACCAAGGATCATTAACCCCCTAGCAGCCTCGATCTTTATGTATGGTGTTACGTTCAGGCAAACGCTAATATACATCCCCACACAACTAACGCAAGTCTGGTTGACGCCATTAAAGAGCCAATTGCATTCATACCCAGGCACTCGTGGTCAACACTGAGGACAATTATATAGAATAAGCCTCAAGACACATGCCCTTCAATGAATTTGTTTGTTATTTGAAATTAAATTATTAAAAATGACGGATTTTATGTTTGTTTTTTCTCGTAAAAACGATTTTATTTTCAAACCTTGCGCACTCTACAGGGGCGTTCAAAAGATTATATATTCTTTTTGAAGTGGGGGCTTAAAATCCTATAGTTCTATTTAAATTTCTATAACAAAACGATAATTTTTTCTTAATCAAAATTCATTAATTAGGACGGTGATGGAGTCCCTCCAGCCCTCTACGAACGCCCCTGATATAGAACTAGAAGAACAATGTGGGCAGTTTAGATGATTTGACAACATTCTTTTGTAGTACGTTAAACAAGTAAAATTCATGTCAACAACTGATTAGAAAGAATTTATAAATATTAAAATAATATCTACTTCTATGTATATAATTTCTTATTCTTTTATTGTGTTTGCTTCTTTTATTCCGTTGACGTATTCCTCTTCAAGTTCTGTACATGATTTTTTAATATATATTATCTGCAATTTGGTGCCAAGGTATGTAGTTTGGAGGTGCAATTTAAATAATTTAAAAAAGGGTATTTCTTGCTCCCTAAATACACTTTTGAATTTGAATATACAAATAATTAATGTATATTAATGGAGCAATACAGTTTGTACAGTTGTATGTCTGTTTGTATGCATATTTGTATACGAAACGTCAAGTTATTTTGTACTTAATGAAGAATTTTTTACTTTATCACTCTAAACTTTAAAAAAAAAAAGAAGATTTATAAGTGTTCTATCTTGATGTGTCAGTCTTAATTTATGAAAATTTTGAATAATAAAACGTACACACTCATAAAATAAAGCACTACTAAGACTTTTATGGACTTCAACTCCTTGTAACCACTACGTCATCCTGGAAAATAATGATTCTTCACAATATAGATGAATTCTACTGTGAGATACTTAGGATTGAGTTATGAATACACCTAAGCCCTGATATTATAAGGTTAAACAATTAATACAAAATAAAAACATAGCTTAAATTAATAAAACCCATAAATGAAAACATAAGAAGGGTTATTACAACATCCATCATAATTGATTAATAAGACATTAATTTTAAGTCACTTAATTCATCATTTTGTGTTAATAAATAATTGCTTCTATATACAGTTTTGTCACATCAATAGTATATTTATTGAATAAGGATGCAGAGATAATAAATCCTAATGAAAGTGATATTTAAATAAGGTGACTCACTAACTTTTTTGAAATATGTACAACAAAATTCATATTTTGCAACATAGGGGTTTGAGATCTCTTATAATTGTATTATCACGAAATCCATGTAGTGAGGTAAGAGAACCTGTTCGAAAGAGATGAGATCCCTGAGTATCGAGGATATTCGAATATTATATACTCTAAACAGATATAAATTTAAAGGAACTATCAAATATGAGTGGATGCAAATCCATATATCCGGATGCTCTTCGAAAAATGTATATCCAAACCCTCGGCAATTTTCTTAGAAGTCATTGATTTAATGTATATATCACATTCTGACTCAAGTTTATCACCATATTCCATATTCACAAAAAGTGACTAGCTTTTTTATCCACTCTCAACCTCGACTGACAAAAGGGAAAGGGAAATTTTGAAAAAACAAACATATGCCAGCTTGTCTTCAGTGTTTTTCTTGTAGCCAGGTATTCTTTACTAATT
Source organism: Lepeophtheirus salmonis (assembly GCF_016086655.4). Classification (NCBI taxonomy): domain Eukaryota; kingdom Metazoa; phylum Arthropoda; class Copepoda; order Siphonostomatoida; family Caligidae; genus Lepeophtheirus; species Lepeophtheirus salmonis. The sequence goes on from NC_052131.2 coordinate 47,700,537, forward strand.
AGATAATGATTATTAATTTTGAAATACATTAAATTGATAGTTAATCTTACCAATGACTGTGTCTGAAATTAAACGAATTCTAAGCGAAGGCCCATGACTTACAATAATTAATAAAAAAAATCCAAATCCTATATTGTACTTTTTTAAGGACATAATACGTAGAATCAGTTCCTTTCTATGTATTTTAATTCATACAAGAGGAACATATGAAAATTAATGGAAATAGATAAAAGGAAAATACTATAGAGAAAAAGAAACATAGAGGGATGATACTCTGAGCTAAAGCAAGATAAATTCTTTGATGTTGTGACATCAGAGGAGAGAAAACATTTAGTTGACCAAAACAATGGAAAGGTATTTCCATCTATAAGCTCCAAGAATTTTATAGTAAAAGTATATGTATATATGTAGTATATGGACAATAAATAGGCCTTTCAATCTATCCGTGACATTGTCTTTGATTCATCTCCCGAATAAAACCATATATTCACCCTAATTAAATATATTTCAAAATGTTATGCAGTCAAATAATTATATCATTACGAAAATCTGAGAGTTAAAGGATTCAAGGGACATAACAAAACAAAACAAAAATTGAGATAAATTAATATTGATTTTATAATTGAAATATAGTTTGAATAATCTACCATGTCCTTCATTATTATAATGAAAGGCTAAATAAAATAAAATTTAAATAGAAAAATTGGAATAAAATATCGATATACTTTATAAAATAATCTGTTTAAAAATACTTTATTAGCCTATTGCAGTGGTTCTTCAATGGGGTACGCGTACCCTTGGAGTACTTAGTGGTACTCCATGAGGTATTTGATATTTTGGAAGAACATTTTAAATGTAGTACACAACTCAAGTGTGTCTGTAGGGCGCTGGGATGAAACGACTATAGCCTCCCAACACCCCCTCCCACAAAAAAAAATAAAGAAATTTTAGTTTTTTCTAGAAAATTTATTATTTTTTTTTTTTTCAAAAAGTTTAATATTTGAAATATAATTTAATCTTCTGTGAATAAACATGGATTTTTCAATTTTTTTCCAAAAATTTAATTTTTTGTGAACAGCTGTGGATTATGAATTTTTTTCCAAAAAACATAATTTTTTTAGAATAGGTATGGATTTTTGATTTTTTCAAAAAATTCATTTTTTGTGAAAAGCTAAAAAAATTTTCCATAATTTTTTTGAAAATAGCTATGAATTTTTGATTTTTTTTCCAAAAAATTTAATATTTAATTAATTTTTTTGTTCAAAAAATTTCAAATTTTGCATTGTTTTTAAAGAAAAATTACAGAAGACCTAGTCCCTTACCCTTTCAAAATGTAATCCCGCGGACACCCCTGTCACTGAAGCACAAAATGTTTTGTGTTGGTACTTGGGTTAAATAAATATTTTACAAGTGGTACATCACTAAAAGAAGGTTGATAATCCCTGACCTATTGAATAATTTAAGTTTAATTCGGGAAATAAATTATTATTATCTCAATTGACATTTAAAGAAATAAAAACATTGGAAGCGCCCTCTATGTTCTATGCTATCCAACTAGAGCAATTCGAATATGTTGGTGAACTATTAAGGTTTTTTTTTTGATAGTATCAAACACTTCTTCACATCATCACTCTATGTGATATATGTATTTAATCTCTATAAAAAATACAAAACAACTTTTGTTTATTTAAAAAGTAAACATGGCTCAACTAATGATGTAGTTTGGATGTAAGAAGTTTCGCCACGCCTCTTATTCTAAGTGGTTTACATATTTATCATTGATATCACAACTAAAGTACCATTTACTATATTATAAAATTGGTACAAAAAATTGCATACTACTTTTAATTATTATTGCAAAACTAAAATCTTAAATCATACCAAAAAGTGAATTAAAGTTCATTTTTTCCATTCGATGGCGATAGCTTTTTATCTAAGTCACATGCATATTTCTAAAGGATGTATTAAAGGGAACATAATTTTTTGGAGTAAGACAACAAGTTCTTTGTTGAACACAATTTATTCAGTTGACAAAATATATTTTTATCATCGCTGGGGACCTTTTTAATTGTAACTGATTCGTTTACTGTATAACTAAACACAAATGAGTATATATGTACAGTACACAAAACCACAAAATGAATTAAAGGTAGATATTTTTTTAAAAAGAATGACTGATGCTGCATAAAAGTTGGGAAGTCTCTGGCTTTACACATAGATGGAGTTTTTATAATTCCCCTCATTTTTAGTTAGTATCAAACTTTAAAAGACAGCTGTCAAAATTGTATGATAACCTGTTCTTTAGTTTGTAAGAAATTATGCTAAGTGTGACGCTAATTTGTTATTTCCAAAAACAATGGATCTAAAACAATATGTTGCTTTTATTTGACACTGCTTATTGATGGGGAAAAATACCATTCAAGCTCAGAAATGGCTTGAAAAGTGTTAGGAGGACTCCGTTGCATAAAGCCAATAATAAAAAATTAAGTAATCATGATTAAAAAGAAACAAATAACTATTTTGAACGAATAAAGACGTGTTTTCTTTTTATGTCTGGACTTTTCGTGTTATATAATATTTAATAACTAATATTTAAATAATAATAACAATTTGGCAACAACAAAAAAAAACAATTATCAATTAGCTGGACAAAATCTATTTCAACAATTTTTTTATTTTTGTTATGAAAAAAAAAAAAAAATAACCCTTGATCTTTGTTTTTGACAATAATTTTACAAGGTACGTGGTGTTTGATTTAAAATAAAAATTGTAGAGTAGAAAATTCATAGAATTATGTGTAATCACAAGTTGTGCTTTATAGCCCTCCTGATGGTCCTAGGAGCCACAGTGAAGACGTTCATCGACTTTGTGAAATCCTCCTATATATTCTTCTCCAAACTTAACAAGAACTTCTTATCCCTCTTTAAATTATGCCCTCTACTTCCTGACATCTCGGAGATGTCTTGATCATTTTTTTCATCTTGGCCAACTTATTAACCAGGTTTCTAGAACACTTAACAATGTCAGTAATTTTCATTACATCAGTTCGAGCATATAAGAGATCTGAGATGTGCTGGCTTTTTGCTTATTGGTCGCTCATGATGATGAAATGACTAAATGATTAGTATAGTTTGTTTATGTAAAAAGAACGGTGGAAACAAAATATAAATAAATTATCACTAAACCTTTTCATAGTAATGTAATAGTGTAATAATGTATAGTAATAGTCTTCCATGGAGAAGGGGCGAAAGCTCATGAAAAGGGACTACATTGTCAGAGTGGCCGCTTGAAGGCTGTCATTGCGAGTAATTGAGCTAAAATTCATAAATAATATCTGTCATTGTGTGCTTAATAAATGTCTTAAATTAATCTATCACATCTGACTTAATTGATACTTAGGAGGAGCAAAAGTTTGCTAACATTGATTAGTGGTACATCCATTTCGCACGACCCGGTACATGTATTTCTTTCTCTTTAAATCCATCCCTTGATATTGTATCCGATGGTTCATTCCTTTTTTAGTCTTTTTTTATCGGTACAATCTTTTTATTATAAATGTGTAATAAGCTACATACAAAAGACTATCAAATGTTACTTAAATATAAAATTTATTTACATCATTGGCACATATACTGTTACAACACTCCATTGGTGACGGAAAAAGAAAATAAATAATTACATACATTCTCATTACAATAAAACATGTCAAAACGAATTAATTTATACTATTTGACAGAAAAATAAATAAATATATCAGATGAAAAGAATCAAACATATAAAACCTTATTTCTTTTTTGGTAAAACTACAAATTACAACGTAAATATACTATGAATTATTCTGTATTCATCCACCAAACATTCTTATGTATGTATATTTTGATTGAGGATTTACTTGAGGAAATGATAAAAGCTAAGTATGCAGTGCAATGGAACGAGTAAGTCCAAAGGTTACAAATTACAAAACCACATTCATTAATTTCTTAAAATTCCAAATCCCTAGAATATAGTCAGCATATTTTTGGCCTTTTATTTACATTTATACTTGAATCATTCTTCAGTAGTAGAGATAATAAGTCCAGTAAAATATATTAAAGATGAGAAAGTTAAGAGGGAAAAGGATCCGACAGGACTCGTCAATTTTAACTCCAATGCGTGCCGACGTATATCCTTTATCTGGTCGTCCATAAGAAATATTTTTTTCAAAGATAATGTTCCGATTGGAAGCTACTGTCGAAGGGGGATGAATGTTGGATGTTTGTTCGGATTGATTTTCACCGTTTGACTGAAAATAAATTAGATACAAAATATTTAAAGGTTGAGTTAATTTTAGATTGGTATAAAGTTCCGAAACTATTGCGTCCATTTTAGTATAATATGGATATATTTGAATTTAATAAATAAATGTTATAATTATTATAGTCTTATTTTTTGTTGGAATTGTCGAATCGTTTTTCAAGTACATTATTTAGATAAGAAAATTAATATGTGATAAAAGCCATTGTTAGATTACATGGGAAAATATATCCATTTATTATATATCTATTATAAAATATATCTCAAATCCACTTTCATTAAAAGATCATATTATTAAACAAAGGAATATATATTTGTTCTCAAAAGTATGTATAGATTGTTTCATTAAAAAAGAAAGATAAAAGACAAGAGAGAAACTAAAATGTCTCCCAAAGTATAAGCTCTATTTAAGACATCAATATGAAAGGTTATAGATAATGTTGGTTGATATTTTTCAAAGAAAATTGATAAAAATAGACTTTGTAATATTATACAGGGTTATTAATAAGTTTTAAAGGTTCCATAATGGGCGTGCAGTTTTTAAGCGCTTAATTTATCAATCTGCAGTCAGATTAGCTTAAACTCTATCCCAAATCAACCCTATGAAATAGAATAAGCCAACAAATCTCACATTACATTATTATATATATACATTATGGAAGGCAGTCGACGATTTTTACATTGAAGGAAAGACGCCATGGCAAATTCACCAGAGTCTAAGTGACTCGATAAGCCTTTGTCCCATATAATATAAAAACTGGAAGCTTCCCAAAACTGATAGCTGTAATGAAAGGCTCATAAGTGGCTGTCAAAGGTCTGTAAGAAACCGGGAGAACATCAAAATGATCCAATTTATTGGATGCAATCGATGTACAAAATGGCGTCAGATATTATAGTTTTATAACATTTTAACCTACGCTACGGTCAGTACTCCAAAGAGGATGAAAGAGGCAAAGGAAATAGCTGCCCTAGCAATTGTTGGAAATTTGTACGCAAATGCTCTGTATTGACTATAATAAAAGGGATATGGATCAAAGATTTAGCCTGTTGTCCTTCCTTGGCTAAAGGAACATTCCTCAGATAGTAAGAAAATCGTTTTCCAGGAAGATGTAGCTCCAGTTCATACTGGTCACAAATCTCAAGAAAGAAAGACTGAAAGAAAGAATTCAATTTAGAAAAAAAATAATATCGCTTCCTTAGAGCCAAGATCTCAACACTTTAATTATTTTGAATATGGCTATCTAACGTCAGAGGTTAATGTTAATTCCTATCAGAATCTGTTCTCCCTCCACAACTCTATCGAAGAAACGTGGTGGAACTTCCTGAAAAATACATACATAAAGCATGTAATTCTTTCCACTCTAGTTTATCGGATGTATCGGCTAACAACGGCAGTTATATCGTTTGAGTACCAATGTGCGGGACATACTGTGGAAGTTATAAAGACGAAGGTTGGTTTTTAGACTAATATAATAATGGAATAGTTCCAAGGTTTCAAAATAAACATTGCTCAGCAAAAGAGGGGTGGATCATCCACAAGAAACCCCCTCCTAAGGGTCAATTCCCGAGGATAATAAACTGTTGCTCCAACTATGAATAAGGGAAATTACCTATATGTAAATCATTGAAAAGGTAATTAATTTAATTGATAGACAAATTAAATAAAAGATTCAAATAAATAGCATATTTTCTTTGTTTTGGTACATTTCATGAATTCATTTTGATAAAAAACTCATTTCTAGTTTTTGATGTCTGAGGAAGAAATCATAATTTGTAAAGAGTGAGCATTCATTTTTCTACATAGTTAATTTCCATACTAATTTAAGAACACATTTTATTAAATATGAAGAAATGAAAGGAATTAAAAGTAAAAAAAAAAATTCAATCAATCAAAATATACACAGAACATACCTGTGGAAATTCATTTTTCTCCAGATTTTGTAGATCAAATCCATCAAATGCCGTACTCACAGAGTAATTTATCTTTGTTCGCCTCCATAAATAATTAATGATAGTAAATTCAATCAATGCTGCAAATATAAATGCTGTGCATGCACCCATCCAAACATCTATGGCCTGAAAGAAATGGAGTATTTAATATTTATCCTTATATATACATTATTCACAAAGTTGATAATAAAATAGTTTCCATTGAGTGAGCCCCCAAGAGCGTTTAAGAGTGATAAAATGAGTAAGCTCTTGGGAAATTGAATAGACTCCCAATAAAAGAAGAAGTCAGAAATAATGTAGGTACACTCCTATGACTACTAGAACGTTATTAAATTTACAGCTCCAGGAACCTAGATCGTGTAGCTAGTTATATACATAGGTAGGAAATTTGAACATCCTACTCTTTTTGTAACTGCTACTTTAAAAATATTTTTTTATTTTCTAAAGTTGCCATTATTATTCTTGAAGAGAGAACAATAAGTTTAAAATAATTATTATTGCGTATAAGACAAAAATTCGTAACTAACCTTTTTACTCACTCTCAACCTCGATAGTCAAAAAACAAAAACCAAAAAAAAAACATATAGCCTTTTTTATTATCCTTGTTGTTACCAAATGTTATCTATTAATTAGCTACTAATTATTATATAAATTGATCTTATAATAAGAATCAAAAATTAGATATGAAATGACAAGAATTATAAACCAAAGTACTTGATTTAAATAAACAAATATAAAAATCCACCTCCTATGAAATACTTTTATTGAGTTTACCGGCGTTCACTGGAAAAAAAACTTAAATTACTAGAATTAACTATTATACTGACCTATTATCTGGACTACTTTTTTTAATTTATATTTTTATGTCTTTTTCAAAATGTTTTGTGTGCAATCGGGAAAAAACCAGATGTTCCAAATACAATTAAAAATAAGGCCAATATCTACCCCTGACTGATTCTCCGAGGATTTTCCATCCAAATATAGAATTACTGGAGATTTAGAACCAAATAATGTTCAGACTGCCTGGACATTAATAAGAAATACGTGCACATATCTTATTAGTAGCTATATCCCATGGCGGATGTATAACATTAAATGATAAGGAAATTAAACCACTTTTCTCTTTAAAACAATGTTCTGAGGATCATTTGAGACAGTTTCCATGTAGAGATAATATACTTTGCTACAAAAAAAAAAAAAAAAAAATACGAAATAATGAAGGTTTACCCATCTAAGGTGATGTTGGAATAGCTTCTTGCTTTAACATGTATTTTGTATTAGTCTAGCAACCCGAATTTAATCGAGAACTTGATGGTGTTATTGATATTTTTCCTGGGACCACACCCTCTCTGAATTTTCTTTCTTTCTACACTGGACCATGCAGAATGAACACTTTTTTCTCGGAAAGAGTTGTTAATAGTGTTGCCTTCCCTCCATCTATGCTCTTTAATCTTTCTTTTCAAAGTGGATATGTGCCAAATGATTGGAAAATATAATGTAGTTCCCCCCTTAAAGAAATGAAATCCTATTGATCCATCTAATTATATACCTATATCCCATACAACCCATGTTGGTAAAATAATGGAACGGATCGTTAACCGGTAGCCACAATCATTCCTTGAGATTAATAAATTTATTTCTATTAGGTAACAGGGATCACGTCATAATATGCCGTATGTCTCAAATCTAATTTCTTTCTGATATGTTATTGTCATTCGCCGTAACTGTAACATTGACTGTGTTGTTATATACTTTGATTCTAGCATGGTCTTCTAATAAGTCCCTCGCAGGGAACTTCTCTTTAAATTGTTTAACATCGGTATAAAGGGTCGGTTGTTACAGTTGCTTAGTTCCTGGATGACGAATATGATACAGAGTGTAGTGATCCCTTCCAATGTTTCTGAGCCTTGTGACGTTGGTACAAGGTAGTGTACTTGGACCCACGCTCTTTGACATTTACATTTCAACTCAGTGGATAATTTTTCGGAAGATACACTTTTATACGCGGATGATACGAAAATCATTTGTTCTGATGTAAGCTCTGTCAGTGATGTCTATACCAATTTTATTAACTGGAGTGTTACTTAGAGAATGCCTATGAATGTTAATAAATGTTATCCAAAAAAGAGTTATCTATCCCAGTCTTAATGTGGTATATGATTACTTAGACATAGGAATTTACATCTCTCGTGATCTGAGATTTATGAGGCTTATACAATGAGATCTAGAATCTTTCAAGAAACTACTTAATTAAGTCTTTAGAAAAGGTGCAAGCCATGTTTTTGCCATTTTTCCCCTAATTGGTAGATAACGAGAACTATGAATGCAAAATTAAAAGACTAGACGTGCTATTAAAGATATAATTATGCTGCACCAAATTTTAAACAAAAAGATAGATTTATCTTCCCCACCTTGGATACTAAATAAAGGCTACCTCTTCCACAAAACATGACTCTCCACTCTCCATACCATCTACCTCCCAAAACCAAAGATTGCCATATTTAAATATAGTTTCTGTGACAGATCCACAATTCTTTGGAATACAACACCTTTTGCTTTCGCCAGGGAAGTTAGGTTTATCTCAAACAATTTTTAGTTAATTCTTTTTTGTGTGACACGTGTATATATATATTTACATATTCTTTACATTTCTGGTTAACTTTATAATGTTTTTTTTTTTTGCACTGTCACGTTATTTAAAGAATTAATAATATTTGTATTTTAAGTGATTCACTTATGAAGAATTATAATTTTAAATTCTAAAAGTATTAAATATAAGGGGAGCTATATCGGCTTTGTTTATCGCCGCTGGTCAAAATAAATAAATGTTTTTTTTGTGGTTTGCACGCCATCCGTATCGATGATCTTCGATTTTGAAGTCTTGATGAGTTTGTGCAAGTATTTTGATCTGATATTTTCGCTTTGCTTACCAATCATGCCAGCTCAGGGCTTAAAATGCATTGTATTCTCTTTTTTTTCTCGTTATGCAATGCACTTCACAATCATTATAAATATTTTCGACTTTACTTTCCTCATCGCAATCTTGGTAATTAATTCATTTATTTCTTTCAATCAGGGTGTTATCTTTTGTACTTCTAACAACATTTTAGTAAACTAATACTAACTTTAATGAAGTATGAATAGATAATTGGACGATATGAGAAATGGGTTTAATATTATTCTTTTAATTCATATTCCTTTTTTAATCAAAGATAGTAACTTAAGAAAAAATAAAATTAATTTTTTAAAGGTAATTTACTCATCTAAAAAAGTTATAAAATATAATAAATATTAATTTTTCTTGGTTTGGAAGATAATTAAGGAAAAATACAAACAAAAAGTCATTTTTAAATATTCAAAGCCATTAGGCGACCTCTAAAACATTTTCAAAATTCTTTAAAATTTATCAATGAGTCTGTCTTGCCAAAATTAAAATATTTAGCCAATGAGAGCTCAACATTTCGATTTTTTTAAAAATGGACCGGTCAACCGATCTATGGATCTGTTATCACATTATCCTATTATTATATCATAGTATGGGCTATATTTATGTACTTAAAAAAATTACAATTATTGAGACTGAAGAGTTATGAACCGAAAAGTAAAATACACCTATTTGACCTAAACCTACCATATGGTAATGATTGAACGATAATTATGTCATCAACAGCTGTGCTGCATTAGAAACAGTCATTGAGACTGAAGGCTCTTTCATTAAATGAATTAATTTTGTCTTTGTAACACTATGTGCTAAATACGATAATTAATCCACACTCCTCACTTTTTGCAATACAATTATGTCACTACTAAGGTTCATATAATTACATGGTTATACCATAACGCGTGTACAACTGATGTTTAACTTCCATCATAGTCATAGTGTATGGGTAGTTGCATGTTTTGGACAAAATCTGTCTGTCTTGCCAGCTGTAAGTACGATACATCAAATGTTCTAGCAAGCCCAATTACATGATGGTCTAATCTTGTATTTCTATTAACCTTGGTGTCTAACTATTTTATGCCTACTTTAGTTTAATCATGTAAATTTTGATTTCCAAAATAATTATGAATAAAAGTTCTTTACATGCATTAAGCTAGTATTATAATTTTCTCGCAATGTTGAATAACAATGAAAATTTATCTGGACGTATTTTATATAGATGTTGATTGGGATTTGTTTTATTCTGATTTTTTTTATTATAACCTTAGTAAGTGATAAGAAGGGTTTTTACTGCGAGGCTCAGCTGTATTTATTATAATGAAAGTAGATATCATTAACTCAAAACTTACCTTTACATACGAAACCTGAGGTGTTTCAGCGTTAAGACCTAAAAGATAAAAAAACATGGATGATGATTAAATTAACTGCACAAAAATATGAAATTACAGATACATTGGTACTCTTACAACTCATATGTTGAACATTTTTAGTATGCAACCAAACCATTTGAGTTCAAATTGTCTCTAAAGTCAGATCAAATTTTAGAACTACAACAATTTTGCATTACATTATATTTTCATTCAAATACTTAATATTGTATCACACAACTTTTCTCCAGAAAAACATACAGATAAAAGTACTCAAATCATATGGTAGTTAGCCAAATAAGTCAACCATACCAATTGCTATCATTGCCATACTATTTCTCCACTATTTTCAAAATTAATTACATTTTAACAGTATTTTATTCGATACTGCAATATGATATTGCTTAGTAATATTATATTAAAAACTGTATCTGTATATGATATACAAAATTTTTTCTTTATAGGCATAATAAGATGACCAATAAATATACAACGAGAGATCAACAAGAAATTGTATTCCTGCCCTTTGGGAAACGAAGCAAAAGTTTACATAGGTTATTACTTTGTTTATTTATCAGAAATAATAAATTATGAAATACACATGAGGTATCAAGTGAGATGAGGGAATCAATAGTTGACTACAATATTTTTTTGTTATTGGGATAACGCCGTGATACAGGGCTGAAATGAGGGATTTTCGAAAATTTTCTCAAACTGAGATGCCACTATATTCCTCTTCAAATGACTAAATATGAAATCCAAGATTTGTAAGTAACTTACCAGCTGATTTGCTTGAAACAGTCAACAAAGTTGTGACTCCAAGTGTCGTTCTCCCTGGAACTGAGTCCACGTCCATCCAAAAGGATACCCATGATATAACGACTATTAATATTGTTGGAACATAGGACTGAACCATGTGGAATCCTAATGAGCGTGATAAATGAAATTTGGCAACCAAGCAACTGTAGTTACCTAGTATAAATGAATAAAATATTCATCAAGGAAAAGTGGATTATACAAGTAAAATCTATGTACAGTACACCCTACACTTAATTCATTATTTTAAAAACAATTATATTAATGGAAGTAGCTATTTATACAAGACCTTATAAGCCTAAGTTCTTTAGTATGATAAAGTACTTTTGTGCATTACTTTACACACATATATATATATGTACATTGATGTGGTAATTACAAAATAATCTGTCACCATACGACTTGATGATTTATAATATCTTATATGAGTGAAGGTGAGTTCACGTAATTTTAAACAAGTACTTACCTTAAAAAGCTTGTACCTAAAGTAGTATTTAGTAGTCATTAATATAAAGAAAGAGAACAATAGAAGTTTTGAATCTTGACAAAACAATCCTCCCCCCCCTCCCCTAAGAATCAATAATTATACGAAGAAATGTGTCGTAAATCTATATATTTGAAACTAGTAATCAATATTTTAGTACATGAAATAATCTTCAGAAAGTAATCAGTAAATTAAATGTTGTGTTCATTTTTAATTAAATTAATTTCTATCATGTTTTTCTCTCCAAGTACCTCTTAGAAAATTTGTTAAAATAACGTTAATTAATATTCAATTAAGATATTTTAAGGCTATATTTAATGGCAATTTACAGCCATAAATTAATTTATTTTAAGTCTATGTTACATATAATCTAATTTGATTAAAAAAAGGCAACAAAAACACATAAGTTTTGATCATAAATCAAGACGGAATAAACTTAGATATTAATACTGTAATTGATATCACTTTTGACTTACAAAGAGCCCCTACAACCTTAACTATTCATATCTTGATGGAATTTTTCATTAAGGTAGTTTAACTGAAGGATACTATCTGACCTAAAGCCTTAGGGTGTACTATCTAGAGAATTATGAGAAAATGGGCTCCAAAGTTAAAAAAGAAGGTAATTTAATTAGGATTTTTTACTTAACTAATTAATAGGGGGTGAACAAACTAAAAAAATAATGACATCATCCGCAAGTTATTTATCTCAATTTGTTACAAAGTTATGGTCGATTATGCATGTTTTTATTGAAAAACTTTAATCACTTATTTTAGGGGGCATACTTGTGATAAAAGTATGATTTTAGTATCAAATTAATAATTTTTCGCAGTGAGAAGCTTGAATATGATTCTATAATCAGTGTTTACTAAGGAAAAACAATGATTTTCAATGTTTTTATGTTAAATGAACATAAGATTTGTATGATTGAATTAAAACTGAAGGAAGTAACTAAGATAAGTACATTTTTGAGTGGAATATGGAACTCTTAAAGAAATCAAAAATACTTTATTTTTCAAAACTTTTGTGCTATCCTTTATCCTCAAATTGGAACCCAAAGATATTGCTTTCGAAACATAAAAACATTGAAAATTATTGTTTTCCCTTAGTTGTAGAATAATTATAGCATCAAATTCAAGATCCTCACCCGAAAAACAAAAAATGGAAAAATCAAAAGAAGTATGGATCAAAATCATAAATTTTCAATTTGTTAGAATCACGTTTATCTCGCTAACTAGTCGTCCGATTTTAAAATTATTTTTAGGTGGTCATATTTAATGATACTCTATGCAACAGTGTAGTTAAAATAAATTTTCGTTATAGTGGGTCTCAAATTGTTTCATAATTTATTGAAATATAATGGAATTACCCATTAAATAAGTCTACTGTACTGATTTCATACTTAATTAAAATCTATGCTATGATATGAAATGATAATAAGAAATTCAACTTCTCATCTTTTTAATCATATTCGATGATAATGATTTTCATGTTATATTTTCAATAAAAAATGTTCTAGAAATTAAAAAAAAAAAATTGTCGGAGATAATTGTAAATAAAAAAACCCAGCACAAGATCAACATTGCCATTGATTTGTTGACCCTCTTGAATGGTTCATATAAATACTAAATGTGATGTGCCTGTCAAATCCATTTACTTATGGAAAATATAATAGATTTTAGGAATCTATTCATAGGAAGTTTCTGTGGAAATTGTCTTTTTTGTGTGTGTCTTTTAAGTATATTCTACAAGGGAAGAATACATCTATATAAAAGAATACAAGTCATGCATTGTTTCCTAAAATAAAAGAAAACCCAGAGTGGGTAATCTATGTACAAAGTACATATTATCTAAACAAAAGAATCTTGATATTTTTTCATTAAAATAATGCTTTGTACATAAACTAGATATTTCCCCATTAATCCATTTTTTCAAGAAAAAATGAATTGCCTTCAACTGAATAGAATTATGGTTATTCTGAAGATTTTTAACTTTTGATACTCCAAGCTCATTGTCAAAAATTGTTTTCCAAGTAAGTAAATTGCTCTTTCTTTCTTTTTTCAAGAAAGAAAGAAAGTAACCCTAAAGTTAGGTCGATAGGGAATGTTTTATTAAATGTAAAGAGTTACTTAGCTAAGAATATAGCTGTAGGAGAACCCGTGGGTGTGGAGGGTATTTGTGCTACTTTAATTTCGGTGGTGGCAAGATATGGAGCGTTCAATTTGAATGTACTTAGGGCGATCGATGGTACTTGGGACTGGGCCTATGATATCATTAGATATCATTCATCAAACGCATCAAGACATTTTCGTACTTTGCAGAAGATACTCAAACTTTTTAGAAAGAGCAAAAAAACCGAACTAGTAGTTGGTTTGAAAGCAAATTTGTTATTAATATTTTATGTTTGTATTTTATTGATTTTAGATGCTAATATTTTTTATTTAGATATATGATTATTTTATGTTTGAAGGCCTTAATCTGGTGAAGTACTCATATCATCCCTATCGTACCACAACGTGGTACTACAGATAGATTCTAGCTCTCTTTCTGCGTTAGTGTTGATGCCAAACGCTCCATCCTCTTTCGTCATTGAGACTCCAAGAAGAGTTAATCTACTGGAGAATTTCAATGATGGAAAACATCTCTTCAAAGGTTCTTCTAGTGAATATAAAACTTCCGTCTTGCTGGTGTTGACTACTAGACCCGAGGGTTCTGAAAATGCTTCCAGGGTTCCAAACATCACTCTCATATAGGAAGACTGTTTATTTCCTTTCGTCGTCCGAATGCAGCGATTATAACCTTGCCAACATAAATGTTCTTTGATCTTTCTTGTACACGTCGGAGGGCTGAGCACGGGGAAAGTATTTTATTGTCAAGCAAGTACCTGCATTCGTCAATAAATTTTTCTATTTCGTTACGAGTGGAACTATCATCGACTAGTGATACATTTAATTTCCAATATGTCTTAAGTTTTATCTTAGAGAGATGACAGTTTGCCATAATTAGTAACTGATCGGTGATGTAAGGTGGAAGAGCTCTGAATTCCGTTAGGAACTTTGCTAAGTTTGAATAGACAAGAATACAATCTAGTCTGCTTCCCATTAGTTCACCTGATTTATTTTTCTTGTAATACGTCAAATACGGATTATTTCTTTTATGAAAAAAGACGAGAGCCTTCAAGGGAATACTTGGAAATAACTCCCTCTAGGTTGTGTTTATTTTTTAAATTTCCCGAACCGTTATAATTAAACTTGTCCCTTCCAATTTGTCAAGTAACATTTAGATCTCCTAAAGTTAAGATATTTTGCTCTTTTATTCCATAGACAATATTCGAGAAGAAGTCAACGTCGTCCTTATTTGGGCCATATATTGCAAAATTATCAAGACTTCGTCTCAAAGGTCAATGTCTACCTTTTTGTAATTACCATTGATATCTAACTCGATAAGGACTAGTTAAAAAGATTTTTTCACGAATACTAAAACTGAATGCTTTTGATATAGCACCTGATTAAAAAATAGAATGAGACTGAGGAAAAGAAGGGATTTTTTTTTTTTTTTGAATCCCTGAGCCTCGAATCCCGTAAGGCTATAATGTCAGGAAAGCTTGTAGATTTCAAATAATTGAGTATCGAAGACACCCTTTTCCGAGAAGCAATCGAATTTATATTATAAGCTAGACATGACAATGTCATATTGGACTAAGAGGAGGTTATTGTGGGGTTTCTGATTAAGTTTAGCTTTATAGTGACTGGATTCAAAGTTTGGGAGAGTTGACGAGTCATTAAAGCGATCAGTTATTGTTGACTCAAAACCTGCTTTTTCCTTAGCCTCTGTAGTTGTACACCTTAAAGAGGAGTCCTCTATAGACTTCGTTTAGGTAACTACTAGGATGATACATTGTAATGGTTTTAGGAGCACATCTCCCTGTATAAGTCTCTTCATTATTATTGGTTTTTGATTCCCCTGAAATATTTGAGTACTTAAGTCATAAGTCTGCAATTTTGTTTGCCTAGGTTTTGTTTGAATCAAAACGGGAACAACAGTTTCTTTTGGATCATAATTTCTTGGTCGTTTGAAAATTCCTATATTTTCAGAAGCAGTGATAATATTGTCTGTATTTTTTTTTAACTTTTAGAACCTGGACGTATTGAACGTAGTGGATCCGTTTATTTTGTTGTCCCCATTAATTTAATTCAATAAATATTCCTTATATTCTCTTATCGATACTTTTTCCTTGTTACATATCTTAGTTGCATAGTTAAAACGAAAGCAATTTGAGCAATGATTTCTCACTCTGTCGTGGCAAAGTTTGAGTATCTGACCACGAACTGGAAGAAGAGTTGTCAATTTTGAAGGATCGCCCTTCACATTGAATTCAATCGTACTTGTACAACCGGTTGACCAAGTACTTTAAGTGCTGCGTGCCTATCTAAACTATTCTTATTCGTCTCCGTGCGAACATAGCCCGTCATTTTAATTTCTTCTGTGAATACGTCAAGACTATTCTTGAGTCGATCATGAATGTTCAAATAAGTTTTTAAGTTGGATTAGACCATATTTGGAATTATTATTGTAAATTTGCATCTAATTATGTAGAAGTTTTTAGATCTACTGCATCATCAATCAAATTTAATTGATTATATCGATCCTGTTCAAAATACGTAAAGATTCTCTACCCTTGACGTATCAAAGTTATTTCCTAATTATTAAAAGTTTGCGAGGATTGAATGTCAGCTATCCTTTGTCGCTGTCTCCAATTTCGAGACAGAAAGACAAAAGTAGGTATTACGTGCGGGCAAACTTGTAGATAACAAAATTATTGAAAGAAGAAATCAAATCCATTCTCAAAGTGTTTCTGGGTAATTATCAAGAAATATTGGGATGTTCTATGAATTTCCTAGACCACAAAAAGTTCTTGTTTTATCTTTACAAACACTAATATATTGGTTTTGTCAAATGACAAAGCTTCTGGACCGAACTATGCAAAAGGAAAAATATGTACCCTATGTACTGAGTTTAATCTTCTCAATTTACTTAGGTTTGGATTTGAGATGGAAAAGAGGGGTATGCTCCCCTCAGCTCTAATTCGATGTAGGATATCCCTCATACCCAAGTTAATGGGACATCACTGAGTCATTGGAGGGCCTTTGGCAATATTTAAATAATCATATATAATTTTAGCAGGTGTTTTAGCAAAAAAAAATCGACCATATACTTAACAAAAAGTCGGGTTCAAAACAAAAAGGCTTAGAAAAAACCCGACATAATTCCGATATTTCATAAAATATTCAGATAAAAAAAAATTGAGAGCAATCATAGCGATTGACTACAGTAAAGCTTTTGACTTTGTACTTCATAATTTTATTCTCCTTGCTGTAAAGAAATAGTGATTGATGGACTACAGAGTAACCAAAGAGTCTTAGAAAAAAGCTCTAGACAAGGATGTCCCGTATCTCTGTTACTGTTTGTATCTGCATTGGAACAATTAAGTTCCACACTTATGCGGAAATATGGAGGTTTTGGTGTTTCCATAAGAAGTAAAGCGCATTTCATTGATCTTTATGTAGATTACTTTACTCTGATGGTGAAGGGAAATTCGGACAGACAAGTAATGAAAAGAATTGAGATTTTACTCTTCTGTTTTGATAAATTTTCTCTATTTTCAGGGATGAAAATCAATGCGGAGAATACTTCAATTCTTTCTATTGGTAGATGGTGCACTGGGCCTCCCATAATGATTGGAAGACATAAAGTATTTGAAAATGTAAATATTTTGGGAATAGAATGGGAGAGAAATCAACTTTCTTTATCTAACTTTGTGAAGCTAAACTCTCAAGTCCACAAGTGGTGTCTGGCCTTGAAAAAGATTTAACTTGAAAAAGAGAGTGGACCTATACATTACAAAATTAATTGCTAAAATTATTTATGTGGTTACAGCTCTATCATCGGTAGGCGAGAGGTTCTTAAAGGAAGAGGAAGGGTGGTTGAATAGATTATTAGATAAAAGATACGTCCCTGCCCTGAAGAGACCTCGATCTCAACTAGGAAGAGGACTAGTACTTCTCTCAAATATTTAACTAAAGATGTTTACGGACCTCACGTCCAAACCTCATTTGGAATGGAGGAGATTCATCACTTAGTTATCAGTCTATAAGATGTTGATGTTTGGTACCGAATATTCCATCGATGCAATAACATTGCACTCCAGGGACTGGGGAGCTAAACAAAACATTATATGGACTAAATCACCTGTGTTTGATGGCAATAGTACAATAGATGTTATCTGCCAAAATGCAAACAAGAAATCATTCTTTAAAAAAACTGAGAGCTGGACACGATTGCCATCAACCAGGACGTTCTTACATTTCATGATATGGATCACAAATCAATGCTGAATACTGGTAGATTCTACTACCCTCTGCAGAGATCGGCACAGTGGCATTTTCCACTTACTCCTTGCTATCTGAAATTTAATTCTTAAGTTTTGAAATCTCCTGTTGCGTGTCTTATCAGTAAGGAATATATTAGGAGCTAGGAAATTCGACAAATATTGGAGAGGAGGATTATGCGTCCTCTGAAAGGTATCAATAACATAGGGCAATGGACCGAAGAAATTTAAGGACTATTTTAATATCAGCTGCAGCTAGATACACCGCCTTATCCATGAAGATTCCCCAATAAGATTGGGGTAACAGTATTGATTATGTGAAACGTCGTCTTTATTAGTTTGAATTTTTGAGTTTTTAAATCTTTTAGGAGGAAATTATTTTTTAATTAAAATATTGAATGATGTTTTATATACGCAAATTCCTTTTTATTTGTTTGTTTTTATTTTTATACATCTAAATTCTTTACTAGGAAGAAGACTAGTACTTCCCTCAAATATTTTACCAAAAATTAATAAAAATAAAGATTTTTACAGACCTCAAGTCGAATTTCAATTGAAATGGAAGAAATTCATCACTTAGACATCAGTATATAAGTTTATAAGGTATTACTCAGCATAAAAAAAGACTTCAAGCTGAGAAAAAAGAAGAACCCTGGCCAGTACAAGAATTAAGCAGAAGCAACTCATTCTCAAACAAAATGAAATATATTTAAACAATATTATTAACCCATCAACCTACATAAGTATTTTCAAACCACTGGGTTCTTGTTAAAAATAATGTAATGTTTTTAAATTCTCTGATTCTACAGAGATTTAATAGCGTGATTAATGAATCAGAGACTGCTACTATCAAGAAATTAAATAAAGGAGTTAATTAATTATGTATGTGTAATTCATATTCATAAACAAGTTAATTCATTAAGAAAATATGATAAATTGAACCAAGAGCTTTCATGTTGTGTATCTAATTATAGTTGTATTTGAAACCTTCCACTCGAATTTACAAATTGTTTTCTCAAAACTATTTTTTTTTTAAACTCAGTAAAATATATTCATCAGGATCTCTATTTTTTATTCAAAAAGTCAATAAAAAAAGGCTAAAAATTTACTTATTTAATTTAATTTTTTTTCTCCAAAATTAACAATGAATAACCGTTAATATCTATTTACAAACTATACTTAATTTTTTTGTGTATCTTGACTTATCTCACAAATTTAAATACAAGGCCTATAATTGACTAAAATATATCTTTGAAATATTTGTCTGTAAGAATATATGAAGTAAATAAATAAATTAGGATTTTCTTCGTTCCTTGATTTTTGTTCAAGAGTTTTTTTATGTCAATAAACCACATAACGTATTTAATTACTTAGTTCACATACTCCAACTTTGAGTTTGGAAACTATATTTGATATTAGGAATACGTTCATTATGGTAATTAAACTTATACTCCTGAATTATTTTGAAATGATTTTTTTATGTAAGATGTGGAAAAATAAAACTAATTTGGGCAAAAAATGTAACGGATAAAAGGAATTCCAATTTATTTTATTTGGTTATAAACCTAAATAGTTTTGGATATATAAAATAAATTATAGTTATTTTAATGCAAACTTAAAAATAATATAAAGACAGTATATTATCCAAATGCCTTAAACCCTTCAAGATTCCAAGTTAATATTGATACAGTCATCAGGTACAATAAATCTCAGCGACGAGCCATCATTTTTACCACAAGATGCGTACAAATCTTGTAATTTTTTTAACACCTTGAAATATTCAGCAAAAGAGGGATGATAATTTTTTTATTTCTACCATTTAGAAAAAAAATATCTACAGCTTATTTATAAGGGATCAGTGACCAACTTTTAGGTTCTGTCCCAGTGTTGAAAAAAATTATCTGACACATAGTAATATCATTCTTTATCTATAAACATTAATTGATATATGCATTAAATAATATAAAAAACTGCTTGCTACAATATTACTCTAATGTTTTAGTAATTAATTCATATCAATGACCTTTAAAGAAGTTTACGTGTGACTTTTAATTTCATGTAATCTAATTAAGGTTATTAATGTCATTATAAGAAAAATTGTATCCATTGTTAATAATATTAAAATCAAAGTCAAAAAGACGTTATCCGAATGTTCATAGGTTAACCAAATATAATTGGCATTCAACATATTAATTTTCAAGATACTACCTAGGGCAAAAGATGACCAATCCACGTACAAAATAATTAGAAGTGGTATTTTCGTCAACAATGCGAGTCAAGTACCAAGACGTGAATCAAACTTTGATAATGCATTTTGGACTTACTAAATATTTTGCCGACTTCTGTCTAGAATTATCAACTGGTAGAGAAATAAAAGCAAACGATTATCTCTAAATAAATTTATTTATCGGACCAAGGATAATTGAGATAGGGAAAAGTAAATCTTGAATTTATGGACACGGAATGAGTTACGATGAGATCTCCCGCATCGTTCCCTGCTCCAAGAGTATCATTACCAAGATTGAAAAGCTGAAGGACGACAACACCACTTCAGGCCTGACCACAAAGTCAAATAAACTCAAAAATGGTGTGAAGACAACTTGACGAATTTTCGATCCTGGTCAATGTGGCCTCCGTCTTCACCAGACTGTAACTCTCTTGAATATAGGATCAGAAGCGCCATCGACAAGACTGTCTTTATCACCTCCCGTGTCAATGTGGATGCCCTAAAGACTGCCTTTGAGACGTAGTGGGCTGACATGTCGGATGAATACGAGAAGAAGACCAGTACCACCTAGGTTTTAGGCCATGGTGGAGACAAGGGTGACCACTTTGAGATTTAGTTTTTATAAAAGTATCATTGTCCAACACTTGTACCTTTGGAGAATCTTGATAAAGTTGAGCTTGGGAATATACGCTCAAGATTCACAGGGAGAGATTGTGTGGGTTTTTTTGAAATGGGATTAACTTTCCAGAATGTTATTGACAATCTACGTCCCTTCTTTTGAAATAGGAATTTACATTCTTGTTTTAAAATAAGGATTTTTGGTTTTTTTTTTTTCAGTAAAGATATTTTTTTATCTTGTTTTCTCTTTCAAAATTAAAGGGAAGTTAGTTTGATAAGCATTATTGCATAAAAATATTAATTAAACAGCTATTAGAGTAAATACTTTACCTATAAGTGATGATTCTTCACAATTATCAGTTTCGACTTGTTCCACAGTGAACTGCGGCATTCTTAAGTCAGAGCTGAGATCCACTGGTATATCGGAATTCCAAATAAGTAAAAGCTCTCTTGTTGTTTTCGAGACTGCAAAATAAATAATTAATTAAATCAATTGTTTATGGAAATTATACAAATACAACAAAAAAGAAGGGACCGTAATACATTGCCCATGTGGCCCGTCAACTTAAAAAGCAAGCTGGGAGGATTTTTCTTAAAAGTGAGCATTTTTGAATTTGCATTTTGAATGTAACTACTTAACATTTTTGAGACCACCTCAAATTGAAGTAAATGATCAACACAATTAGGGATGGGAAAAAGATAATATTAATTTTATCTGAAAAACAATATCGGAACTACACAAAGCATGAAGGCTTCAGACTATAGTTTATATTCTTAGGTATCTCAACCCATCCCACAAATCTAAATTATAACATTAAGGCCATAATTGAGCGAAGCAAACTTTAAATTTGGGAAGTAAAATAATAAATTGGCAAATTCTCCATTGCTTGATTCTTTGCTCAAGATACTTTTTATGTTAACAAAGCCCATATATTCTTTTGTTAGATCTTCAATGTATAATTATAAAAATAATTCAATTTATTATAATACACATAATTGCATTTAGTACACCCTTTTTTTTCTCTTGGCCAACATGGCTTATCTATAATTCAATTTAATAGTATTGTAAAGAACGAAATTTTTTGAAATCAATACTATATATATATATAAACATATATACTAAAATGAAAAAACGCTAAAATTTAATTAAAGATCTAGAATTGGGATTCGAGCTGCAAATCAATAGCACTCCTAACAGTTTTCCTTCAAATGTCTCAACATATGAAGGAGGATCTCCTATGAATAATGACATGTATGTATGTTCAATTAATTTTACATCTTGAGATCATCCTATTTTGATGTAGATACAATGAAAATATCTAAGTCAGCCCAGCTGGATTTTGTACGTGGCAAAAACAACGGCTGATAATATGTTGTCAGAGAGTCCTAAACGATCTGCAGTATTGCATATTATTTCACATTTCATAATTTTTTGGGTTCAAGTCATTTCAGTAATATTAATTTATTTATAAAACAATCAAGTTGCTAAACTAGTTTAGTAATACCTTAATTCATTCACTCTTGTCGTAATTTTACGTTTTTAGAAATAGAAGTCTAATAAAAATATGTAAAATGCTTTAAATGATATACTCTTCTGATTTTCAACTTGGTATTACAAAAATTACTCTGGAATAAGAAATTCAGGTAAGGCTATAATCTTACGAAAATATTAATATCTTTTCCGTAAAAATGGCTAAATATAAGAGAAAATAACATTAACAGAAGGAGAATATAATTTTAGTACTGAGGCCCATGCACCTAGATGTTTCTTTTTACCTTCATTGTACTGGGCCATTTTGAAACTTAGATAATAAAAAAAATATTATTATTCAAAAATGCTTATATTTTAATTTAATGTCTTTTTTGGCATTCAATGGTGTCTTTAATCTTAACTTTGTTCTCCAAAAACTACGCAAAATCATCAAAAAATGCATTTTGGAAAAACTTTAAGGCCGATGAGGGAGGGTATAGGACATATAGGTACGTAAAAAATGATTTTCGAGCTTCTCACATATTAAAGCTTGGAAAAAATTCGAGGCCCATATCAAATTTAAAAAAAATATATTTTTGAAAAGGTCTAAAGTACATGTATGTAGGTATGTGAATAACCATCCCACACCATGCCTTAGGGAATAGGGAAAAAAAGAAGAAGATTTTTACATTCCTAATCGTAAGCCAACTTTAAGAAATGGTTATTTTGAATTAGGCTGAAATTAATTTGTAACTTAGAGAGACAACATATTTAGTGATGCCAATTGGGTGTATTTTTTAGCTTATGAATATATGAAGATTGCATTTTCTTTTCCATAGTGGTTGTCATTATTATTTGACTCCTAATAGTAAACTTTATTTCCACCGACGTTCAATTATATTACAAGCCCGATTAAATATTCGTGTGTGATCAATGAAGACGTAAAATAACATGAGGATTTGTTGCATAGTTATAATTGCAAGTCCTTGTTGAACACAAGAGTAGAATTGAATTTTTAGAAATAAAAATGTTCCTGGAGACACAATCTCTCAACACTTTCCAATATTTTTCCTCAACTAAAACTACATTAGATATTTGTTACTGGCTTGAATACTATGACCATTTGTGGGATGAAAGTAACTTTCACTAAAATCCAAGGAAGCATTAGATTGACAATGTCATTCAATAAAATCTCGATAAGAGGTTCAATTTTCCTTTTTTTTTTGTTTTGATGATTCATTTGAGTTATATGCACATTAATAATCTACTCTAAAATAACTGTGAATGGTCATTTACCATTAGGAAGAACATTGTACAGCTTATTTTATATATAGCCCATGCTGTCATCTAGAGAAGTCATGGTTCATGTGTTTTAATTATGTTTAATGATGATTCATCCAGATGATGTAAAAGTTGGGATTTTGTACAAGTTGTAACATACACTTAGTAGCTGATTGTAGTGTACTTTTTATGTGGTGTGTCAACGAAAACTTCAATATTGAACAACATTAAAGTAAAGGAAAATATTCCAATTAATTTTTGTACTTTATATATACATACTACCTAATATTTCATAGATTTATAGGCTTTGTTTTCGAATGTGGCATGAATTAAGATACTCAAGAATTGTAGGCAAAGCTTAGAAACTTTATTTGATTTAGATTGGCACCGATATGGCCTTTCAAATAAAATCTATCAATTTCTCATTCTTTTATTGGGATGATCAATTTTGGCTACTTTAAGTACAATTTGCGGTACACCCAAAGGGTTCATAAGAATAATCTGTTAGTAAAAATAGACGATAATTCGGAAAGAATAAAATTTTATTCAGATTCAATTTGGAGAAAAATATTTCTAACTATCTTTTGTGTTGACAAGCCAAATATATGGTACAAAGAAAAAAGTTAATTGAAATATTTATTACAGGGCATTTCTTCATTTAAAAAGATTCTTCTAATTTTTTGGTTTTGTAAATTTTAGAATTTGTCTTGATACATGCCAAACCGAGAGGTACAATAAAAACTGAGTACTTTTAATTTTAAAATTCAACAAATATAATTTAAAAATAAACCCCGGAATTTCAACAAAGTTAATACTATAAATAGATGTGTGTCAGAGCTCTGTTAATCATTAAATTTAGCCTTCCTTAGCGGTAATGATAGCTTCCAGACGTTGACGAAAGGCCTAGCACCCGCTGCAGATGTAGTCCTCCGTCATGGCGTCTCATTGTTGACTAATCGTGGATTTGAGGGCCTCGGTATATGGGTGACGGACAATTGCATGCCTTCCCTCGATATGCACCTAAAAAGTGTATTCGAGGGGGATTGATTCAGGGCCTTGGGGAGCCAAAAGTGTCAAAAAGAGTTCAAAATAATTTTCTAAATCCACCATTTCAAGCACAAACAAACACCATAGTAGGACAATTTCTTTTTAAAAGCATTGTAAGATCTTACAATTCCACTTTTAATGAGTTTAAATACTTTGCTGGAAATAAGAGCTTTGGAATTCAATAACGCTAATTCCAACGCCTTCGTCTTCCCAGATACCCCTTTCGTTTTGAAAGTCCAAACAAATCAGTGCTTTTGTGAATTTTGATTCTTGGCCATCTAGTGCCCTAACGTTTAAAGAAATACATAGTTTTTAAAATTCGAACTCTGGGACAATCTACTAAAGCCTGTATGGAAGAGTTAAAAGTATTTCCATAGTCTTTACAAGGAGTATTATAAAAAATAAGGCCAGCCGAGATTTGAAACTGCACAGTAAACTTTTTCTCAATATATGGTAAGGATCTCTTAATTTTTTTATCCCAAGAAAAAGTATTAATTCTCTCCTTTTTGCCCCACTAAACAGTAATTTTAATATTTTTTATTAGAAGACAAGCCAACCGGTTGGTTGGTTGAAGGGGGTCAAGAAGCACATCCATTCTGTGTTCAATGGCTTAAATAAAGTATATCTCGTGATCATAAAAAGGTTCTGGACGATTAAACTATTTTTTATTTTTTTTGAAAATGATTGTGAAACTAAGGTTCTCTATGATGCCACTCAGAATGATTGCAATTATTATTTTCTCTGTACTTTTTTGGGATTTTCTGTGGGGAAAGATTAGCATCTAGAGTAAATCTTTTTTTTAATTGATCCTGACCTTATACGTGAGGTCATAGTGGGTTCTACATTAATTAGAGGTTTCGTTTTCATAGTCAGTTTCATATTTTCATTCGAATCTACTGAAATATCTTCCAATGGTTCCAAATTGTTGTTTTTCATTCCTTGTTATAGGCGTAGTTATACGTCCACCTGTTTCATCATCGACTGAGAGTGAAGGCACCTGCCCTTGGCTTATTTCTGCATTAGATACCTTATTCAAAGCATCAACTTTTCCAAAATAACTATTTTCCTCTTATTTTCTTGAGATCCATCATTATTTGTTCTATTTTTCTGTTGCAATCAATTCCTCTTCTATGACTTTGTCATCCTTCCCTGGTGAGTGACTTCCTTCTTGATTTTCCCACTCACTTGAGGCATATCCTGTTTCGACTCCTCTAGTTTTTGAAAGTTCACAGTAATACTCTTGATCTATTACTCTATCCTCAACCATATCTTTACTCTCTTTATCTTGACATATTTTACTACCAAGTTGTTTCACGAACTCTAACCATTTTATATCACTATTCCGACAACTTTTTTCAAAATGACCTGTCATAAAGCATTTCGCGCATGTTATGGACTAACTCGGATAACTGAATCGATTCTTGAAACCCTTTACGGGGAAAAAAATCCAGGATCTCACACTTCGCGACTGAACTCAAAAACGAAGTTCCCATGCCTTAAACCCTTTAATCTTCCATAATTGAAGACACTTAGTTTGACTTGGTTAACAATCGATCCATATTTCTCAAAAAAAAAAAAAAAAATCTTCTCTGTTTGAATCTTCATGAGGCGAATGAATGATAACAATTTTCTCGGATTTCCAGAAGCATCTCTTTATTGAGCTTTTAGGCTCCTTCCTTTGATAGCACTATAAATTTCATCTAATTTTCTCAATATAAATTCATCTTCTACGTGAGAGAAAAGAACTGCAATATCTAGCTCCTTATCAAGGACTATAACGATTATATGACATGAATAACCTGAAGAACAGAATTGTTCAGTTTCAGTGTTCCAAAGATCCTATCTTCAACTTCTATATAAGTAAGCCGCTTAGAAGAATGATCGCCTTCAATTGGCTTTAGATTTATTATAATTTTACTCTTCAGGGCTTTTGTAGCAAGATATTTCTTAAGTGCATTAAGATATTTGCATTCAGGATGAGACCCACTTGAAGATTCGTTAATAATTACTTCTTATTATTCAGAATAAATAAAAAGGTTAAATAAACAACAAACCTCCCGTGGGAAACAAAAGACTATGATATTTTATTTTAATGGAAGAAGACTATATATATCGATTAAGACGATTATATCTTAATTTAAAAAATGTCTGAGAAAATCCAATGTAGGGAAAAATAATTATCTTTTTGGGTTCTGTATTGAGATAAAAACAGAGTCCCATGAATACGGGAGTTAATGTGTGTCTGTGTATATTGGAGAATAATTCTCTTTTCACAAGAAAAATCATTGATACAACCCTGGCAAAGTGCCTAAATGTTTATATTTGTTTATAAGCACAAGAGCTGCAAAGTCTATCATATTCAAATGAATATTCGCATATACATATAAAGTATAGTCTAGTAGCAATATTGTTTAGATTTCAATTTTGTTGATGAAAAAAACAATAAAAGTTAAGGTTTTGAATATTTGGATTTCCTTGAAGTGAATTTTTCCTTATTCTAAAGAGAATACTAAGTCTAGCTATTAGAAAAAAAAAGAAAACGGTTGTTGCGTATGATTTTTTTTTTTGTTCATTATTTAATGGGGGATGTTAACTTCTATCTCTGCAGTCAGCATTCTCGGGGTGTAAATTGATTTAAAAAGGCATAATATAATAAATATATATGAATTCAATTATATATTCATAATATTTTCCCTACACTAATGCTATTTTAAATGGGTAAGGTTCTCTTCTTTAAAGCAATAATTCATTGTCTCCACACTAAATCATATAGGAAGCTGCTGATATTAACAAGGGTCCTAATTCAGTTATGCCATATCTATCACTCTTGCCTTTTCCTCTCTTTCTTAAAAAAAGTCCCCTGTTTTAAGTTTGAGTAAGAGTTTTAACTAGTCCTTCTAAGTTGGTGGCACCGAATCTTTAGGTAAGAAAGGCCATTATGACCTACTTTTTTATACTAATGAAGTACATGGTACTGCAATATATCCATCTTTTTATAGTATATATCAATGAGGCTGTACAAGTAGTATTTTGGGTTAGACAAGATTCAAGAGGCGAGATTCTAAAGTTTTTTAGAAAATACAGTGAGTTGGTATTATACGTCGAAGTAGCAAGGAATGTGAGTTAGGCATCCAAAAAAAAATATTGCCATAAAGTGATTTAACAGATTATTTGATAAAATAAAACTTATTTTCTTTAAGGGAATGACATTTTATAAGTGCAATTTATGAAAATCCGTTCATTACTACAAAATTTCTAATGATAAAAAATAATTTTTTATATAAAAAAAATAAAATACCAAAATTCAGTTAACTTAGTGTATGGAGTAGGATTTTTAAAACTACGTGAAAACAACTTTTTGTATGTACTATCCTTACAAGACAACAATTATAAAATGCTATGAAAAAAGTATTACTGAATGAGTCGGTTCATTAAATAATGTTTTAAATAAACATTCAATAACAAAAGAGTTGTAGAACATTCACTCTGAATATAATCTAATGTCGCCATACTTTAATTACTCAATTACTTGTTGTATGAAAAATAACTACATAGTTTAATAATAAGTAACCCATTATTAAGGGTTATATGTATCTACCAATCATGATGCCCATCAATACTCTTATTTTGACGTAAAAGATTGAACGAGATTACAATTTTATACGAAAAATGTGCCAATATGGATACATTTGTATAAATTATGTCAATAAAAAAAGAAAACAAAATCAACATGGTAATATTGATAGTTTGAAGAGTGTTTTAGGGAAAATCAGCTTACCTGTCATACGTTCCATTAGACTAGGAGCTAGAACGTTATGAAAATAAACACAAATTCAACTCTGAGTCTTACAAGTACATGGGCAGGAATTACCCTAAAATCGATTCTCAATTCTACTCTGACTTCAACAAAGACATACAATTATAACTCCTCAACATAAAGTACTACTTTTCGTCTTTTGCACGTACTATTATTTACTTTATAAATGAATGGTATCACATCATAAATAAAATAATATTTATTAGATATTTGAAAAATAAAAACACTGTTCAGGTTGGAACTACAAAAAGTATCGCTCTCGTCCAATGTCATATTTTTTTCAACTCTTATTATATATATATCTTGTCGAAATGCCGACCTCAACTTTAATCAGCCCCATGCAAAATGAACTGCACTCACAATTACTATTTTTTGAGGACGTTTTTCATAAACCTATATGCCATACATATATGGTTTTATTTGTTAAAAAAATATGTGAACCTCAAATTTCCCTTTTTGGTATTATTATGCAAATTGAAGTTTTTTTTCGGATTTGTTGATAAATATAAAAAAAAAATTCAATCTTCGACTAATTTATTAAAAAAATTGATAACATAATTTCATTATTTGACAGTTTTATGAAAAGTTTTGAAAGCATAGATGCCATTTTAGACAAATTTATTATAAAATAAATTTTATTTTTGAAAAATTCATTTAAAATTCTATTTTGGTAGGGCAAAGGATAATAACTGAGGCCGAATCCGGTTTTAGAGCAAAGATACATTTTTCAATTTTTTGCCAAAAAAATATATTTTTTCAATCAAACACGGAGCATAATGGAAGTGCGGTGCCCACTACGGACGCATTATCATTACCTTGTCTCTGACTTGGAGTATCTTGGCCTGTCATTTGAGATCTTGAACAGCTGCTAAACAAGTAAAATAGCTAAAAAATATCGATTATGGGGGGGTAATTGTTTAATTATTTTTTTCTCTTGTTTCTGTTCGGATAATAATTATTTTATTACTAAGCTTTTATACATATATGCCACTGAGTATAATCATTTGTTCCAAAAGATTGTTTTCTTGTAAAATATATGGCTGAAAAAAGGTAACTTTTTCTATATGAGTACATCCAATATTATTTATATACCTTTCATTTAATTAAAAATTTGGGAGCATTAAGCCTATATATTGTGTATTCAAGTTATTAGTATTTTGTAAAATGTAAATACCATCATAATTAAATTTTGATATCAAAATATATTTAGGCTTATAAATGAATAAATTAACTCCAAACAACGCAGAAAAAACAACACACTACATACTGTCACACCACCTTGTGGATATTATATTTTTTTTAATTTGTTCATAGCCTATTGCTTGAAATTAAAGTTAGAAAATACCAACAACACAAAATCATTTCTAATTTGTACAGTAACATTACTTCCAATTTCCAAAAGGAAATATAACAAGTTTTAATATTCAAAATTTTTTATTTTTGTTTATAAAGATACTACATATTAAAATATTTGTTTCGCACAGTTTTAAAAATCATGTTAGATTGGTGACGTCCCTCATTGTTGAATAAACCAAATTCCAGTTTTTTAAATGACCGGTGATTTTCTCCCTTTATTTATTTTTCTTTAAAAAACTTTTAGTTGAGAGGTTTAAGAAAGTGTAGTTTTAAATGCAAAGACATGCAATTTTTTGAATTAATATTTGATTATTAAGTTGTTATAACATTAATAGTAATGCGAACTCAAACATCAACAGTTGACATGCAGCTCGAACAATATTTTTTCCAGGATTTCCCTCTTAGTTGCTAATATATGTAGTTACATTATTTGGATCAGTGTTTAGTTACAAAAAATTTATGTTTCCACTTAAAAGAGCTATTTCAAGATGCAAAAGCCTGATTGTAGAAAAATTAACTAATGCAGTGCCCATCAGAGAAGAAAATCTTAGTACAATAATAATTGCAGCAAGATATTCATCATTTTAAATCAAGATTCCTAATATTGGTTTAAATACATGGATTTTTTTGCTGTTTCGAATTTTGTTCATGACTTATCCAGTTATTCTATTTTTTATTACTTTTACATATGTATTTAGGTTTTGTCTGAAAGCATCACTAGCTCATAAATATAGATTTAGAGAGGAAAATATATAAATATATATATTTTTTTTTAAACAAAATTATTCATTTTAGACGGTACATTTGATAAAAATATTCTTGATTAGTTTATTCATCAACTTTAGGGCAAAAACCATGACTTATGAACTAATTAATTGGAATTTGATGGTCTAAATCCACATATTATATTAAAAATATGTACAGCTAATATTTAATCCAATAGATTAAATAAAATTTAAAAAAAAAATTAGTGTATCCTTGATAATAATATAAAAAACATTCATAAAAGGCGCAAATTTCTAAGCTTTTTAACTTAGAGCTTTTCAGGTATTCATTTTTACACTCTTATTTATAATATGACAGATATTCAGAGATAATAAAATATTACTTACAAGATGCTATTTCCATGGTACAAATTTGATTATCCAATGGATATTTATAGAGTTCCATCATACAAGAAAACTTCATTTTTAATCTGAAATAAAAATAAAATATTTATTTATAAAGATAAATTGAATAAAATATATATTTAAATTACTTCTTTTTTTTAAATTGAATAAAATTCTTTAAAAAAAATCCCTTTAAAAAAAGTTGACGTAAAAAGTTTTTAAAACATTAATTTGAATAAAAATAAATATAAAATCAATTCATTGAAGATACTCTTTTTATTGTTCAATTCTTAGCAACTTTGAACTTTGAGTATAGTTAAATACTTATATTTGCATATACACAAATGTCCCCTCCCCCGTTAGGGTGTTTTTGTTATTTATTGTACATATACATGAGCGGGTTACCACCTGTATCATGTGTGGGCATGTAACTTGTTTAAAAGAACTCTCCATATTATAATTTCTAAGCCTCAATAATGATAGCTTTCAATATGAAGAAATTTTGTGATATGAATAATAGTGTTATATTTAAGGAAACAATGCCACGTGATTATTTTTTCCCCCAAAATTTAATTTATCACGACATTTTCACTTCTACAAACAAATAGATTTATAAAATGACCAAAATTCTTCATTTTGATAGAAAGATTTTTTTAGGCTTATAGAATATAATATGCAAAGTTACCAGAAACCACACGCCAATACACGCATAACATGTTGTTAATCCCTCGTCACAAATAAAACGTAAGCTGCTCTCCTCCAATACGGTCTTCAAATTGTCAGGGGTACCATTTGATTTTCAATTTATTTTTATTTAAAAATGCCCAAAATACTTCCAATTAGCATAACTGTATATTAGGCTTGAACCCATTTACACTTTTTGTGTTCATCCCCTCATTTTTTAACTCATTACAGGGGATATGTTAATTAATTTACCATAACATATGTATAAGTATGAATTTTTAGTCTACTTACAACATTTATTAATTAACTTCCGTTTATTTGTCATTCTGTGTAACTTATTTAATATTATATAAAAAAGAGAAATACCTGTAGGGTGAGCATAGTAATTTATAAGAATACATGATTGTTATAATAGAAAAATATCTTTTTGTTAAGGAAATTTTGCAACAAATTTATAAGACAAAAGAGATTCCCTTCTCTAAGGGAAGAGGGTAGAATAGAATCGAAAACTTGTATATGAACCTGACATTTTCTGATAGTGTTTCTAAATATAACACGGACATAGGAAAAGTTGATCAATTTGGTGCAATAACAGTTGTCTATGGATGGATAATTAGATATAAGAAAGTATGGTGGCCTATATTTAAGAGGTGAGTAGGGCTTCTACTGTTCAACCCTAGCAACTCTTGAAAGCTAGAACAAATGTACATATATGTGGCTTGCTTATAATTTATTTGTCATCTTGACCCGATCTTCATAAATTTTTGAGAGGAGGAGCTAGCAAAAGCTTGAGAGGTGACAATTCCCTTCCCCTGAATTGGTCTACTCCTCAGTTAAGACGTTGTAAATGTTCAACGTGTAAGGGAAAGCGAAATTTGGGTATTCTAGATGCAATATTGGGCCACATTTATATTGTTTCTATATATTATCACAAAGAATAGCAATTATACTAGTATTTTTTTTAACAATTGGTTCATTTAAATAACAAATTAAATATATATTTGAAAACTTTAATATAATTTTTCAAGATTAACTCTAATAATTTAACGACAATTTGTCTCCAAACCATATATCTGTTCTTGCATCTTAATGCTACTAATGCTGGTGATAGGTTAATTAATTAACCGGTTTCTATCGGGTCCCAGATATCTTTTGAGATTTTTTTATAACCTTACTTTGGTTACATGGAAAGAAATTGCCTATCTCTGTATCTCCACGAGATAGATATTGACAAACGGAAGTTAGTTCTCCTCTCCTGAAAAACTCGTCCGACTTTTCAACCTTGGATTAAAGTTCAGAGGTTCGTTAGGACTCATAGGGGATAGAATCTTATTCATGATACACTCCCACGATTTACTCATCTGTCTCCACTATTGCCAACATTTTTTTATCACCCCAAATAACTTTGATGGTCCTATTAATAATCTGTCGATAAGATCATGTCTATTTTTTTTAACTCAGCCTTGATTAACATCGCCCAAAAATCACTGTTTTTCCTCAATCTTGTAAACCAAGATAAATTCAGCACTTTCCACAGAGCCTTAATGTTTGGTGATACGAGGCCCATTCTTCTATTCGCATACTTATGCATTCTCTAGAATTGTAGGCTCTTGATGCCTCCAACATTACCTTTTCAATTAATTTGTAAAAACACTCAATCGTTTGAGAAAGGAGTATATCTTAAGATGTGAATGACTTTAGTTATAATAATATTTTCCCAGACCTAGAGCTTTTCTAATCTGGTTATGGGTACACCTTTAAAAATTTACCACTCCTCTAAATGATCAATATAATTTTTTCTTCGTTTCTTTTCCCAAATCGGACGTGGATACTTTGAACCCAAGTAGGGTTAACACTCAGTAGAATTTGAATATACCAAATTGTGGCTTTGGATCTTCCTCACAATTGGTCACGAACATCGTCTTCCTATATTAACCGATAGTCTAGACTGTATTTTAATTTTTTCCAATTTATTGGAGATTGCACTAAGGGATTTTGTCACTTCCTTTCTGGAGCCTGACCAAAAACCGAACAATATTGTTTGGTTTCCAAAGAAATCTAAATCGACCACAATGTAATTCCCTCCAGGATCAGTGGCTCTTTCAATTGGGTGCAAATTATCATCTATAAACACTATTACTACTCTTAAAGGGTGAGTTGATTTTCTATTAGCCTTTGAAAAGAAAAGGACATGTGTTTTTGGGAGAAAATGGACGATCTTTTTTATAACCTGTACTCTTGAATCGACCAGCGTTATAATATCTTATAAAACAATGCATTGATGTAAATAAATACCCTGGAGAATATGCTAGATGAGGAAATTGAGTGTACATTAAAATATATAAGGACAGCTTGATGGATTGGCTTCCAAAGACTAATTATAGAAGAAAAGATGTTATTTCATCTGCAAATTTTACAAAAGAGCAAATAAATGCTCTTCAGAGCTTTATTAGATTTCAGATCTGATAAGATATCCAAAAACAGAATTATCAAGACCTTTGCCGATCTGTCATAAAAAATGGACTTCTTATAGATACCAACGAATGAAAAAAAAATGTCAGATAAGTTGTAATTTTTGTATTAAAAAAAACAACTAATTTGTTTATTAAGTTTACAGGTCTCCACTCTTTTTCTTTTCTTTGCCACTTTGTGGCTTTCCACCTGTGGTGGCATTAAGGCCTCAGTCAAACTACGGGGTTTAACTTGAGAACTTTGGACAACGAGGGTATCGTTGTTGTTTTTATCTGGCAATAATCTTTCTTCTTCTTGCGACATTCCACCAATGGTATTTTCCTTGATGATTTCGGAAGAGCGTTTTTTATTTCATTCTGTTCCTGGTGTAGTTGAAAGGACAGCTTGATGGAGAATGGCTTCCAATGACTGATTTGGAATATAATGAGCAAGAAAAGATGTTATTTCATCTGCAAGGATTTGCAGGTCAGTGCAGTGTTCTTCATTTGATAATGAACCAATGTTTCTTCAGAAAGAACTTTATTAGATTTAAGATCGGATAAGATATCCAAATATGAAGAGTATATGAAAGATATGAAGAGTCTGATCCTGAAATATCCTGTTGATTTTACTGCCTGTGAGTATCAACTAAACTTGCTATCAGCTCTCCCCTTTTAAATGAACAATTCCAATGAATTTTTTAGGTATTCTTTGATGTTGACTTGTTCATTTTTAGAACGTATGCAAGTTTGTCCAAATTTGAAGGAATTTGAGTAATGTTTCTTTATTCTGTCAAACTCTAATTTTATTATATGTCCAATAACAGGGAGAAGAGATGGGAGATTTGCTGACTCCCCAACGACATCGAAGGCAACCGAGCAAAAACCTAGAAATATATTACTGGATTTAAGCGCAGGATGATTTTTATGGCTTCCTTCGTTTGGATTGGACCTCACAAAGCCAATCTCCTTCACTTCCTTGGTGAACAATTCTAGTTTCTTTGCCACTTTGGTGTTTTTCACCTGGCCATCTGTCCTCAGGGCTTTTACTCTGAAAGATTTCGTTAAGTGCAACTCCATTGCTCTTTTTAAGCCACTTATATCGATTTTGGAAAATTTCCCCAACAATTTACTTTCGAAATGAAAAGGGAAACTATAATCTGCTAAATTATTAAAAACATTCATATACTTTTTCACCTTATAAGACCCGGCCAGGACCGATTTCAGAACTACAGATTATTTATGTACGGGGATGCCCAACTTAAGAATAGCAATTTCTACTAGGTCATCATAGTCCATGAATTCTTTTTCAGATGGGACTGAACCATCTTTGTTCTCAATTAAAAGTTTAAAAAACTCCCAATAGGTGCCTATATTTCTCCTCAAGGATGACGTCATCGTCATCATCCGTTCGGTTATAGGAAGAAGAGTGGTCAGATGAAAGATTTTTTCCCCCCATCAATCCGAGTACCTTGGCCCACATCCTCATTGATAAGATTATGCTTATCAACATCATGGTTCCTGTTAGCCTCCCAACCCTTCTTATTTTGGGAGTCAGAGGGGGGATTGAACCCCCTCACCAGAGGACATTCCCATAACTATTAAAAATCTATTGGTGGATTTTTCTTAACTCTCTGTATGCACAAAAACTTAAGAAATTACAAAAATAAAATAAAAACAATTTTATATCACTTTTTAAAGAACACTATATCTATCATTATGTCATTGATCAAAGTTTGTTAAATGAGAGTGCTTTTATTTCCAATTATTCCTTTAAATTAGAACGGGATGTCAAAATTTGATGTGATACATGCTTATTGTTGAACCATGGAAGTAACTAAGTAAATAGCCAATCTATATATCTAGTATGTCAACACAAAAAAAATCTTGAACATAAATAAGAGAAGGAAAACATTCAAATTAATTTTTTACTTCATATATACATATAGGCTATCATTTCATTGACATATTTGAGTTGATGGTATGCTTTGTATTCAAATTTGTGGTATGATTTGAGATACCCAATAATTTTAACTATTGTTTAAGACTTTTATTTAATTTTAGAGATAAAGATTGGGTCCAATATGGCCCTATTCAAATAAAATATGTGAATTTCTTATTATTTTATTGTAGTGATCATTTTTGGCAACTTTTTGTACAATTTGCAACACACCCAAATGGTTAATAAGAATTATTTGATCATAGAAATGGAGATTAATTCGTCCAAGAATACAAATATATTCTACAATCTATTTTTAGAAAAATCCTTCTATCTTGCTTTTGTTTTGACCCTATATATATATATATATTCAAAATATGCAGTGTGTCAACATAACAATCTTAATCAAAAGAATTGAGAACTCTCTATTTATGTTTTTAGACCATATATACATCCAATTAAATATTTCAAAGACATATTTGATTGCCTTGTTTTCAAATTTGTAGTTTGAATTTAAAAAAATCCAATAATTCTAAATATAGTCTAAGGCTTGTATTTGACTTAAAAGACTTAAATTGGACCCCAACATGGCCATTATGAGACATCCAAATGGACAATATGAAAAATTTGTTGATTGAAATGAACGATAAATTGTCAAAGAATACAATTGTAATCCACGCTAAATTTTGAGCAAAATCATTAATGGCACACAACTATCATAAAATATGATTAAAAATATACTTAAACATGCT
This sequence comes from Lepeophtheirus salmonis, assembly GCF_016086655.4. Taxonomy (NCBI): domain Eukaryota; kingdom Metazoa; phylum Arthropoda; class Copepoda; order Siphonostomatoida; family Caligidae; genus Lepeophtheirus; species Lepeophtheirus salmonis. The sequence continues at coordinate 47,737,528 of NC_052131.2, forward strand.
ACGTTGCCTATAAATAATAACAAAGCAAATTATTCAATAGATATATTTTGATAATTACGGAAAAACATATTATACCCATAACTATGTATATATTACATTTCTAAAAAAAAATCATTTGAAAAGAAATGCAAACATAAATGTATTACAATTTTCTTTTACATAAAATATTTTATATTAATGTTTGGTTGAAAATGTAAATAAACCGACAATAACTTTTGAAACATAAAATAACCCTTTTTTTATTAGATGCAAAAATTTTCCGAAGTAATTATATGTTTGCTAGATGAATTAAATATCAAAAGTTTTATTCAAATTTCATTTTTTACATAGGTGTTATAATATATTATTAAGAGTCTTTTCTGAAAATGATGTGTTATGAATATCCATGAAAGCCCAGAGTTTAACAAAGAAAATAAATATTTTTTCCGTTCACAATTCGCTTCATTTTTTATTTATTTTTATTATTTGATTTACGGAGCAGAGTTCTCTTAGGACTTTTCCAGCTTGAACATTTTTTTCCCCATCAAGAATCAGTCTAAAATTAAACAAGAAATGGTTTTTGATCCATTGTTTTTTAAATAACAAAAGTAACGTCACACTTAACACAATAAATCCCCAAACTAAAAATCAGATTGCCATGAAATTTTGATGGTTGGTACTATCTGAAAATGAGGTGAATTAGAAATATATCGTCATTTATATGCAATACTTGTGATTTGGAGGTTTCTTTTTATAAAACCTATAACTATAGTTTATTTTGAGATATATAACCCTACTGGCGACATTTCATAAAAAATAATTGAAACTGTTTTCTATAAAACTTTATTTTTACTTTTATTTTTTTATCTTAACGAATTCGTTAAGAGATGTGGTTGCTAATGATTTTTCAAAAGCTTGTCTACCGAACCTTGCACCTACAATCACAGTTTGTAGTTTAAAAATAACCTTTGATGCGATTCTGTATTTTATAGAGTCCATTGGTTCAATTATTTGCCTCAACTCCAAGACATATAATACTAGAAGCCTGTAAGTGAATGTTGAAGCGCGCCACTAGTACATAATGGGGAAAAACAACTGATAAATTACTATAATGACATAATATAAGTTTAAAAGGCAACCTGTCAATCATATGTAACATTTTAATGAAAAACAAAGAGTATTTATTAGATACAAATAGTCGAATATATACTTATATAATATATCAGGCCTCCATTTTAGGTACATGTACATTTTCGACTGCTTGATTCTAATGAATGTATGTTTGTTCCATAAAAATATGACAATAGGTTGATACTGTGTCCTTTTAATAATTTGTTAGTTCTTGTAACCCATTCTTAGCGGACACGCTTGAGCCTTCGCTGACAGGTTTTTTATATTATTAATTCAAGCAGCCTCTAAGTTCATGAGTCAGTGCTTTCCTTCGTAGGCATAGATTACATATTTCCAAAAGCTAAGAAAAAAGAATGGACAAATAAGTGTTTTGATATTAGATAAGAAAAAACGCTTGTTGCGAGTGCTCGTCTTTTCTTTTTTGTTCATTCCTTACGAAATCATTGTCGTGATAACATCTCCCTTCAATAAAAACTCTATAGTTTTTGTCGCTTATCTTGTGAAATGTGTATATTTATATGTTATTTATAAAATGCTTAAATTATTTTTTCATTAAATCTCTTCCAAGGTTTATAGAAATACAAGGGCATACCATCATGTAATCGGGCTTGCTATAATTTTCAATTTGATGTATCGTACTGACTGCTGGGCAAGATAGACAAAACACGTACTCCCTCATACTCTATGAAGTCGCTATTAAAAAGTGTTGTGGAAGTCAAACATCAGTTATACACGCGTTATATTATAATATTGTATTTTTATTAACCTGACGCTCTTCTAGTTTTTATTTTAAATATAGAATATTCTCATTTCTAGAACAGAAAGTGTCATATTCTAACCTAAAGGATCATAAGATAGTAAGTAGCTGATTTAAAAAATAAAATTTAACAGTTGGACCAAATGTATCGATCCCACTTTTGCCTTTTGCTCACTCGTATGCCCACCCCTACATATTTATTTCCTTTCTCTGAAGTAGATTTTGAAAGAAACACTAGATTTCATGTATATCTGCTTTGACTTTAGGAGAAGGTAAAAAATGGACCTCATATTATTTATTTTTGTAGTCTTCTGTCGACCCTTTTTTATTTACATTATTTATTATTTATCAACGGGATCCCGATATTACAGGAGATCTCCCTATTTAAAAATGTATTTCCCTCGAAAGAGAAAGCCTTATGTATACGTCTTGTGATCATTAGCTTCAGTACATACAGATTTTGATGATGTTCATTAAGATAACGGATATTCTTTTATAAAGAATAGTACGTCGAAAATATTATGTTCAAAATGATATCTTAAATCATCATCCAGTAATGAAACACTTTGTTATTTTTTTTTAACACTATATGTATTTAGAACTACATTGTTGTCAAGCGAATCTTGAATGCAACTTTGTAACGATTACATGGGCTTATTTAATAACGTATTGATTGTCTCCAAATATATCAACTCGTTGAGCAATAAAAATAAACAATATTTCTTAAACAAATTTCTTTATCAGACCAAGGAAAATCGAGATGGAGGCCAAAATAAATCTTAAAACTCTTGATGCCGGAATTAGTTATGAAGAGATCTCCTGCATCGTTCCCTGCTCCAATAGTACCATACTAAGATTAAAAAGCTGAATGATGACTACAAGAGCCTTGAGAGGAACCCTGGAAGCCACAAAGCCAAAATAAATTAAAAGTGGTATGTAGACAACATGGCAAATTGCTTGCCTTAACCAACGTACCGTCCGTTCTTACCAGACTGCAACACTCTTCACCATGGGATCTGGGCACTATGGAGAAGAAGGCCTGTTCTAACTCCAATGCCTTAAAGGCTCACTTGGAGAAGGAGCAGGGTAACATTTCGGAGGAATAAGTGAAGAAAAGATCTGCAAGGCCTTGATAGATACCAAGGCTGTCAAATTTGAGGATACGGTTTTTGTTTAACTAAGAAAGTTCCTATAAATAAGCCTTGTCTTATTCCTCCACCCTCCTCATTATAAATAATTGGTACCTCGGCCACCTTCGTCAAGACTCAACATTGGCGACAGAGGATGGGATCTTGATCACGTCACCTCCATGCTGTGGGATCGTCAGCGAAGCTAGCCCTGCTGGAGTTGGGTAGTCCTTTTTCGTCGACAGCGAGAACGTTCGTTCGTCTACGGAAGGCAGAGCCATCCGGGCTGTACCTCAGTTTGGGCCTCGTGGAGGAAGGAAGAGAGCCATGGTTACTTACAAGAAGTGAAGTGTGTGTCCGTGTGAGAGACCACATCATTCGAAGGGGATTTCATCCCATGAAATTATGGTTCTCAGATGTTCCTACTCTCCTAATGGTTTATCCCCTGGATCATCTAGAGTCGGATGAGGATACATCGAGGATAAATGATGTTTTTCCCTGGGACGAGCAAGGTGCTCCTGCCCCTAAAACCTCTTTGAGGGTGAATAATGTTTCTCCCAGGAGCAGGCAGGGTGCTTGTGCTCCTAAAACCTCTGTGAGGGTGAATAATGTTTCTCCCAGGAGCAGGCAGGGTGCCTGTGTTCCTAAAACCTCTTTGAGGGTGAATAATGTATCTCCCAGGAACAGCCTGGGTGCCTGTGTTTCCAAAACATCTATAAGGGTGAACAATGTTTCTCCCAGGAACGGGCAGGGTGCCTGTGTTCCTAAAACCTCTTTGAGGAGTAGTATTCTCCTTTCTCCGGTGCGCGTGCTGAGAGTACGGCACGTCTATGGAGATAAATTTTGTACATACAAGATGAAATGGGTTGTCCGCGCCTGGGTATGGATGGAGCAGATCAAAAGGCGTCTATTCATGGAGCGGAACCTGGTTAAGCACCGGCATGGATTTGGTGCTTGGGGGGGTGATGTAATGTATTGGTGTCTCCTTCCCTCTGATTCTCCTTTATTGTATTTTCTTGTATGTATATATATATTTGTAAAGTACTGCTTTTACCTTTTTATAAGTATAAATAGTTTTGTAATCTATGTATAGACCAGAGTAGGTTTTTGTTTAACTAAGAATATAGATGTTCCTATAAATAAGTATTTTCTTATTCCTCCACGCCTTTCCTTCTCCTCATTTCTCTCGGTCGTCCTGGATCCCTCCTCCTTATAAATAATTGGTACCTCGGCCACCTTCGTCAAGACGCAACACATCTTGACATCTTTATCAGTGCCGTTGATGTCAATATTGGACAGCGCTTGATTAATTATATGTACAAATTCATGAGGATCTTTTTAGATGCAATACTACGTTATGAGAGATTAAAAGATGACCAAATGACTGTATGACAATAAAAATTTCATAACAAAAGAAACAAAGGCTTTATCAATAATAGCGGATACCTAAACTCAAAAAAAAAAAAAAAAATTAAAGACTTGTTCTAAATGAAGATATTACTCGTTGGATAAAATAACTAACACATACTATTATAATTTTATACTAATAGATGTAGTAAGTGTAACTCTGGCTAGATACATTAAATATTATTTTGTAATAATTATTTTTATAGTAATTTAATTAATGAGTTTCGATGTACTGATTTTAAAAGTATTATACCTTCTCCTTAATTTCTTGAAATTGCTCTTTTCTATTTATTAATCATTATTTGTCCACTAAAACTTATCCATAAAAACCATTCTCAGAAAGTTTGTAAACATAATTATAATATTAATTAATATTGATTGCTTGATTCTAAGCGAATAGTATTAATATATTTAAAAAAATAATAACTAAGAATTTTACGACGATAAAATTAATATTCAATAATCCGAACAATATTGGGGTTTTTGAATACTGAATGGATAATTAATTAATAGAATAGGTATCTACTTAGCATTAAGTAATATAAGTATGACTTATATAAGTAACTACTAATAAGAAAAGGAATAACATATAGTTCTTGTAAAATACACACGCTCGTTTTTAGCGTTCAAGTCCTGTAGTAAAAGATGTCTTTAGGATTTAAACAAGGACATCTTTTGATGTCCTTGGGATTGAAATACTAGCGAATACTTACTTCAAAGGAAGAGAAAAAGTGCTAGAGGAGATGTACAGTATGGGGCATTTGTATGTTTTTACTTCTTTGATATATATATTAGTGTTTATTATTTTAAATAAGAGTAGATTGTAATGAATGTATTCAATATTAATAATAATATTGTATAATACTTTAAGACAATCAATTTTTATAAATGTTGAAGAACATTATTAATATAAATAATGAAATAAATCATCCTTATAATCTCCACTATTCTATTTTTGAATCCTTTTTTACTCCTTAATTTTTAAATAAGTTATCTTTATATCTTTTTGAATATTATCATTTACTTCAGAAACTAATTGTTTTGTCATGCTAAAAAATTTGACCGAAATATAAAATGATCAAATTGATGCTCTTCATCACAGTCAACATCAAGAGTTCAAGGCATATATAAATCTTCTGCTATTAGTTTTAAAATATTATTATTATTGAATATATTCTTTTGTATTTTTTGTTGAAAATAGTGAATAACAAAACGAAGACGCTAAAAAAAAGTAAGCACTATACTTAATTTTTTAAGATTTTACAGCATTCTGGAACGAATAAAAAGACCCTTATGAATTAACCTTTGACTAATGAGAGTAGTCAACAAAAACCTTACGTTTTTACTACATACCTAGATATTTAGATGTATATAATAGGAATAATTGTAAATCTTAGTAAATTAATCCCTTTCAAATATATTATAAGGCTAAATAATAACGAAAAAATAATAATATCAATGAAGCATTAAATACATATTTGCATAACACCATTATTTAAAATTGATAAATAAGAAAATAATTTTAAATGTTACGTCATATTAATATACTTTTAAATTGTTAAGGAACATAATCTATTATTTAGTTTCAATCAATACGGAAATAATCTTTCTTATATATATTTGTTACATCGTAAGCATTTAATGTGATACGTAATTTATTTATTGAATATTGATGTGGAGATCCTAAATCCTCACTCTCGAATTATATTTAAATATATTGACAAGTGATCTAGTAATTCATAAAATGACTTCCGACTCACAACTTTTAAAATATGTTAAACGAAATTCATATTTCCCAATATAACTCCACTAAAGTTATAAGATCCCCAATAATTTATTAACATATTTATCACGTAAAAACTATTTATTCATATTTGTAGGTAATAGGAGAGCTGAATATGTTTTGCTGTTCTGCTGATAAAGATACTAGAAAAGAGAACCACATTAAATTCATGATCCAGGATCTTCTTCTACTTTTTTCCTAATGACAGAAGAGACACACATGTAATTATGGAATCGGAAGCAAGGATGAAGTGTCTAGAATTACAGAAATAATTCAGCCTTATAATAAGTGTGATAGATATGAGTTGCTTGTTATGTACATCAATGACATTTAAGGACTCAAATCAATGAAAGAGTTTTCTAAGAATATTAGGAGACGAAATAGAGTAGACTTTGGAAGGAGTTTCAATGGAAGAGATGTAGATGAAGGATGATAAGTCCCTTTGTTCCTCTTTGTACATTTTATTCCAGTATTACTCCTCTTGATCAAACATATCCTCAGTTATTATAGAAGTATACAACGACTTCATACCAGATGTAGAGGGACGGATGTGTATTTGAAACAATGGATGATGAGATAACAGATTTGGACGTTAAAGGACATCTGCACAATGACTGATACTTTTATTAAATTAGATGGCATCCATTGAGTAAGGTGAAAGAACCTTTTCTAAAGAGATGAACTCCCTGAACATTATGTATATCTTTATTTCTAAAGGACCTTTCCTTAGGACCAATGATCTTAAAGACCGGATCCAAAGACTGATGGTCATAAGAATCAATAGGACCTCTAGATTTGATATCTGCAATTTTTCTAGAAACTTTTTGATTAAGTCCATTGAAAATGTACAGTTTAGGTTTGTATCGGTGTTTCCTTCATTTGGAGATAACAAAAACTATCCATTCAAAATAAAAAAACGTTACACTTATAACTCTATTTATAGAATAAACGTACCTTTAAAGATGTTATTACACTCTAAAGGAATTTTAAACAAAAATATAAATCTATCTCCCCCACCCTAGATACTAAATAAAGGGTATCCATACACAAAACGAGATTCTCTGACCATTTACCTCCCGAACAACAACTTAAACATGCTCAAACATAATTTTTATTATATATTGGCTAGTTCCGGAATTCTATAACTCTATGCTTTCGTCTGAACTCAATCGATTTCCAGTTAATTATTTTTTTATTTGACATATTTATAAATATATTATTTATATTTTAAGATTGTTTTTACAATTTTACTTGTTTTTTAAATCTTAAAATGATTCTACTAACAATTTTTTTCTAAATTTTATTTTGACTGACTATAACTCGACTATAAAAGGTTTTTACTATCGTTGCTGGTCGAAAAAATAAAATAATTGATGTATTTTAATTACACAAATATGAAAAAGTAAACTTTCTGTGCTGTTTACAAGTTTTATGAAATATGTTTTTTCATACTTTATGTTTTCATTAAGGGGATTAAAAGGATTTAACATAAAGTGTTCTTTGAATATTAAATTATTTTGCAAAACGATATAAATAACAAGGGTATTTAATTTCTTACTTAAAACCGTATACAAAATCTCTTTAAGCCTCTTACTTAAGGTATGAAAAACATATTTCATTAATATTTCCTCAAAAAGATGAGGATTTTAAGATAGTCAAATCATTATATAAAATTTCTTAAAATTCTTTAAAAAAATGCATAGAATGAAGAAAGTTATGATGCTGAATATATTTGTGTCTCATTCGGTCGTGTATTCCAAAGCCTACTCAGTTTAAAATTTTCTGCGTTCCAAAAAAATTTATGTTAGTATTTATTTTTTATTGTAAAAAACGATGTAGGATTTAAAGAAAGAATAAGTCCTACATTTGGAGGTTATTTAGGAACTTAAAAGTACCTAAGTACGTTTAGGAAGCTTTTTGAAAAATCAATGCAATGCTATTAAAATAAGGATTTGAAAATAAAGAATAGATAGTTTTATTTAAATTTGCACAAAATTTGACTTTTTCGAACGAATTCCCATGTTGAACCAAACAATTTGAAATTAGAAAAATGAACTCTCAATGAATGATACAGATTCTGAATACTAAACTATGGAGAAATACATTTTTGGAAACGCAGAAAATTTTATTAAAAAAATACATTGGAAGCCTCCGTTTTTTGAGTACCCATTTTTTTATATGCAATTCTTAACTTGCGTCCCTTGTTAAGCAAAGTATAGTTATCATCGGATTCAGTACCTTTAAATTTAAAGCAGTTCTATGTATAAATATATCTGTATTTTCCAAATTATTTTGATTATCATTTGGAACTCTAATATTAGCAGCATTTTCTTTATAAGCTGGAGACCATGGATTGGTACATCAGCAGCAGATGAAGTGATCAACAAATTTCCGGTGTAAATTAAGTCGAGGAACTTGTTCATCCTCTCCAGCTTGAAGATAATGTGTCCTTCCTATATTTTATTTCCTTGGAAACCTGAGCATTTAAATGCAGTATATTTACCTGGCTATCCAACAGTTTGGTTAAATGGCACCTGACTTTGTCAAATGGATCTCTCGTGGGGGTTCCTCACACAAGCAGGATCATACACAGCCATGCGATCTTATGACTATGTACTTTCTTCTTCAATGAAATTGCTTACGTTGCAATATTTGTGCTTGTGAACTTCTGATTATAGTCTTTTTCAACTTGGTCTAAAACTTTTGGGGGGTCCTTATGTAATTTTTCTTACATTTCATACAAATTGTTGAGCTTTGGAATGTCAGGACTATTAACTTTGTCCAAAACATCCGGCTATACGCCTCCAATTGTTGCCATTGATATGTCATTACAATAATTCGAGTAGAATATATTTCTCTCTAGTTTTTCATCAATTAGGTTCGCTACACTCATATTGATTGCTCTTTTGCTGGATCTAATATCAAATACTATGACTACGATGTTGCCTGTGAGAGGTAACATTTCTATCACCCTAATTTAGAATTGCGCGGTTGAATTTTAGTGGAACTTTCTATGACAGTTACACCAAAAATTTTATCTTCTTCATATTATGGACTATAAGAATTTATACTGGACATGTTTCACCAAGTACATCACTTATAAGATTTCCATGCAGATGTAGTTTGAAGTAATTTGCCATATTTTCCTTCAAGCCATTGATATGATTTTGGAATAAGTTATTTATTCTATTTCGTCTTGTGTTGGAGGCTGATATAACAAATTCATCCAGATTTGCACCTCTTGTCTTCAACACAGCAGACACCATGGTTGAATTATTGTTGTCTGAGAGTGACAACCGTTTTATAGTGCTACAAATAACTTCACTGGTAAAAACTAAACGAGGAAAGCGTTGGCGGATTGCAGTTAGTTTTAATGAACATCCGGATGTTACCTAAGTGTATTCAGAACCCTCAATAGTATCAAATCCTTAATTGTTCTGTGAGCTTTCATCAAATAAAATGTATCCATCTTCAGCTACTACATCAGTTACTTATGATAACAATCATAAACACACTTTTCTCATAATAGACTTTTACTCAAACACTTTATAATAAACATTAAATGTGCGCTATAGGAGTCATCATTAATTAATATCATATGATGTCATAATTTCCAAGCATATAAAATACGTATGTTTATAACTTAAAAATAATTAAAAAAATTATATATATATTGACTTGTTTACTCCCATATTTAAGGAAGTTTTATTACATTTCATTTTCGACCATTTAAAATGTAATAATACCAACCTCTGGGTAGCTACAATGAACACAAAGATAAAATACATCGAATTTTGTAGCCTTTTTGAAAAACGTCAGTAATAAATTTAAATAGCTCTTGCAACAGAGATACTCATGGTCTAAAATCAAAGTTTTTTGTACATTTAGTTAGTTTAGACCTTGGAAAATGGTAAAAGCTTAAGTTTGAATATCTTTGATGAAAAAAAGTCAAATTTGAAGAGGTCTGAATGTTCAATGAAAACTCTATGTAACAAGTTTGAGAACAAACATCACACTTTTATGCATCTCGAACCGAGATCTACCGAACTTTTAAAAACTGAATCAGATTAATACAATCCTTATAATATTTTCTTTATAAAGTTTCATGTCCTATTGGAATCCAAACAGTTAGAAGTGTTTTGGATTGGGAATCCTCAACATCATTTTTTCTGAGCAAATTGGTTGATGAACTTGAAAAAAACCAAAAATCAAAACCCAAAAAAGTGACATTAAGATATTTGGTGGAGATTCTAAGAAATATAAAAGGCGATTTTATTGGAGTAATATTGGAGAGCATTATGAAGAGATTAAGAAGTTAATTTTAATCCCACAAAATTTCTGGAATTTGTACTTCCTTATCAACTGATATAGATCTTAGGATTTTTTTTGACCAGAATGAATTTCTAAGAAATATCCTCTACGATCAGTCAAAGTAAACCTACTAATAGTTTAGGATTACTACTGGGAGATAGTTCAAATCAGATTATTTCAATCAAAGCACAGAAGTTTATTTTCTCTTAAAGCGCCCTTAAATTTGTGTTTCTATTTGATTCTTTAGCTACAACCTCTTGTTTGCTGTCAAAGGTACAATTATCAATAAATATTTCAAGTTATTGTATGATAGAGTCACTTGGTATTTTTTCTATCTCTTGAGACACTAAAGTTTACTCAATGATGGATTAAATAGAACTTAATCACTTCAAAGGAAATATTTAGTTTGACCGAAAACGATATACAGTTAAATTTTGAAAATGACCCAAATTTTTTAAATAGTTATCAATCCACCTTCTTTAAATGACGAAGGCAGAAGAGTTTTCAAGGATCCACTCATAGCTATACTGATGAATGATGCAGTGAATAATTATTTTGAAAAGGGATTTGCAGAAAATGTTTAATTGATTTTAAGGACGGAAAAGTAGTCAATGTCTCCTAGCAGAGTTTTCAATGGAAAAAGTAGTTTTATCCGAGAACCCTTAATCACAAATTATGTGCAGGCCCCAGTTTGATTCCAAAAGTGCTGGACATACTGATTCGTTTCAATATACATAAAGTTGCAGTCGTAGCGGATGTGGAAAAAATGTTCCTGCAAATTGAAGTTGACGTATACGACCGAGACGTACTTCGATATCTGTGGAGAAATCTCAATAAAAATGAACCTCCAGAATGGAATCAATTGAAAGTTGTAACATGTGATGTAACACTCTAGCTATTATTAAGCATTTACACAATTATATATCGCGCTGAAAATAACAAAGTTATGTACAACAAAGAATCCAAAGTGTTTTTCGAATACCTTTATGTGGACGATTTACGGGAGAAGATTTTGTTAAAGCAGTACACTTTTGGTTAGGGGAATGCAATAATTAATTGCAGAAGGTGGAATTACTTTATGGCAAAATGGACACCCTCTCATCCAGAAATCTTTTGGTATATCAGTCTGAAATTACTTGTAGATAATTCAATAAAGTTATCTGAATATGTAAATTTAAAAACTTCAAGATTAAATTGTTATTAAATTCATTCGGTTTATATGGATATGACTCACTGTTATTGTAAATGAAACTAACCGATCATTGACAAGTAAATAGATAAATTCTCTTAATCCTCAACCTTAATTTCACCATTAAAAGTTGAGCCAAAACTTGTAATAAGAGACATATGGTGGAGAAAATGAGTTACTCAAGCCTCAAGTTTTTCTCAGATTCAAAAGATTTTTCAAACTGGAGTCCAGAGGTAACAAATAATTTCAAATTCATGCTTTTGGAGATGCATCCAAAAATTACTTCGTGGCTTCATTTTATATGTTAGTTAAAGGCGATTTATGGAAATTCCAAAAATACATTGTTAGTTGCTAAATCTCGATTGGCAGGCCAAAAAACGTTATCCATTACCCGATTGGAGCTGATAGCAACTTTGTTAGTATCTAGGTTAGTTGATAAATGTAAGACTAAATTAGATATTTGAGTAAAAAATTGTTATTATTGGACTGATAGTGAAATCGCGTTTTGGTGGATTAAAAACATTATAGTAATTGGAAAGAATGTGCATCTAATAGAGTCAAAGAGATTAATTATTAATCTCTTCCGACTGATTGGGAACATGTTCCTGGTACTTTAAATCCAGCCAATCTATCCTCTCGAGGATTGACTGTGGACAAAATTGGCGAAAAATTTGAGATTTGGATTCATGGGCCTGAATTTATTCATCAAAAGAAAGAAAATTGGCTTAAGAGACCCTTATTATGTCCTGTTGATGAAGTTAATGGTGAATCAAGGAGCTTCGCTCTTATTGCTCTGACCACTTCAATTTATGATATTAATCATTGGGATTACTTAAGAACCTCCTCACAAATTGTATGCTATGTCTTAAGAATAATTGATAACTTTAATGGAAAGGTGATTCCAAAATCATTTATTTTTTTTAATTGTATGTCAATGATAATTTCTTACTAAGTAAAGGGGTGAGATTATGATAGGGGGTAGTTCTATGCCTGTTGAATGCAGAGATCATAATTTAACCCTCAGTTAATTCATTTGATTAAGGCTGAATGAGTTGACTTAAGCCTCGATTAGTTATCATTTGATAACGACATCCCTTATTTCTATCACCTAGGGGTTTGTTCAGGTCTAGACCATGTTGGAAACACATTACAACCATGTTCACTGTCGAAGAGACTGTGAAAACAATGCTGTGGTGGGACTTTTGTTAAGTTATCAGTTGAGCTGGATTCGGTTCGATTGGTAAGGATATCTTTTTAATTTTCTTAGGAAACTTACAGAGGTTCCGTTTATTCAAACATTTTGAAAAACCCTCCTACTACTCATGGTAACTTCCAAAAACAACACATTGAGAACGGATTTATTCATTTCCAACTTGGGGAGGAGATCCTAAAGTCATAGTATATTTTTAAGTTTAATTCATTTTTTAACCCAAATGAGGAAACAATTCGATAATGGAACTCGGATTAGAACAACACCTGTCTTATTATCTTGGCTAAAGATTGATTAGTGGCAAATTTAGTCATGCAATCATATGTCAAATCTTCATGCTGGACTAAACCAAACCTTTCACTCCATCAGACACAATTACTGGATCGCGAAAGGCTATAAAATTCCTAAACAAATGATTGCAAAGTGATGATTCATATGAAACGGTTCAATGCAAAACATGAATAACAAAGGATTTCAGTGCTATCTGAAGAACGAATAAATCCTATCAAATATAGATTTGATAGATAATAAAGTTTATCTCTGGGAAGGTCTCTTTAAATCAATCAAAGAAGATTTTACGAAAGATCATCTTCAGTCATTTGGTCAATTTTAGGATATAGTAATTATCAATGGTGGAATTGCAAATAGTCTTATTACCTTTCATCCTGTTAAAAAAATTCAACATTGGCGATCAAGATTGGATCATAGTAAAATAATTATTCTTACAAATGTAGTTTTAAAATTACAAATTTTTTTCTTTTCATGCCTGTGACAATGCCTTAAAACGAGTAATAACTGACTACTACAGATTCCCATTTCCATACGTTTTTCAACTATATCCCTGTTATCTCTTTCTGCAATATCATCAATTGTTAATTTGCCTTATTTCTCTCATAAAATTGATTTGTTGGCAAATATGATAAATCTGACACAAATATAGGTATACAGTTATTGATTACTAACATATGTTCTGCAAATAGTACTAGTAATTTTAGTCCTCCATTCAATTACTTTTTGTGAAAAGTGTCATCAACATCAAGGCTCTGCATCTATAGTTTAAAATATCATGACGCCAACTTTCATTAAAGTAAATATTAAATCAAAAAATACATTAACATTAATAACAATTTAATATATATTATGTTTTTGCTTACGTATCTAGATTATAAAAATACTAGTTGTAGTCGCTATATTAGGAATTATATTATGTAGTTTGAATTTAGAAACATTTAATGAGCAGGAATCCAATTTTAAAAAAATTCTGGTCAATGATAAGCCACAAAAGAGAGAAGAAAATGTCAAATTCATTTTGTACAGCTCCAATATTTTCGGTGGAAGTTGGGAACGGGTATTTGGTTACGGAAAGCGGCCATTCGAGAAATGTAAATACAGGTATTTAAAATATCGATGTAATTACAATACATATCTTAAAAAGGTATATTTAATTTCTATACATATTAAGCGATCTACAAAGAATCAGGATAATTATAATTAAATTATCAATTAAATTCTAGTAACTGCTATCTCTCCATGGACAACACAAAACCTATTCCATTTTATAAATATTCTGCAGTTATTGTTCATCCCAGAGATTGTTGTGGTCCAGAAGCTGCTAAAACCCTACGAAATAGTCGGGGTGCAAATAAAGGCCCTTTCATCTATTATTTAATGGAAAGTGCACACTATGATTGTCAATTTAATTTTAGTCTATATGATGGCGTATTCAATTGGACAATGGGGTATCATCCAAATGCTGACATTCTATCAACGTATGGTAACACCTATAAGGTGAAAGAAAAACAGCCCGTTCCGAACATTCAAAGTATTTTGCGGAAAAAGAATAAAATTCTATTTTGGATTTCTACAGACAGAATGTCAATAGGGAAAAGAGAAGATTACTTTGATCTTCTAACTAAACATATTTCTGGTGACAAATATGGAACATTTGGTCCTAAACACTGTCCTGAATCACCCAACCCAATGCAAATCGATTGTTCGAAGCATTTAGCTCCACATTACAAATTTTACTTTGCCTCTGAAAATTCTTTGTGTAATGACTATGTGACAGAAAAGTATTTTCAAGCACTACGTCTCCCTATTGTGCCTGTGGTATATGGTAAGGCAAATTACGCAGCAATCTCACCTCCACATTCATTTATCAATGTAAGGGATTTCAAGAGTCCAAAGGCTTTAGCGGAGTACCTTACGTATCTTGATAAAAACGATACTGCCTACGCGGAATATTTTCAATGGAAACTAGATGGTCATTATGAAATTAGCAGTTTTCCGCAAGAAAACCAAAAGACTCTTTGTCATTTATGTGATAAGTTAAATCATTTGGAGCATAGGCCTGCATACACGACAGCTCAAATGAATAAGTACTGGAGAGGAACAAAGGACAACCCTGTTTGTAGCACACCTGAAGACTACATACCAGGTTTAAAAGAAGGATTATCAAAAAAAACGTAAAACATAGTCATATTATTTCTAGATTTTCTATTCTAGGATTTACTTCAAACGATATATTTGTATCCATATGTAAAAATATATAAATCTACTATTATTAGTACTTTTTAAAAATAAACAGACTAAATCGAAAGGAATAATTACACATGTACGTAAATATTATGTAGACAAATGAAAATCAACATCCTAACCCTAACAATTGGAAGATTATAGAGTTTTTTATCCATTCACAAATGTTAGCTAGTCTTCTGTATTTTTCTTTTTCCCAGGTGTAAATTATTATGGGAAGATTTATTATTCAGATATTATTATACAGGGGCGTCCGCAAGGGGAGGGCTGAAGGGGTTGTAGGCCCTCCCCCAAATTAAGGAATTTTTATTCTTTCTAGAAAATTTAATATTTGAATTTTTTTTTTCAAAAAATTTAATATTTGAAAATTAATTTAGAATTTTTTGTTCCAAAAAATTCATTCTTTTAATGTCTCTTAATTAAAAAAAATAAATTTCTTAGAAATTCAAATTTTTTGTCAATAGCTACTGATTTTTTCAAAAAATTTGATTTCCCAATTTTTTTTGCAAAATAATTGTAATTTCCGCATTTTTTTTGTGAAAAAAATTGCAAAAACCAAGCCCCCTCACCCCCCAAAATATATATACAAATACATATAATTCTGCAGACACCCCTCTTATAGAGAAATAAATATTAATGAATCAATGGTCATTATATACAATGTACGAAGAATTGAAATGAAGCCCTTTATCTATTACCAAATCAAAGTTTGATATTACTGAATTAAGATTATTTATTAATATTAGCTGCTTGTTTTAGGATTACTTTTTTTTTTTTTTTTTGGGGGGCAAATGAATTACTGCTACAAAAAGGAGAACCTTCTACATTTTAAAAGTATAGAAAGTATTATAATTATATTTCAATTCATATATATCAATTTTATTATGCATTTTTAAATATATGAACACCAAATATAACCGATAATTCTTCTTTTAAAGGGAACACACACCCAGGAATGATAAAATAATAAACGAAAGAAAAGAAAAAGCACACGTATCGAAACTTATGGCTTTGGCAGCATGAAGCAATGTGGGCTTCATATACTAGGGATATCCAGCAAAGGTAGTACCGCCAGAAAACTTCCTGCACATAAGTAAATTTTTTTTTAATGTATTGTCTTATATTTTCTCCTCATAAAGTGGAAAATATGATATTTTTCCTTAACTTGGTTAATATGGTATTTTTTCCCTAAATATACAAGATGTTGTTCTTTATCAAAGATCATATATATATGACCACATATTTTTCCGTGCTCTACTGATTAGCTTCAATATATGTACTCTAAATCCAACATATAAATATAAAAAAAACTGCTTACTTACCGAAGCATGTACAAAATTTTACCATCGGGTTTGATTCGAAGAAGTACATTTGGTACAGTCACATATTGAAACTCTCCTTCTTTGGCATTTGGAAAATAAACCTCTGGTTTCCAAATGGCTTTTACAAGAGTTGGATCGTTAAGATCCAAAGCTTCTTCGATTGCGTTATGATTCAAGCGGGGATCCTCCCAATGTTGACGAAGATATAAATCCACTTGATAATCCTAAAGTTATTAAAGAAAATATCATATTTAATAATTTCGAATCATTCCTTTAATATGAATATATCCAGAGCAAAAATGTAATAAGTCATATACACGGAAACCTACTAGACCCAATCCAGGTGATAGGTTAATTAAGTTACCGCAATATATAAGCATAAATTTTTCAATCTATATGCAACATTTCTTAATTAATTTGTAAAGGTGTATCGTCAAAAGTACTTTACTTCATATTATATAAAGAAGATAAGTAAAAATTATACCCCGGAGCCCCGAAATACTCATGGATCTACCTTAAATCGAAAGTGTTGTGCAACTCAGAGTTATTGGTCCCAAAAAAAAGAAGGACAAATATCTTGTAAAGTATAAGGTTTCATATTACAATTCAAATGAAAAAGTTTTTGTGATCTTTGATGTTGCACAAAATTTCTTATAACTTTTCAAGATATTTCTATTCACTTTTAACAATTTTGTTGAATTTTAAAATTAGGTGGTTAAAAGAGAGTTTTAGAGAAATTTTAGAGATAGTTTCAAAAATGTTTCATTTTCTAAGGCAAGAGAGTAGAATAGGGATGAAAGAAAGTATATGAAACTCACATATCCTTATGGTGTTTCTAAATAAAGTAAGGGTATAGGATAGAGTTGATCCTTTGGATGCAATAACATCTGTTTTTGAAGGAATAATTAGATCAATGAAGGGGTGGTTGCCTATATTTAACAGGGGTTTGTAGTGCCTAGCGTCTAGTCTCAAGCCTTCGATTCATGATAACTAGAACAAATGTAAATTTGTATTTTTATAATTTATCGATCCTATTTACCAAGTTTCTATCTACTGTTGAAAGAAGCAGCTAGCAAAAGTTGAGAGGGGACATTGGCCTTTCCCTTATTATGTCTACCCCTCAGTTAAGACGTTGCAAAGGTACAAAGGGAGTGACGAAATTTCGTCTTTTTGATGCAATATTGGGCTACATCTACATTGCTTTTTTAATTATCACAAATAATGGCACTTATAACTAGTAATTGTGATATTTTTTTCTTGAAATTTTGTTCATGTAAATACAAAATTAACCTATTGGAATATGTTAACATAATTTTCCAAGATTTAATTTAATAACATATATGTTTCCAAATCATATATATCTTCTTACATGTAAATGCCACTGTTACTTGTAATAATTACTTGGTTAATTAATTAATCAGCTCCAATTATCTTTTAAGATTTTTTTATTATTTTTAGATATATAAACTGGTTCCCATGATTGTTTGTAACTGTCTGTAATGGGTTAAGATATGCTCACTTCATACGAATATTCATTTATAATGGGCATTTATAAAATATCTGAATTAGCAGTGACGCATAAATTACGCCTTCCCGGTATTTCAAAGAAAATAAACCGAAAATTAACATGGCCACCCTGACAATTTGAATAATTTTTGCAATGAGAGCAGCTTAGCTGTTCTCCTCCAAAACATTCTTCAAATTGTCAGGGTTACAAAGTTGATTTTTTAACATATACAAAATAAACGGATTACTCATAACGGCCTCCATTTTTTAGTTTGTATTTATATTTTTTTAACCATCAACTTGGAAATGGTCAAATCCTTTTGTAAAATATCTATTGCAAATATTTAGATAATTTATATAGATATACCCCGTTTTTTGAAAACTTTAGTAGCTGAAATATCAATATAAAAGGATGGAGATTTCTTCGTACATATTATGCCCACGGCATGTTTTATAACTCACCATTGTCTTTTCACTAATTGAGCCAAAACTTCTTATAAATAACTCACATCCAACCTCTGTCGGCAGACCTACAATAAAAAAATTACAGATATTAGTTAAGGATTTTTTACATTATACAAAATATATATACAGAAATCAGAAAAATGTACTGCATTTAATTGCCTTTCCACATTATAATTAATGACTCAAACCGACATTGTATATTCTATTCTATTAAGAAAATATGGCTACCATGCAATAGTACTATTATAATAGAAACTAGGTTTGTTGGTACTCATTTATTTGGGCTTGAAGTATATGAGGCATATAAGTAAATACAATGCCCATTTACAAAATTAATTAACAATTTTATTCTTAAGCAAATTAACCTGAGCATACTATTGGGGAATTTTTTTTTTTTGCCAAAGGACCATTGGGGACACTTGGCCGAAAAATGATATTTCATACATTGAAATATACGATTGCATATTTATTCTAAATTTAAAATGATAGTATGATAAAAAAGTATTTTCATATGTATTTTTGTAAATTACTTAGTGTTATTTTGCAGACAAATATGTTCTTAAATTATATTCATCAATGATCATTATATAAGCACAATACAGTAGCATGTAATTCGAATGTAGTATGAATCTTTTTTTCTGAAATCGTCGAGATTTGAAACCTTCCCATTAAGATGGCCACAACACTACAAACTACAATTAACCAAATTAGATAATTATATGAAGTGTCGTATAATTTTTTTAGAGCCGTTTGTTTAGTCATTAAATACGTATTTATATTTATTGATAAATATTATTTTTACAAATAAATGAAGTGTAGCCGGATTTTCATTTTAAATAGTAAATTGGATTGAATGAATAAACAGACCTGTAACATCCAAATTCTTTGATAAGTAGTACTACAATTATTAAAAAAGAAATGAAAAATTCAAATGTCATTTTATCATAATAGTTGAAGAAGCCTATAAGTCATTTTTTATAGTTCTCATAGCTTGGCTTGAGATCCATTGGAGGTATGAATTTACCATCGTTCTTATTTTTCTATTCCGACTCCAGACTGTCCCAACTATACTGAGCCATAGAGTTCTCATTTATTAAGTTTCTCCTTTCCTTGTGTTCTCCTATGACCTGTTCTTTGAGTGTCTCCCCAAATCTTCTCCGTGGTTTGCCTCCCCACAGCCAACTCCCTCTTCTTCTGATACATCCTAGATCATAACGAAGTGGAAATCATTGCTCTGCCCTATTACTTTGCTTGTTCGTTAATCTATGATTCTTTTCCAATATGAATAATCCATCATATCGAATTATGATTTTTTTGGAAATGAAGAAGTGATAACACTTCTTCCTTTAGAATCACTGTGAGTTTCTTTATTATTTAAAGTACTATAATGTTAAAGATTCGAAATATATTCGAACATGCTTCAGTGTTGTGTTGATATAATGACCATTAAAGAATATTATTTAAACAATATATATTTTTCTAAAAGATAATACTAATTAATTTACCTATACCACATATATAAAACATATAAACAATTTATATTTCATATTATTATTATAAATTGAATTAAAATTTGCAATATGAAAAAAAATGCAAAAAGATTAGAAACAATTCTTATATGATAGCTCTGGATGATTATTTTAAATAATTATTAATTATTGTTGGTTTTTCTAATATAAATCCGATCCCAATTACTCAATTTGAACAAATCCAAACGACTTATAGTTCTTTCATGGCATCAAATCTGATAAAAACAAATTTAACTCCTTAATATTATTATTTGTAAAGTTGTTTGGGATGAAAGTATTTAGAAAATTTAAAATTATGAAAATGAATTGAAAAAAATGTTTCTTTAGAAATTGAAACAATTAACATAAATTGCAACAATAAAAACTCAGGAGATAAATTGCAGTTAATTTAATGTGATAGAAAACTATGTCACTCCATTTTTTCATAATATTTATTTTCGAAAAAATCGCACTTTCCTTATTACTCCAATGCATGAAAGCAATTGATTATATTTACAAAAAAACACTTTAAAATCTCATCGCTAGAATGAAAGCACGCCCACCCTTTTACTACTTCTAGAGCCTGATTGCCTCGTATTAAAATAAGGAATATATTTGGCTGTACCCTGTATAACCTAAGATTAATCAATATTCCACATCTTTAAATAATATTAGGAAGTATATTTTTGTTAATGTTATACTTAATGGTGATATAAGCTAGGATATATTTTTTTTATTTTGCAACTGCTTATGACATTTCATGAAAAAAAGCCCTGTGCTCTAAGGCAGTATATATATAAATAAAGGACATTATTATTTTGTAAATCATGTATCGTCAGGGTTAATGATGTTATATTTTTACTATATACATAAAGGTTTATGTGTAAGAAGTTCTAAATAGTGAATAAATTCACACTGAAGGAAGAGTTGTATCCACCCTATTTCTTAAGAAGGTAAATTAATTTTCGGACCTAAATAATGTTACATACATAGTAAACGAGGCTACGGAATATTTATTAAAAGTATGGTTAAACTGAAAAACTTTATTCTACTTTATGTACCGGGTGGTCCAAATCAATTGGAGACATCTTTAAATGCTTATAACGAACGAACTAGACGGAGTAAACACGTATTTAAAAAAAAATATTTGACAGCTATATTTAATATCATTCAATTATTTATAATGAGATACACCTCTCTTGATAACTTCGGGCACTCGGCGCATGAAGCTTTTATATGCCCAAACGATCTCGCGCAGATCCAGCTTTACCAATGTACGACAAATAGACTTCTTCAGGGACTCCATAGACGAATTATAAATGGCACAGGCTTCATGCTCGACCCTCTTCTATATATAGAAATCCCATCGGTTTTGGTCTGAGATGTTTGCAGTCCAAAAATCCAGGCTCAAACACTGAGAGCATTTTGTAACCAAGATATCCTGCACTTTTATGGCCTTTTGGGCTGGTTTACTATCTTGTTGGAAGATGTGATTCCCTCACTGGGCTACTCTATCTATCCAGAGAATTTAATTTACATGTGCAAAACCAGAACCAGTATAATGGCAAAGACGGATCCGCACAAGGTCCCCAGGGCCTGTCAAAATTTCCGGTGCTGTGTGGCCGAGTTATCAAGAGAGGCTAATCTCAATAAATATAATTGAATGTGATTAAATGTAGCTTTCAAATAGTATGAAAATATGGTTTTACCTCATCTAGTTCGTTGGTTATAAGCCTTTAAAGATTTTATATAAAAAAGCAAAATTGTCAAAACTTCCGTACATATTACGAAAATGGTCCCTAGGGGCGGTTTTAGGAAGGGCATTAGTCCTAGACCCTTCTCCTGGCGAAGGTTTTTATTTTATTTAGTGTAGTAGGAAAAAAAGTGCAGAGTTAAATAATACTAACAAGAGCTGAGGAAAAGATAATTCATTCTTCTAATGACTAATTTAAAAAATACAGGCTAGCTAAAAAATACACACTATTTACATCAATAAGTATTAGTGTTAATGATCGACAACTGAGTAATTCCTGCCTACATATGCCTTTGTTTGAGATACAGAGTGGAATATGTGTGAATTTAATTCCCCTTATAGCTGTTAAACGTCATGACAGGTACAATACACTCCGCCTAAATATTCTTTAAATAGTCAGTGTTACAATGTTGATTTTCGGTTTATATGTTTAGCATATCGGTAAATCAAATTTTCTACAACTCTAATAATAAGTATCTACTGCATACCGACTGATTGTGAACCTTTATTTATTTTTGTCTTTTTCTGAGAAAAGGTTGTGAGTTACAATAAATATCCCATCTTGGCTTATATATACTTTACTATGGTAAAACCATAAGAGATTCAAAAAGTCGAAAATTACTAATATGAACTTATAATTGATTTTTCTTTATAAGTTTCTATGTTTCTCCATTTAACTAATAACTCTGATTAAAATAAATAATAATAAAAAAACACCTACAGGAATGGGCATTACGTAGAGTTAAAACCTTCACTTATGGTCATTTTTCCCGATAAAATATCATTTATTCTCCATATTAAAGAGAAAAATGTGGGATGTTGAATATTACGAAATTTAATTTATTTTTCAAATATAAATCAATTTGTGTTATATTTGTATTGTGTGACACAAAGTGCAAAGAAATCCATCTTTAAGGTCAGCATGTTTTGTCAAATCTACGTATTTTTTTGTTCCAGAGATGATTTCAAAAGCTCAAAAGTGATGTTCGAATATACATTGTTGACTTTTTGGTTGATTATTACCTTTATTCTTCATATTGAATTTTTTGCTAAATGAAGCATCTTTTTTAACCTACAACGAGATCAATTTAAGCTCTGTACCTCAATATGCTTCAAAGTTATTGACAATTTTATACTTTATCGTTTCATGTTACCTCAAACTTTTACAAAATTTAATAGACTCTTACTTTGACCACATACAATCTTCGTACCAAGTTAGATCAAAATACATCTATCCTGGTGACCATCTGACAAACAAATAGAAGGGAAAAACATAACCTCTGTTCAACTTCGTTGGTGGAAGTAATTACTACTGATCAAGATAATATTGGTATCTGCTCTACAAACATTCCTAAATAATATATATAGGGAATAGTTATAGTAAAATATACACCCCAGAACAAAGACGACACTCCCGACAGATGAGACACAAAATTGCAAAATCTTCTATCACTTCTATTTACAAATTAGTATTAGCATCAATAGAGCAAGAATGAAAAGGAACAAAACTTTTAGAGGTCATAAAAGCATTAATAACTTTAATCAAGGATATGTATAGAAATTATTAAGTGGTGACGTCATGAATGGAGCAAATCATAATTGTATTTTTTTCCCCAAGATACGAACAACTTTAAAGGTTAAAATTTTTGGGAAGATACTAAGTTTTAGCAAATAACTCTTGTTTTTATCCAAAATGATAACATTTAAAATATTTTATACATGAGCAATTTTTTTTATTGTTATAACTATAAAAATTCTCCAAAAGGTGGGGGGTTTGTTAATGAACATGTAGCCCTATGGTTTATGTCTAAAATTAAATAACATTTTAATAATGCATAATAAGTTTTCTATTCAGTACTACTAAAAACCGTATCTTTGTTACTCAGGGATGCATCTCCGATGCACGTAATTATTGTCATATAAGTTTCCGAAACTTTGTTTATTTGAGCCAATAAAAGATTACTTTTTGATGTTCAAATGCTTACTTTGCTAAAAGTATAACCGCGAATGCAAAAATTTCTTTTTCATATTCATAAAATATTTACTTTTTTTCTTATCTAGTAAATTTATATACCGCTATCCCCCCCCCTCCCCTATCTTTTTTTTTTGCAGAAAAATACAATCAACATTGTTGTTATTCTTGCATATATCATTTCCAGATACGGAGTTGAGTTTGTGTTTATTTTCTTTACATTATAGCTGCAAATTTAAAAAAAATGGTATGCCAATTAAGCTGTTCTCCTCCGAAACACTCTTTCTATAGTCAAGGTGAGTTTTTTTAAAAGATACCGGCGTTTCATATTATTTGAATCCCTGATAATATATATATATATACATACTGTTACAAGTTACATCAACAGCAGACATACAAGAAACGAAGCAATCCTTAAACTTTGATAGAAAAAATGACTTCCTTCATGTTGAATTCCCTTATTACAACTTGGGTCACTTATTTTGAGATATGGATTCTCAAGGATGCCCTTTTCCACGACATTTTCTGGAAATTTGCTGCTACTTTGAATGCATTGGTACATTTTAAATTTATGGCAAGAAACCAATTTATGTAATTTATGATTGGTTGCTGCTCTTCAAATATTTGCAAAATACCCTCAACCATGACACCAGTGTTTTGCATTCCCTAAAGTTGTGTTTTAATGTTCAAGTCAAATTAGAATAACTGCAAAGGCTCCATGCTTTTTGAAACACTCATGGGTGAAATTGAAAACCCGAGACTATTCTGTATTTCATATATATATTTCTTTGGCTGTGAGTATTGGGCTCCATAATGTTTTAACCTGATCTTCCGTCAATACTTTCCTCATTGCAGCCTTCATAAAAATGTTGAATTCATCCAGATTTGGATCTTGATTACGATATTGACTTTTGATTGAATGATTTGAAGCATTCATAATCACGTTTAGGGTTTGGGTCTTTTTTGTATGTTTGAAGAAGAGCTGAATGGACCTCTTTATAATCGTTATTTTAGGGCGAGTGGTTTCATGGTAGCTCAAGACATCATTTAAATTATTAAGACCTCAATTCCTTCGTATATAAATTATAATTTTGTACAATGTGGAATTATTTTCAAGCATAATAGTACGTCCTAGATATTGGGTTAGTTTTAAACTAAAGATTTAGTGTTTTTTTATGCGATTTATTCTGTCGTTCAAGTTATGTTCATAGAAGGGAGAGGTTATATATTGATAAAGTTTAATGGTATTTCTGATAAATTTCTTAGGTTTATTTTTTTAAAAGGAAAAATAACATTTTGTGTGGTTAGGCTTAGTTTTCTCTTTATGATAAGGGATTACATATAATAAATTTATGAGAATTACTATTAGAAAGTATGTATTTAATGAAATTAATATAAGCTACAGTGTATCCCTGCAAATCGTGAACGAATTTTCCTAAGCTCCACCTTATCAAAATTTTCACAAAAGTACAATTATTTAGACTATGATACTTTATATGTTTGTTTTACTTGATGGAAACAATTAAATTTCAATGTGGCCACACTATGCCTCAGTACTAGGCCTTGCCGATCTTTTTCACGTGTATTTCTCCAACACTATCCACAGCAGCCTTTAGGTCATCCACATTCACATAGGAGGTGGTACATGACTGATTCTCGATGGCGTCTCATATCCCATAGTCAAGAGGGTTGCAATTTGGTGAGGACAGAGACCACATTGGCCAAGGATATACATTCGCTAAAGTTGTCTTCACACAACTTTTGAGCTTTTTTTTTGTTAAGTGGCCATGGGCGAACTCTTACATGCAAATATAATTGCTCTTGGGATAGTTGCCCTTTAACCAAGCAAATACTATTGTCTCCATGAACTCCAAGCACGCTTCTGCACCGATATTGAGGATCTTTAGAAATCAATATGGTGGCATCCTCTACCCAACCAATGCAACAACACACAACTTCCATGCTTCCTCTTAAGCCTATTGTTATCGTCCTTCCACTTTTAATCTTGGTAATGATACCACACAGAAGATCTGACTTTTACTTTTCCGGCGAAATTTTTTCTCATTCTTGGTTCATTATGATGTGCTGACATAGTACTTTACATTCGTGCAAGTTTTGCCCTTGTACATTATGGGGTGAAAAAATGTAAATTTTCTGGGGTTTCAAGGTACTTTGTGTAGGGTCTGGCATGAAGTTTCCCACGGAATTTTTTTGTCAGTCTTAGTTCATTATGATGTTCTAACAAAGTATTATTGATTGGTGTAATTTTTTTCCATGCACCTTATGTTGTCAAATAAGCCATTCCGAGGCTCTTTTCAGGGGGTTTATAGGTAATACTCAGGCTGACAAAAAATCAATTTAAAGCAACTTATTGAAAATAATTATTTTAGATGAAGAAACAGTCTTTCAAAAGTTTTATGAGTTTTTTTTAAATTTTTTATATAACTATTTATTGCAAAAATTATAACAAATAAAATATTACTCTACTAGGTATAGAATGTACTTTTCCCCCTTAATGTACAACATAAGGTGATTGTTGAACCAATACAATACCTATATTTAAAAAGGTGCTAGGTACTTTATCCTTAAACTATTTTGCCTTACTACCAATTTACTTTAACACTTTCTACCGTATATGGATAATTCGTCACATCATAATTTTGGGAAAGAATTATAAAAAAACCTATTTAAAGAAAGTAAAACATTTTTGGAAAAAAAAACTCATACATTAAATTTGTGGAATAAAATTCAAAAATCCATAAATATTCACTAGAAAATTTAATTTTTTGGAAAAAAATTTCAATAATTTTTTTTTACAAATATTAACTATCTACACCCTAATATTCATGTTTAAAGCTAATATATTGATACGGGAGGTATATATTAATAATATACAACAACCTGTTTTCCTTCAATTGTTAAAATGTATATAAATAAGTATTAATGTAAATCCGGTGTGTTTATAGCTTGACCGATAATTTGTAATTGGTAGTATAATGAACAAATTTAATTTTCCTTACCAGTTGCCATTATTATTGAATTCTCGGATTTTGAACATCCTTTCCTCAATAGATTTAATTTTATTCAAAATATGTTTGAACGTTCCTGTGTGCTCATAAAAAACGGAACTTACCCCTGAGGATTTGTTGCGAAGTTATAATTGTAAGTCCCTAACTCAGAATAGAATTGTGGAACGACATCGGAATAATTCTGACAATTGCCCTTTTTCATTTCTTTCTCTCCTTCCTTCCTTGTGACAGCTGATTGTAGCTGATTCTTCAAATTGCAAAGGTTACCATATTGACTTACGGTTTCTTTTAGTTAACATGCCCATTCTACAGTGGATTTTTATTATTATAACTAAGGTAAGTTAAGTTAAATTCTAAACGATACTCTTTTAATTGGGCTAGCCTCGACATTTTTTTATTGGGTATATTTGGAGTCAGCTCTTGTGTTTATTTATAATACATTAATAAAATATAGTTATTTATACAGAAGTTATATATTAATAATATACAGCAACCTCTCTTCCTTCTAGTGTAAATAAACAAATAATTGAAGTTAAAGTTATATTCTAAACGATACTCTTTTAATTGGTGATAATTTTGGGGATCGATAGGATTATTTATGTCTGTAGGAATATCTACGATATGTCGAAATTTTGTGAGGAATTCAGGTGTGCAACATGTCCATAATACTGATATTTGCTCTTGGCAAGTTTTTTTCATCATATGAGTTAATAACTAATCTCGTCTTCCATCGAATTGGGTGGTTGAATATAAATTCTAGCTAAGTCTTTTTCTTTCATGTCAACCGAATCGACCATCGTATTGAGTAAGTTTGATTACAAATATTGATTTACTTCAGACTCAATTTCTAATAAGGGATTTTTATATGAGTGGTTTTATGAATTTTTTTTTGCTTCGGCACTGGGGGTGATTCATTTATTAATAATAAAATCTCCTCGTTTTTCTGATCGAACTTTTTAATGATTTCTCTTACTTCCATTTAATCTTGAAGTTATTTGGAGTCTTCTCCATGAATATACCCTTCACATATGCTATTTGTGTATCAAAAATTCTTAATTGTGCTTCTTTAGACCTTCAGGTCAATTTGATATCTCTATCATATGTCATTCATGAATATTCTTTCAAATTGGACTTATTATTTTATCTCAGGTCTCCCGATCCATAGATATGATTTTTAAAGAACTACCGATTGCACCATAAATAATGCTTTTGATGTTCTTGAATTAACTGAAAATATATTTGTCTTACATTGGAGCACAACACAATTCATGTCAATAAAACTATACAGGTTCGGAAGCAAAAACGTGGACTCAATGACTGATTTGAGAAAAATGTCAATAGTTTTATTTTTGATAAATAGTTTTGAATCTTTTTTTTTTACAAAATTTTGAGACACAACCTTTGTGACCATGTTCACTACTATGGCCGCCATCAGCAGTAGTCACAGACTCCAGACGGTGGCGGAAAGCCTAGCATCCCTTGATGATTAGTGGTTCGGACAAGTTGTTCATCTCCTTCAGGGAGTCCATGTTCGGGTGACATGTCCGGTTAGTCTCCATCTCCAAAGTGCCCCACACAGCAAAGTCCAACTGGTTCAAATCCGACGAAGAGGATGGACACATGTCCTTATGCCAAAAATCAGCCATATTGTCGGCGCAGAACTTCTGGAATTTGTCCAATGTGTGTGAGAGTGCACCATCTTGTATGCACATATAGTTTTCCTCTGGTAGGCGGCATTGAGACAGTATGGTGAACCTCAGCACCTTGTAGTAGGACTCCTGGCCGATTTTCTCCCCTGCCTTAAAAAAGAAGGGAGGCATCTTCTTGCCAACGTCGGTCCCCACGACCTTCAGGAACATTTTTTTACTGCCTTGATCCACGCACGAACTTTCTTGCACCTCTGCATTTTCGTTCCGTCAACAGGTGGCGTGGGGTACTTGTGTAAGAGGAAAACCCCAAGTCCTCCTTCACAGCCCTCCTGGCTGTCCCCTCGTCCACGTCAAAATCGTTACAGAGGTGAATCATAGATTTTGCGGGGTCCCTCTTGATCTTCTTCTTCAGGTCCCCCAGAAACTCAGAATCCCTTTTCAAATTGTGTCCCCCACTTCCTTCTTTCCTTGAGAGATCTTTTCCGTCCTTTTTCATCTCGGCTACCTTGAAAATGAGGCTCTTGGAACACTTCACAATGTCCATAATCTCAGCCACCTCAATTTTGCCATCAAGAAGGTCAGAGATCCTCTCCCTTTTTGCTTCATGATCACTCATGATGAAAGATTTGAGAAATGTTTATTATTGTTTACTTATGCAGAAAGGATAGGAGATTCGGAATATGCAGGGGAAAATCACAAAACCTCTCTATTTTAATTATATAATTAGCATTTATTAACAGTCCACGTTTTGCTTCCGAACCCTGTACTAGGGCATGATTAACTTTCATTCTATAATTTTTCATTTTATAGTCTACTACATAAGTAGAGTGCAACAACATAACTTCCTTTTTCCAAGAGACAATAAAACAACTTTTATACAGCAGATTTTTTTGAATTTTAGTTACATAATGATAGTACACATTTAAAGTGTTCATTTACATAGTTTTGAAAATCATAGTAGATAGGTGACGTCCCTTGTTGTAATATAACCACTGAATAAAACTAACTTTGCTATTTTAATACCTGGGGATTTTTATATTCTTTTGGTTTATTTTTAAATATTTTTCATTGGTAGTTTTAATGGGTATAATTAGTTGTTACAAAAATATGCAAAATTATATTGGCAACATATAATATCATAACTTGTGGATGATTAATTAATTAAGTACTTGGTAATATTTTATTTTAAAATATAAGTTTTGCAGAATAAATCAAGTTTCAATTAATCGATTTGAACAAACTGTACCAATTTAAAAATCTTGCTCGACACCAAATCTGACAAAACTAATTTTAGATCGTTAAAATCTTTTAAAAAGAAGTAATTTGCGTTCAAATAATTGTGCAAATTTCAAATTATGAATAATTAATTTTAAAAAAAACGTATTATCAATATTAGAAATCGAAGCAATTACCTGATTTTCATAAATTGCAGAAATAAAAAATCAAAAACCAAATAGCAATTAGTTTAATTATAAAATATTATGCCAAACTATTTAATGCCAATATATATTTTGACGGCAAACACCAACACATTATAGCGACTAACTGTATTTCTCAGAAAACTTTATAATTTTGCCTCTAGAATAAAATAACGTCCATCCCGCAATTAATACTACAATCTGATTGCCAGGCATCATTAAAAGAAATTTATGATTTTGCACACTGTATTAATACTAGTATTTTAATGAGTACTCATAATTAGAGATGATATTTACATAAAAGTGTGAGGAGAAGACCGGATCAAGACATATGGTAGTACTGAATTAAAACTGTCAGCTGTCTGTTATGGGGTATTAGGCGGAATAATGAATTACTGCTCCTTCTACATTTAAAATCTCATTAGAGCAGGGAAAATATTATATTTATATTTAAGTTCATATATATTTATTTTGTTATTCATTTTTTTTAAATTTACACCAAAAATATCGAGAATGCTTACTACAGAGGTAGAAGTTCACATCTCTTATTAAATAATGAACAAACAAAAAAAGATAAAATACATCAACCGATTTGTTTGACAGAATAAATTATTAAATCTCACAGCTTTAGACTATAAATATGTAATCTATCTTGATAAAATATCAAAAAATAAGTTATCTCCACTGTGTCCATGTTCAGCCTACTCTGAAACGTTTAAAAAAATTAATTATTTGATTAATCTTACTTTTATGGGTTTTATATGTGTAATATTATTATATTCAACAGCTATAACATTAATTTAAAGGAGCAAATCATTACTTTAATCTGCTTCTCCTATACAATTTTGAAATATTCAATTAGGATATTTTTTTTTTCTAAATGAAGGATATGTGGCTTTTAGTTTAAACATAATTCAAAATTGAAAGGTTGAATCAAATTAAATTGGGATGTATGAGTAAAAACTCTAAAAAGTTTTTTGTGAATATAATCTTCTTTTTGAAAAGATACTAACCGAAATACTTAATTACCCTTAATATCGTAATACCCTTAACTAAAAATAGAATGCTTAATGTGCATGGATATAAAAAAGTTATGTTTATATTGAGATAGACTAAAAGCCCCATCTTTTAGTTGAGGGTATTATGATAGTAAAACTGTAATTGAAAATGTACCCTATATATGCCAACAAGTGTAGTTCAGTATATCAGTACAACAGTGATACTAGGTACGATGCATTTAAAACATTACTACATTTAATTGATATTAGAAACAGTTTTTGTAACGCCATTACGTTATAAAATATCTATCCCTAATCACGTAAATCATCCCCCCTTTGCACATTCCAAAAATGGTATAAATATATGTATTATCTATATAAGTTAAACAAAGTTTATCCGGATGTTTCCTGATACCTTATTTTTGAGTGTTACTACTTGATTTAAGGAATAATATAGCAACGAGCGTGCTTAGCTATGACATAACGTTAACGCCTAAAACTCCAGGCAATGCCAGATACAACCGCCAGTTTATAATAAGTGCAAATTAATGACTGTAGTTTTAAAGAGTAGTTGTCCATAGCAACATATTTTTAAATTATATTTTGGCATAATTCTCTTCAATTAAGCTAAATTGATTATACTTATTTGACTAATAAGTCTGGCAAATTATATATAATAATACTTATAATTTATCTATCACTTAATTTACATTAACTAATAAAGGCAATTTGTTTCATTTATATAAGTCATATCAAGTAATATATTAAATTAATGGTCTAATGCAATATGCTATTTTATTATTTTCAAATTTATATTAATCTATTTTTAAATTTAGATGAAATTTTTTGTATACTTTTAATTTAAACTCTATGGATGTAATGAATAAAAAAATTAATTTTCAAATATACTGTTACAATTAAAAAAGTTTAAGAGTAGATAGTACTTTTAAATGTGAGTAAAGCTTTGATTCTACGTATCTCAAATAAAAACTTTGAGTTTGATTGACACTTTTTTTCTCGCTAAAAGCGTTAAATATTACTCCACAATTAACGACAATGTCTCCATGACTTAATCCTATTAATTGAATGAACTAAGTAAATTCATGTGAAGTGAAGATAGAGTTAATCCTCCTTGGTATCACCTTGCATGGGGAAAAAGATATTACAACAACCATATCTCTTCAAGTTCATAGGTACGTTTGCCTACTTCGTTTGAGAGATTTAGGGTACACCAACTCAATTTAAATTTAACACATTATATTTATATAATGAGGTCATAAGTAACTATTTATAGTTTTAAGGTGGGTTCCAACATCTATCATGTGCGCAGAATAAATAAGTATCCTTTTATAAAGAACAAATAAACAATTCATTTTTAAGAACTTTGCATAATATAACCTTAAAAACGGAACATTTCCCCTTTTAAAATCTAGAGGTATGTTTGATGTAAAATGTATTTGTTTGTAGCAGTGAAATTCCCATAATTTGTTTAATTTTGGAAGTAGAAGAAATTATTTACATTGCATTTTCTCTCCCCAAGCAATAAATATTTTAGATTACAAAATTTCTAATTTAGAGGGGGAAGTGTAGAGTTTCATAGATGATAATATTTAAAGTAATTAGATATAAATTACGTCTAAACGCATAATAGACGTGGTAACCCATTTAATTTGAGTTGATGCAATAGAGTTTCAATCTTTAATTGTTATTATCACAGTTTTATTTAAATATACAATAAATTTTATATAGCCTAGACGTACTAATTTTAAGAAATGATGCAAAATTGGAGCAATAATACACAACGAATGGAAAAGAATGGATTCCCTATTCATACTCATATTAAATAAAATGTTTAAGCTTTGGTATATAGGGTGGTTCAGATAAATTGTGAAAATATCTTAAGGCTTATAGGGAACGAACTAGCCGAGTTGGACCCATTAGTTCTTTATTATTCGAAAGCTACATTTAATCACATTCAATTATTTATAATAAGATCCACCTTTCTTGATAACCACGGCCACACGGCGCTGGCAGCTTTGGTAGGCCCGGTCTACCTCATACGAATCCAGCTTTGGCATTTTACGGCTAATGTAGTTCTTCAATGCCTCAACAGACGAATTAAACTTAGCACAGGCCTCATGTTCCCCCTTCCCCCAGAGATAGAAATTGCGTGGGCTCAGGTCTTGGCTGTTAAATTTAATAAATAATTGAATGAAATTAAATGTAGCTTTCAAATGATATAAATGAAATATGGGTTTACCCCATCTAGTTCGTTCGTTATAAGCCTTTTAAAGTTTTTTCCATTTATCTGGACCACCCTGTATATCGAGACTCAAATCTATATTGGATTTACTTATTTTCAAAAAGCAATTTAACAATGTATATTTTAAATAGTTTTTCATTTACTGCTTCAGGCTTCAGATAAATTGGTAATCTTCTTTAGTCAAAATATGTTTCGATTCTTTCAAACGATAATAAATATAAATCTTAAAACTTTTTCTACTGATTCTTCGTCGAAAAAAATATGTGATAAGTTTGAAATATTTAATTTGCACTTTGTTTAGTTTTGTATCACGTTATTGTTAGGGATAGGATTTTTGTAAATAAATATAACGGTTTGATTTTTCTGACATTCAATAAATGTCCTTTTATTGGTTATTTTTAGAACCAGTGTGCGTGAATAAGTGTCGTAGTATCCAAATAACTTTTTTTTAACTCTGATAAATAGTATCAAAGGTGGAAAAAGGATAACATCAGCAACTTTAATTTGAGTTTCAAGTCTTTTTAAAGTTTTTTATCAAGTCCTCAGACGTATAAAGATACTTTAATGAGTACTTTATATCTAGGCAAAATAATGAAATGGCTTTTGAGTCCATGTCGAATCACAAATCTCACCTTTAGAGTCAATTTCAAGTCACCTCTGCTATTTATGAAACCAGAACTGGTATGAAAACATTGGTATCAAGACAATAATACTACAGTTTATATTTAAACTAGAAAAAGAGTTCAAAATAAAGTGTCAGGGTTTTGCAGTATTATGCTTTTGTTATTTCAAACACAGTTTAAATTGATCAATTACATAAAACAGGTGAACAATAGGTCATTGGCAATGAGAGGTTCGGGTGAGTATTTTAGATACAGAAATAAATAAAGTTAGCCACGTTAAACATTTCATGGCACTGTGTAGAAATTTCATTTGTTCATATATTGGTAAGTTATCCAGAAAAATGGTTATTCCTTGATGCAGGAAAACATCATAGCCACAAAGGCCAGTGTAAATGGAAACTGGGCCAATATGTCACAAGAATACATAAAAAAGAAGTGGCAAGCCTACAGGAGGCGTCTTGATGCCATCGTGGGCGCCAGAGGGTTGTAGGTCAAAGGGAAGAGAAAATAGCTTTACAGCTGTTGATTGTTCATATTTAAAGGTAGTGCCACTCAATAGACAAAATTATTTAGATACATTTTTCTATTCAACTCAATTTGTGTTGGTTCGATATTTAGTCTTTCCTATAGAAAGAAATATACTTTATGAATATGAAGAAAAAAAAATTAAGAAAACTCGAACGCTAAAAATTCTTTAGGATTTACAACTCTATGCAAATGCTTGGAAATTTTTATTATATGAAATTAGGAAATAAAACAACTTGGCCTTACTTCTGAATTTGGACCTCAGGCCAGCAGTTGAGTAGCCTTGCTCAAGTGTTTATTATGTCTTACTTATTTAAAATCTTCTCTTTGTAAAATATAGTCCTTTGAATAGGTTATGTTTAAACTAAAAAAACATCCATATTTCCATAATAGTCAAATATACTCAACTGTGGTAATAAAAAGAATAAGTAAACAATAAACTCATAAACAAATAATTTTTCTACAATCTCTCAGCTGCAAGATCCTCACCACTATCTCTACTTTGTAAACAAATTACTTTTAAATAAACAACCCTCATGCCCAATTTCAAAGTTATAAAATTTGCAATTTTACAGCTATTGAGTAAACCATAGTTGTTTCAAATTTCATTCTTTGCTATATCTTATACTAGCTGTAGTACACGGCATTACCTGGAGTAATTAAACATCAGCTAAAAGACAAACTTTGCTTTTATAATATAGAAGACAACAAATCTTGGGCGTTACTTCTCCAACAACTTTTATAAATTAATATAATTATCTCCTCAAGAATGAAAGAATACTAATTTGAGTTTGAGAAAACAGAAATAATGATAATATGAGTGGATTACTGATGAGTATTTTACTCTTAAGAAAGCTCACTAACAAAAAAAAAAAAAAAAAAAAAAAACACAACGAGTTATCCCCATATTCTAAATACAAAACGCCTACAAGAATTAATTATTTTTACATACAAGCGTATATATATTATTCAAATCTTAACATAGACTTAAAATACATATAAATTATGATATATATGTGGGAGTAATAACAAAAACAATCAGACATGGTGCTGCATATTTTACACTACATGCACATCCCTAAAATGTTTCATTAATAAAACTACATTGTTTTTTCTTAGATCATCAAAAAATATGTTAATGATGAAGGTCGTTAAAAGGATAATATTGTGAGAAAGGCTTAGCTTTCGGAAAAAGATTTTCGTTCTTGACATTTTTTCCCATAACCAGAATTTGATCAAATGATCTTTTCTTTTAGAAAATAAATGCCCTAAAAAATTCCCCTATTCCCGCTTTCATTTTTTTTTTTTTTAAACCGACAATTATCTCTGGATTAAGATAAAAAATGTTTACTTTGGAATCCCAGAGACGCCTCTGATGATATAAATCAGGGATCACTATATACAATGCACCTTGTATACATGTTGGATATTATATGCATACGCCTACAATATTTCATTAATACGAGCATATATGTTTCATTAATTTGTCAGATCAAAATATTATTATGATATACATAAGGGAGCACGTTTTAAAGTTGACCGTGAGACTGTTTTTCATTCATTCATACGGACAAATAGATCAACTTCGCTATATTAATATTGGAGATTATGTGTGTAATGATAGCACTAATCCAAAAGCATATTCTTACATCCTTAATCTTAACAGATTTGACATGGGATTTTTTTGGGGGATATCTCGTCTTATAAGGAAAAATAAAGTACCCTAAAGAAGGATAATTTCTATAGGCTTGGACTGGGATATAAGTGCTCCACAGGATACCTAATTGGTATAGATCCAATTGATGCCACTCAATTTTATTTGCCGCTTTATTAATTTTCCCTCCTGTCCTTTTGAAATATAAATAATACTAACTGTGTACTTTGTAATGTCAAAGAAATAAATTCATTAAAAGTTTAACAAATTTAATTAAAATATAAATATTCATAATTAATAACAGTTTATTATAACTGTTACTAAAATAGTCCAATGGGATGAATCCTAAAGATCAAGGTCCTTTCCTTCTAATTACTATAATATTTATTTTACATGATCTCAGATGTGGTTATAAATTATATTTTTTTAGAGTTTGTTTCTCCAGGGAATATCATGGATTTGAAAAATAGATAAATCTGCTCGTGGTTTAATGGTATTGTTTAATAATTACAACTACAAACATTACCTATTTTGTTCGTTGGTGTAGCTCGTCTGTCATAGGTACGAAGGAGTTGATCTATGATTTTGAGGTCTGATAAACGATCTTGACCAAATCTGCAAAAGTAGAAACGTAGCAAAATTATCATTTATATCTAAATACATTAATTTCTTAAAAATATAGTTGTTAATTTTTATAATTTTTACATTTTATGTACATAATATAGTAATAAATTATGGTAAATTGTAAAAGATAGAAATTCCTTTCTTTTGAAGACCATGGTTTTCTTGCTGTCATTTTGAGAACAAAAAATAAGGCATAAGCCCATTTTCCGAGACTTTACAGCTCTTCTCCGCCATTAATTTTCTAAAAATACTTTAGACATTCTCACATAGATACTCGAAAACTATTTATGATAGATGGAAGAAATTTTAAACAATTTACAGGTTTCTATCTATATTAATAAAATAAATTATCTTTGTAATTACGTATATACGTTTACTCTTGGGGTATTTATATGTGATAACATCAATTCTTCCTTCCTTCTATCTAAAAGAAGATGTTCCATTAAGGAAATTAGGGCATTTTATTATATGTCTATAAGATACAATTTGAGTATTCAGTGAGTTGATACAATTTGACTGAATTGAGTGAAACATATATTATATTGCAAAAAAAAAAAAAAAAGATTTGTGGTGAAAAATTCTATAAAAATTAACGTTAACTCCATTAAAAAACAATCTAACGATTTAAAAATAATATACTTCTGTCTGTATTCCGTACAGTCATATTTGATTTGAAGTATTGTGTAAATACGGGTGTTAACGCTTGTGATCAGCTAGTTTAATCTTCGTTTTCAAATTGTTGATAGTATATGTTTTCACCATTGATCGTTTTATTGGGGTAATGGGGTAATAACCTGAGATTTTATTCCGAAAATTTTCATTAATTAGTGAAGAAAAGATAAGTTTGTTATTATTAATTGAATATTATTGGGGTTAATTCATCAGAAACGAGTGTTTATGAAAAATGAAGGTAATATTGAATATTTCTTGCGGAGTTATCTTCTTTATTATTCATCCAAAGTTTGTCCCTTTGTCTTTGCCTAATTACTCCAGGTAATGATAGGTGCTACCGTTATTACGTCATAATATCATTAAAATCGTTCATACGATCGCCTAATATTTCTATAAGACAGAAACGTTGTTTTCTTCACCGTCTGGTACTTTTCAAGGGTCATTGAAAACTTCCGTATTAGAAATTAAAATATATGGTGTAGTGAGTATTGACAAATTGATTTACATTTGAGGGTAAAATAAAAATGAAAACAAGGGAACAATAATAATCATGTAAACTTTTTGTTAGCTGTTGTTTTTTTGACTTTTCTCACCCTTCATTAGTGTTTTGAACTATGATCAGTTGAATTATATTTACATCTGGTTCAGTTGTGAATAATTCCTTAGTATTAAATGAAGAATAGTTCCACAGTATGAAAAAATTGTCTAATTGCCATATCATTGCGAGTCTTTTTTTTTTTTTTTTTTTTGGACTATTCTATTTGGAAAAAAAGAAAAGAGATACACATTCCAGTGATTTCTTACTTTATTACATTAGCTATTATTATTTGTTTACGTCATAGACAACTTTACTAAGATTGATTGATATTCTATATTCAAATCAGCTGCTGAGTGTATAAAAAGTTGTTTCCAATAATTTTGATCAAACATGTTGTAACTTCTTTTTTATTTGAATAGTTGTCAAATTAAATTTTTCAATATATTAATTCTCTTCCTACCAAGCTAGTTAAGAATTTATTGCTGTTTACTGCAGTCCATACATACATTTTACAATAGCAGAGATATGTATACATTACAAAACTATTCACACATACAGCAAAGAACACAACCACACAAAGGAGTATATGGAGATATTCAGTCCTACTTAATTATAAAGTTATTATCTATCATTTGTTTCATTTCTCTATATTTCATCCATTTAAGTATAAAGATATCTTCATCTTCTTCTTGTATGTCTAGATATATCTCATATGAGAGCGATGTACATCTGTTAATAAGGTGGTCTGTGCTTTGATGTTCTTCCATGCCAATATTGCACATTACAAACGTATTTTTCAATTTGCTCAGAAAGACCAAAAGTGGCCCATGACGTTTGTAGGCTTGAACAAGTAAGTTTATGCTTTGACGCGAAAATTTGACTCTCCTTTGTTTTGGTTTCTTCAACATGTGATGTGTGTATGTTTCATTCTTTCATAAACTTCGAAGAAGAAGTCACCCACTATCTTCTTTATGTAGCTAGGAGGGGCTGCAACGAACAAACAATTTAGACTTTCAGTACCACTCTTTGCAAGGTAGTCTGCAAATGCGTTTTTTAAATATCTGAATGGCCTTTCCACCAATCGAGATATATGTTTATTTCACATTTTCCAATTTGTAATATTTCTTTGTACTTCTTAATTGTATCACTTTTTGTAAATGGATTTAGAATAGCAGCAATTCCTGATAATAAATCCGATGGAATTATTAAGTTTTTGGATTGTATGATGGTGTTGATTTCTGCTTGGAGACCTGTCTTCATATATAATTGTATCAGGGTGTTCAACTTGACAGTTGTCGACCCAAATACGATTGCCGGTAGTATGATCACATACTTCATTCAATTCAACTTGATCAAGTATTTTTCGGCAAAAGAAACTATGGCGACAACACCTTGGAGGATCACCAACGCCATCCCAGGTCCCCCGGAGAAAGTGCCTTGGTCTCCATGTCGACTTCGTTAATTGTGCTTGTAATTATTTAGATGTCGAGGGGAGAGATGCCCAACACTGCCTCTATTCTTGTTGTTGTTGTTGATCCAAGGGTATGAGTCAGGCCCAAGAGTGTTTATTTTTTTGTTTCTGAATTGTGTTTGTTTTTTACCAAACTAATATAACTTTTTTTATTATCATACGATCAGCAATAGCTGATTCGAGAGGGTGACTTTTTAGATCTGCTTTCACACAACTTGAGCACTCTTTGTTTTACTTACAATCTTAAGTTTACGAAAACCTGACTTTCTGAGCAATTAAATCCATTCATATAATGTATTATATCTACAAAATAAAAATGTAAAAATGGCAATACAAAAACATGCTCGACTGGTGTATCTCCAAATTGATGTGACCTTGCTAATATAAATGTATCCTATGTATGTTGTTGTCAACTGTCGACTCTCTCGATGATACGTCATGGATATTTCAAAATTTATTATTTTTGATGAAGAAACGTAGCAATAAATTATTTTATCCTTATACTTCTTGTTGATCCCTCGTCGTTAATATATATATGTGGGTCATCTAATTATTTATATGAAGAAATTGTGGATGTCACATAGAAATTGCAAGGGAACGCTGATAAAAAATATTACTAAGCAATTTCATAATAGGTACAGCATCGAAGAAAATACTATGTAGGTTTATACTATTAATTCATTTTGCTAAATGTGTATAAATAATATGACAAAGATAGTCTTGGGGTACATAAGAAAGAAATAATAGTTGGTATGACTACCAGAGGAGTTTGGGCTTTTTTCTGTTTCTTTTTGGATAAGAGTTTATTAAGCCACACCAAATATTTTTCAACTTTCTTCACATGCTCCTTGAGCACAACCACTTGAGCACAAAGACCGATACAGACTTTTTTAATATCTAGATATTACAAGACAATTAAATACAAAAAAAAACAATTAACAAACTTTGTTTTTTTTATCTCTTAACGCAAAAAGGTATTTACTTATCAATTAAATATGTAGATACATCAAATAAATTAAAACCTCAATGAACATTAAAGGTCATCATTGATTTTGAAATAAAATATCTACACATCAATTTCTAAAATTACAGGAAAATATCGTATTTTACAAGTTTTATCAAATGTGTGAGATATACAAATTTACTAGTGCTGAAAAGTGTACAGATGTCATCCGAAGATAAAGGCTCATGTGAGGCAATTAAAAAAGTTTTAGAGGCCTCGGCGTTTGAAATATTCTACATGCACCTATGGGCATTGACTAGTGATGCAAATCGTGTGTATTTTGGATGTATTCAGATTACCAATCTGTTAGAAAAACGAGCCAGTTAAAATATACACACGATTTACATCACTACCTATAACAAATGACTATAGTGTATCCGATAACTATCTTCAAACTGATAAACCCACAGCTAATGTAAAACAAATGTATTATTTATTAATTATTAAGTACATATTATGTTCAGTCTCGCTCCTGCCTTC
The DNA here is from genome assembly GCF_016086655.4 of Lepeophtheirus salmonis. Lineage (NCBI taxonomy): Eukaryota > Metazoa > Arthropoda > Copepoda > Siphonostomatoida > Caligidae > Lepeophtheirus > Lepeophtheirus salmonis. The sequence continues at coordinate 47,778,430 of NC_052131.2, forward strand.
TCATTGCACTCTACAAAATGATCTTTCTTACCATTGCAATCAAAGCGGATTATTAGAAAATAATTTTGATAAATGTTTAATGATAAATTAAACCATAGGCGCCGTTAGAAAAAGAAGCCGGATTTATGTAGTGACCAAGTTTAAATGATCTAACAGTTTATAGCCTGGAAGAGCGAAAAAAATAAAGCAATCAAAAGTGCCTGAAATACGAAAAGTAACACGGATAATGTGTTGCAGGGCTATATGTGTAGGTCCTTGTTAGACTCGGAGTAGAATTCAATATGGACATCAGAGTAATTCCTTCCTTAATCATTGATATTTACGGAGTGGGGTTGGTGTTTATTTAATGCATCTCATAGATAATGGCAGCTAACTTAATGGAACGTCATTACAGCCAAAATTAATACAAAAACAAGGTTAGACCATCATGTAATCGGGCATGCTAGAATTTTCAATTTGATGTATCGGTGCGACTGCTGAGCAAGATGGACATATTTTGACAAAACATTTCATACACTATGGCGTTAATATTGAAAAGTGTTGTGAAAGTCAAACATATGTCGTACACGCGTTATTGTATAACTTTGTATTTCTATTAACCTTGATTAGAGCTAAGCTTCTTTTCTCATAAATATATTTCAAAACATCAGGGTGACCACATTGATTTTCGGTTCCTTTTTCATAACATATCCGAATTTCATTTTATTTGAATCGATGCTTATAACTATCCAAATAATCATCAGATGGACTCTCCGTCTTTCCTGACTACACTCACGGGTATTCACTTTATACTTAAATATTCTTTACTCAAAAAAATTAAAGAATAATGATAATATTTTCCAAAAATAAAATAAAAAAACACTTTTCAAATTGCTGACTACTAAATAACTCTTACTATAAACAAGGCTGGGAAAAATAAAGTCAAATTATTTTATCCAGTGGAAAAAAATGTAGCTAAATATAAGTGAGAAATAACTCTCTCACAAGTCAATCTCGAGATGTTTGGAGCCTAAAAATGAAAATTTCATAATATATATATAAATTAGATAACTTGAAATTTTAGGAATGTTCTATTTTATGCTCGTTTTTCGAATTAGTATTATTTTTGAAAGATATATTGTTTTAAAAATAGCTAAATGGTATACTTTTATTTTTCACATATTTATTCATTACTTAATAGCCAATCTCTTGTAATCCCTATAATTGTTTCAGTGTTATAGTTTTCATATATTTTTTGGGCTAAAAAGTCCCGGGCTTACCAAAAAAAACCTTTTTTTTTAGTTCAAAACTATTAGTATTTAAAAAAAATATTATGACTATTTTGTATTTGCATTATTTTTTTCGAGCCATTACTTAAGTTCAAAAGTATTTTTTCCTATCAAGAAGGAATGTAAAATTAAAAGTTAAATTGTTTTTGATCCATTGTTCTAGAAATAACGAGTTAGCGTCACGCTAACTCACAAAATAAAAAAGAGATTATCATGAAATGATGACAGCTGTCTTTTGAAGCTTAATACTGCTTAAAAATGAGGCAAATAAAAGAAATAGGACATTAATGAGTGAAGCCCAGGAATTTTCAGCCCATGTTCTCAAAAAAATGATTTGTCGTGATCAATATACTATTGAATTACTAGTATACACCTTAATTGAAGTAATATTAGCCATGGCCTTGTGGATGTTTTTGATATTTTCATGAGGGTTCCCAATCCTTGAATTGTAGGAGGTGCATCCTGAACTGGTACGACTTTGAATTTTGGCATAGATTTGTCAAACTTTACAAAATATATGGTGTAGTCTATATGAAGTCTGACAAACACTGGTTGTCCTCATTATATAAAAAGTGAAGGTCATTTTATCAATCATATTTATATTTTATTTATATTATTTTTATATTATTACGTAATTAGTAGCTAGATATAATATAAACAATAAAATAATTTAGTTTCATGTACCTATATTAATGAAACATTAGTATTACCCTGATTTTGGGTAGTACGGACCAATTGTAGGTTTTCAAACCAGGGATCTAACTTCAAATATTTTTGGTGTACTAGATATAAGTGCTAATCATTTTTAATTCAAAGTATATATTTACATCGACTGTGAAAGTTCTACCAATATGATTAATATATATATATATAAAGTTACTTGCAAATTTTCTACATACCATCATAAAACCTTGATAGAAATTTAAGCATGTAACTTTACGCCTTATCCTCCATTTTAAACTCTTTATGCTTATTCAGATTTGGGTTACGCACACTGTAGGATTTAAAATATAAGATAGGCATAGTAAAAATAAATAAATTATTTTTAAATAGATGTAATATGTGTAATGTGGCTTTAGTAATGTGTATCTTGTATTGTATAAGTGTGATTGGTTTAAACTAGACGGTGTTAAAAAAATAAGATCTCTTCTTAAAAAAAATCGAAATCTGTTTTGGGATTGTTTGACTCAGATTTGTTAGAGCCGTCGTCAAAGATGGACACCAATAAAGAAAATACGCCATATTTACAGCTTTGTTTCAAACAAGACGAAAAACGACAGCCAAGTTTTTGAAAATGTAAATGATGTCTATGGTTCTGAAAATGTAAGAGCCGAGCTCGTGCAATTTTGGTTTCATCAATACCAAATATGCACAATGCGCTAGAAGGCCAATTGTCGAAAATTTGGATAAAATAATGGAAATCGTCGAGTCTGACATCATGTAATCACTGATTTGATTGACAAGGACATAAATATGTATTCATTGGGGGAAAAGGTTTTCTTAAAAATAATAGATTTCTTTTTACTATAAATATTATCTAATCGACTTTGGTTATTATGATCATGAGAGTGTATAATGAGATAATGTTTTACAATCAATCATTAATAGATGGGAGAATATTCTAATTTATTCACTAAATATGAACAAACTTATGTATAAATAAAATGTGTTTAATAGAAGAATCTATTAACTACCTACCCTATGAATTGTTTTACACTTTTTTTTTATTATTGTTCATTCTGCATAAAAGTGTAAACATTATTCTATGCTATTACATACATGTTAAGACTACGTACTGAATATAATCAAACTTCAATTTAATTATTCGTGTTTTGTAGTTCTCATGTTATATAATTTATATTTATTTAAAATAATGTTATAATTTAAAATGTGATGCTCATGACGTAGGAATAGGAACAAATCCGGAAAAGAAAAAGAAATAGAAATCGAGATCTAAATCAAAGCCCGTTCATTTTTAACTCCTTTTCATGAACAATCTAAAAAAATATATATATATTATCCACAAAGTGGTACACAGTCTATACCTTATTTTTATAAATTGGCACATGCTTTGAAAATTTTTCACAGCGCCTTCTCTGTGAGTTACATATATATGTTGTGTTTTAATAAATAATATTATCATTGAGGGAGTTGTATTATGGTGTCATTAGATGGTGCCACTCTCTTTCGTTATGTTTATAAACAAATATAAGTAAACATCCCCCATTGGTTTCTTTTCATTCCTCCCTCAATCTGAGAAATATGTAGAGTGTAGACAATATCGATAAACCAAGTGGTGAAACGATGACCACATGATATTTTTTCTCAAATACAGTTTGCTACACAACAACTTATTTGTTTACTAGTATGGCTGATGGTAGCATGAATATTTTTCTATAAGTAACTTTAAAATGTATACGATTTCACCCTTTCAATTTAATTTAGGTGGGCTACGTGTCCATACAATTTTTTTCAAAGGAGTGTGCGTAATATAATCTTCAAACCACAACTCTCCTATTCAAACTGTATAGCTATTGTGATTCCAAATGTATTTTGTTCGTAGGAGTAATAATACCATAGTAAATTAAATTTTTGAAGTGAGAAAATTATTAACAGAGTATTTTCTCTCACTAAACCATAAGCCGTTTAACTCACAGAACTTCTTTATTTTTAGAAGGAAAGTTGTTAAGGTTTGAAGATAATAATATGGAGAGTGACAACATAGTCTAATAATAGCTACAAGATCCTACCAATTTTAACAGACGTGAACGATGACTTAAAAAAAAACTAGATAAAGCTAAAATTTTTGGCCAAATGTCTTTTTAAGTCTATGAATCCTAGTTTTACACATTATCAAACTGGTTAACATTTTCAAATTCAATAAAACTTTTTTAACCTTTTCTTTAAATATCAACTAAAAATTTACTAAAACTATAAGAAAAAAAAAGTGTATAATTACAATTGTATTTTTCATAATGAAAGTTATAATTTTTAAATTATAAATCCAGGCCAATAGAGTGTTTTTATTTAATATAGGCACTTTTTAGAGCTAAATAACCAACTTTAATAAGAATAATTTTTTTTTTTTCATAAATACGACTAGGAAAATAGAGTAAAATTTGATGTCAAAATGAGATCAACAAATAACAGAACTTAACACTTACTGTCTATTCAAAAACTATCCCTCCAATGCCTAATTTTTTTATAAATCATCCCTATATATGTATTAAAATGTGTTATTACATTGTTATGCAATCTTATTTCCTTATGGTAGACAACAATGTATCCTGGACACCACTGATGGAGACTTGTTCATCTTCCTGGCCATGTCAGGAATTGAGGAAATTGGGGCTTTTTCTTGAAGGCCAACTTCAGGTGGTTTACGGAGACGGAGGGGTTTCCAACATGCTCCTGGAGAGTATCTAAGGTCCTCCCCGATCTTCAACGGCATAGAGAAATTGTAAATCATCTTCCTCGAGATTCCAGTCTGCTCCAATCTCCTCTGGGAAAAATCTCCACTCAAGCAGAGGAGCACCGGGATGTCAATCTTTTTCTCGTACTAGGTGCTCATTTTGGCAAGTAGGACAATGTTTTTCTTAGCAATCGACAGCTAATTATGCATTTATTTCAAAAAAACGCCAGCTTATAACAGCAATACTAAGGCCACTAGATTAAGCTATGCCAAACAACTTGGGCAAGGATAATTTAGACAATTGATGCCCTTGATATTGTGGTCTCCTTTCTTGCCATATTCCTTGACCTGACTATGGGGTTTGGGTACCATTGAGGATTAGGCCTGTGCTATGGCCCATGTAATTATCGTTGAACTGAAGGCCTCCATTGAGCAGGAGTGGAGGGCCATGACTGATGAGTATTTCATCAGTGTGTGCAAGGCCTTTAGACCTCGTGTAGATGCAAAAGGTGGACATTTTGAATTTTAAGGAACGAAGATGGATTTTTCCACCAGCCAATAGGTTTCAATGTGCTAAACTTACTCATATATGAGCTATAGATGATTTTTTTAGTGTTGTACATATAGATAATTAGGTATATTCTATACACTCCTGAAGGAATAGCCTATCATATATCATATCAATATAATTCCCTTCTACTAATTTCTCTAAGGATTAATTATATTTTTTACCTAGAATCTATATGGATGTACATTTATCTTATGTAAGTTTGAGATACTTTAAGTAAGGAATACAATAATCAAACATATAATTGCTTTGTTTTGAATAATCCAATATTGATGACGACTAATGATTATTTTTATGTACACAGTTACTTAATAAATTATATGATCAATTAACTATTGTTAATACATTACATATAACACAAATACTATATAAGAACGACTCATATTAGGTCGGCTAAAAAGTTCGAAGGCTTACACATAGACGGGACCACATGAGATAAATTATATCATTTTAGTTAGTGGTAACATTCAAACGATATATATAAAAGTTTGTAAGTAGTCAGATAATGAGTTTGTGAGATATAGGATTGTGAGTGAAGCAACTTTTTTGGATAAATGGATAAAAATAATTTTTGCGTGTTGAGGAAGCACGGCTTTTTGGTTATACAAAGTACTTTTTAAGTCAAGACTTACTTAATAAACATAATTTGTATTCTGCATTGGCAAAATCAATCGTTGAAAAATGGTTTGCTAAATTTAAATGAGATGAAATGAGCGCCGAAGACGATGCACGCAGTGAACGACAGAAAGAGTTGGTTACAAACGAAATCATGAAAAAAACCTTCAAATAATTGTAAATGATCGCAAAGTGAAGCTCATCAACGTATCTGAGATTCAAAGGAACGTGTTGGATATAATATTGTGCATGAATATTGGTAGATTCGAAAGCTGTGTGTAAATTGGGTGCTGTGTGAGCTCAGAATCAATCAAAAGCATGATTCCAAATAATTTTTAGAGAAATTCAAGCGTAATAAATACGATTTTTTTACCATATGTGGCTTTATTACTACACTCTAGAGTATAATCGAAGCAATGAGCATGATATAATACTTTTTAAAATAACTCAAAACATAAATTATTACCTAGCAATTTTGAAGCGTTGGAAGTGCTTTTCAATTTATATTGAATATCTCCTTCGATCTTAGATGATGGGTTTATTTAAATGTTTACTTTTTGGATAAATAATCTCTACTTCTTTTAAGGTATATTTTTTCTATGAAATGTCAGTTTTCAACCCGAGTTTCTTCCTCATTTCAACTAACTAGAGCCTCAGCATGAAACATCTCATATTTTGAAATAATTAAATTTGTTTTGTCTGAAAGTATAAACATATAAAAACAACAACAACCAACTAAATAAAAACTGCAGTAATATTAAGATAACCTTGTTTGTGTAACTCTTAAGAAGAGTAAGAATGACCAATTTATAAACTTTTAGAATATGTCTTGATTAGCGTTTTAAAAATTTGAACCTAGTCAAGATGAATTGTGAAAGATAAATTAGGAAAGGGGAACAAAAGGAGAATATAAAGTATCTAATCCATATTAGTAAATTTTAAACTTTATTTTTTTGTGGGCCTTACTCATCAAAATTTTGTTTCTTTTCTTGTCTGGATCAGTGTGTCTACTGCAAAAGTCTTTCATTTTAACACTTAACGATTACTCAACGCTTTTGAATTGAAGAAAATTAACGATTTTTCTTCTATTGTTATCATTATCACCAACAAGCGGAATACCGAGCATTGACCATAGTTATAAGGTGTCGACGACAAGACAAGCTTTGATTTAATGATATAGGTTTTTTTTTTATTAATATACATAAATATGTAAAAGATAACTCTCCAAAAATCATCAGTGTTACTCTCTATTTTTCATGAGGACACTCACACTTTGTTACTCAATACTTTGATGTTCTCTCCTCAAGAATGAAATAATAATAATAACAGGTTCAAAAAATAATATGACGTGACGTAACAACAAGTACTTTAGCCCAATTTCCTTCGTTGTTAAAAAAAAGTCTTCAATTCTTATTTTATACATTATAGAGTTGTATAAAATATGAGTTGACCTAAGGGCTTGCAAGATTTCATTCATTTTTACGCGCCATTCTTATACATACATTATATTAATACTTCATATCCTTTTCTTTCTTAATTTGACACGCACGATCAATTGTATTTTTATTTCTTAAATCAAGTTCTAAACTCAAAAACGACTTGACGGAAAGCATCCAAACAGACAAACATTACTTTATTCATAAAGATAGTGCACTTTATCGAATTCAATAGACTTATCCGATCCGCAACAACAACAACAAAAAAACTTTTGTTAGGAAAAATTACTTTACTTGAACGTTGAACACAAAAAGTTATACATCTTATAATTATTATCAGGAGACAAAATAAAACTTTATGTCATAAACACAATCATAATAACTGTATATACTTTAATTAAAGAGATTGAGCAATTCGAAATAACAACATATATAATACTTACATACTATAATGCTATTTATTTATAAGATGAAGTGTACACTATAAAGATTGCTATTGATTATAGTTTGGAGTGCTATGTTTAGATATCATGCTAATTGCCAGTCATGCATAAAATATGTCTTGTCATTATGTAAAAACAAAAAGAAACTAAAAATGAACCTAGTCACCCTGACAGTTTGAATAATTTTTGAGAGAAGAAAAGCTTAACTATAATGACCTTGTAATAAATAACTGCAAGCAACCGTATGAGAAAGAAAATAAACAAAATTACCACTCCGTAAATGGCAAGGATATGTAATTTGGCATTACTCTAACGTTGATCCTGAATTCTATTGTTCAGATATGAGCTTTGGCTCTGAGATTAGGATTCTCAGACCCCACATTTTGATCTAAGTTGGGTACTATACCAAGGGATTAAACTGAAGTAATTAAAAAAACGACTTATTTTAAGGCTGAAATTTCAGATAATACTCATATCGAAATCCAGCCTCCCACCCCCCCACCACAAATTATTTACTCATAAAATATTATACTTCATACAATAATAAATACATATTAATATTTGGCAATTATGAACAAGCTCAATAAAATGAAATCAACATAGTATATGTATAATTTTTGGATGGGGGATTTAACATTATTTAATTATTAGTACCAGTATTTACAACTGCAAATCTTACCATATGGTTTCAATGTGTTAATTTAATTAAGCCAATTCCAACAGACTTTTATGTATATATATATATATTGTATATACAACAACATATTTATCATATCACAAACCCTTCACCCTTGCCCTCTCCTTCCTACTAGCAGCTATTGTGGGCAAGAAGAAGAGAGAACAATGTTCAGCCATATTGGAGGATATACGAAAATGAAAAAAGTGTAGCGAAAAAATATTTACAATTGCAATATAGAACTTTATCAAGATGTATTTCAGCAACCAGTTGTAATAGGGTATGTTAATAAAATAAAAATAACTAATATGATGTCTTGTCTACCCTAATCCTCGATGTAGCCCCCCTTGGCAGCAATAATGGCTTCCAGGCGGGTACGGAACGCCCTACACCCATTGCAGATGTAGTCCTCAGACATGGCGTCCCAGTGATGGTTGATGGCATCCTTGGGGTTGTTGATATTTGGGCGGTGCAGCCCTTGGACTCAACAAGCACCCAAAAAGTGAGTAGTGGGGCCACATTTTCTTTGACCAGAAAGGTAAGTTGTCCTCCAACCACTTCTGGCTTCTTTGGACTTCATTATTTTTATGACCTTTTTTTCAGGGATGGCTTTTACACTTGCCACAATTGAACAATATTATCATCTCTAATAATACTATTTTCTATTACAGCCTCACCCTGATCGTTTGACAAAATAAACCTCATTTTTTTACCATAGTATATAAAAATGTGGGTATTAAACAGTCCAAGATATATAGCTATAGGATTTACATAATTTTATTTATAGGCTATACAAATTGACATTTCTCAATTTAATTAAAAAAAACAAGATTTATACATTGTTCAAATTAATCTTTTTACTTGAAAAAAGGATTTTTTTGTTTTGTTTTTATTGATGAATTTCTTACACAATATAATCTTTTCATACAATTATAATAAGATCTACTGTTTCAGTCGAATGACGTAGATTAACTGAGTTGTCATAAAATTTAGTAAGTATAATATACAAAGTTTTCTGGAGCTGGGTAAGTATTTGGCTTTAAAAAAACTCCTAAAGTTAAACTGATATAATTACAAAATAATCAAAAATATTATTATTAATATAATAATAATGATCTTGAATACTTACAAATTTGTAGGATAATCAAGTTAAATTTTGTGATTAAACTTTATTTAGAAATATTATATATAGTTCTTACGTATGTTTCCCTGGAGTAATCAAGAGAGTATTAACATTTTCCACTAAGAAAATGCAAAATGATTTAGAGGAAATCAGTGGAGGTAGGTATTTAATCAATAGCTCATTAAGTGCCTTGATTAGCACACAGAACTTTAGATACCTGGGATAATGACGACATTTTTCTTTTTTCCAAGTGAGTCATTTTTTATACACATTATATAAGATAAAATATCAGAGCAAAATAAGGCCTGAATTATTATGTTTAACACTTTTAAAATATCAAGCTACAAATTTAAATTAAGATTGGTCTTTCTCACATTTTTTTAATAAGATATATTAATCTTAACAATTAATTAATTATTTAACTCTGAAACCTTAAAATAAAAAGTTCCTTACTCACCACGGATATTGTTTAATATGTTTAATTTTAAGGAACTACCAAAGAAAAATAAATTGAATTACAGATTATGAAATTAGAATTGTCAATGTATAAAGTACGTATATACCTTATAGGTGTATTAAAAGAAATCAATCATTTTAATGGATTTTTTTTTTTTCATGATTGATTATCTTCTTGGCAATCAAAACCATAACTAAATGAAGGTCAGACCTGACGATTTCTATTATTTTATTGGCATTTTTGACAATTGGTCTTCCAATCATTGACATCATAATGGCAGGCTGGTGCCCATCTTTGACACACGCTCAAACAAACCTTTGTGGAACAATCACAAACTGTTTGATATTTTTTTAGTACAATTCCTTATCCTTCTAAGGACATGTAATGTAAAACCATCGCACTTTTACAACAAGGGATACACATTACTAAAGCCATCTATTGGAAAAATAATGAATTTCTATTTAAAACACCTATTCTGGGAAAAAAGATCTATGTCTCAATCGGAGTAAAAATATAAATAAAATGACGTTTTCTAGGACAAACTTATGTACTTAGGCATATGATTTTTTTGTTTTCATAGATAGCTTGTTCAAATTTGCACAAGTTGGAAATTTAGAATCCATTTACGAATTCATTATTCCAATTATTGGGAAAAGGCAAGGAGTCCCCCTTGGAATCTGCACCAGAAGCGACAGCCTGGACGTGCTAGAGACCAAGATGAAGCCATAGTTCAACATGGTTGCCAAAGAGTACCCGGACATGTAGCAACAAGACTCAGCTCACTGCCACATGCCAAAGTATCAAATAGCTCTAAGAAAACATTGAAGACTTCATATCGTCGGACTTTTGGCATCTAATATATTTTTTGGGAGGGTCACGATCGAAAAACAAACCAACCAAACCATCTGCAACAATAAATACGAAACTTTTAGTCAAATCAAGAGATAATTCCAGGATTTACCAAGGAACTAAGGCTTGCATGCTCTTTTGACTTGTATAAAGACTGTAATTGAGGTTGGAGATGATTTTAGTAAATAAAATAAATCAATATCTATCAAGCTTGCAGTATGTGGTTTATTTTTTTTAGATCTGATAGCTGGTTGGAAAAATAATTAATTGGATTTGAAAATAAATCAATTCCCCAATAGAGATAGCCTGTGCACCCTGAATATAGAATACACACTTTTAGTTAATGAAGAAAAAACAGTCATTTTTCTATTAAAGTATAGAAGAAATGAAATAACTAATTGAACAAAAAAAATAGAAATAATTGGATTTAGGAAAAAAATATAACGCTTGATATATTTCGTTGAGATCATAAGAAGAATTATAAATAAACAAAGTTTTCTAATTCAATTTCTTCTTTCCATTCATAATGCAGCTTTAAAAAATCTATATATATACCGGGCAGTGCAAAATTATTTACCAATGACGTAAATATACTTTTTAAGAGGTTTAGTGGCAACCAATCTGATTGTTTCGTATTTTTACTGTTAAAATAAACAAAAATCCTTCCTGTGAGAGCGTAACAACTTCCACACGTGAGACCATGTCCAATCAGGAAACAAAGAAGATCGAAATTGCAGCCCTCCTCCGAGCAGGAGTGCCTCATAACAACATTAAAGAACAGGTTGGGGCCTCGTTGAAGACAATTTACAACGTTTCCAAACGCTTGGAGGCTGGGGGTGATCTCAAGCATTCCCCTGGAGCTGGCAGGAAGCCCACTGTCTCAACAAGGCAAGTAAAGGCAGTGTTCAAGAGGACTCCCAACAGGTCCATTGCCGAGATGGCCAGAAAGATGGGAACGTCGACATCAACTGTTTCAAGGGCATTGAAAAGGGCTGGAGGAAAGTCCATGAGGCGTACTGAAAGCCCTCTGCTAACTGAACGTCAGCGAAAAGTCAGACTTCAGCGTGCCAAGAAAATCTTGAATTATATCAAGAGCTCATCTGGACGCATCATCATTTTTTCAGATGAGAAAACTTTTACGGTCGATCCTGTTTTCAACAGGCAAAATGACCGTGTTGTGAGCTTTGGAGATTTTTGGAGATCCAACGGGAAGGTCATGAAGCCGGTATGGTTCCCCACTGGCTACAGATTAACAGCGGAGGATTATGTGAAGACTCTGGCGTCCAAGGTCCTTTCGTGGATCAAATCCATAGTCGGCAACTCTCTTTGGGTGTTTCAACAAGATGGAGCACCCACCCACGCTGCCAAAAGAGCTCAGGAGTGGCTCAAGGACAACATGAACTTTTGGCCAAGGACTACTGGCCCCCTCAGAGCCCAGATCTGAACCCACTAGACTTCCCTATCTAGGCGCACGTGGAGACCAAGGCCTGCACAAAACGACACAAGAACATTAAGGAACAGGTTGGGGCCTCGTTGAAGACAATAGATATGGTGTGTATTTATTTATCTAATAGTAACTGGCGTCTCAACAAACAACAATACGAATGATGTCATTCTTTATATTTATTTAAAATCCGCCAAGTTATAGGGGAAAAAAAGAAAAAAAATCGGTGAAATTTGCACTTTTTTTTAGGTGCAAAAACAATTGATTTCACACTGGAATATTGTGTTTAACTGAAACATATGTCATTTTCTGAATAATTAGGCAAATTTTTCCTTTTTTTCTCTCTTTTTCATCAAACTTCATTTTCTTTAATTTATTTTCAGAAGAAATACCACAGAATTATACATATTGGAAATAAATTTAAAATTATTACCATATCATAATATAGTATTTTTAATTTAAAGAACATTTTTTAGATAATTTTTTGCAAAAAATTGCAAAAATGAACCAATTATCTAGCGTTATTTTTTCGACAACATTATTCTCCATAACTTTTTTTTTTTTTTAATGTTCCTTTTTTTTTTTTTTAATGTTCCTTTAATTGGTTAGATTGAGTTGCACTGATTAAGTATAAGCAAAAATTATAGTATTACAATTACTCCATTTAACTTAGGAATCTGATTGTGAAATCCATATACATACATTATATATTTCTTTCTTTAGGAATCACCTTGGATCGAACTCCATAGCTTGTTTTGTTTCGCAAGTACGAAAAAAAATCTTTGTTAGTTTGTATTTGTCTCTTCAATGCCAATAAATGTTTTGCAATTATCTTCACAAATTTTGATTTGACAATTTTGTGGCTAAAATAGAAGATGGACTTCTCGTCTATACGAATTTTTTCATGCATATATGTTGGTACGTTATACGAAGCTTATAACCCAATTATTATTATGTTTTTTTTTTTGAAATTCATAATAATACATTATATATACATTACAGGCAATATATAATAATGCTTGTCCCCACCAAAGTGGTTTAAACATTAAGAGAAAGTAACATTGGCCATTGTCAATGTGATTAACTGTTCCCTTATTAACCCAAGCAACGACGAGCCTTGAGTTCTTCAAATAAGAAAGAGAAGCATGAGTGTGCACTCCATGCATAGAGTAATCCCTTGTTTAAGCTACTTGAACGCACTTTTCCCAACAGGTTCTTAAAAGTGAGACGTTAATAGCTTTTAAGATTGAGAATGTTTGTATACATCCTTTTGAGATTGTTTGAAAAAATAAACATTTTTTAAATATGAAATGGTGAATAGCTCTTATTACATTACTTTATCCAAATTTTACTTTAGCATTAAAGAATAATGTACACTTTGAAAGTAAAATGAATATTAAATTCTTTTAAAATATCTTTTAATGTCCATTTTCTATGCTATTTAAGGAAGTACACACTTACCTTGAATAGAGACAATGTATCAAATTTAGTGTGTTCAAACTGAATTGTATAAAGTAAAGTTAAAATTTTTTACTTCCCGCTTTTGACTAAGTGGAAAGCAGGTTGAGTTATTTTACGTCAAAAAGAAAACAAATAAAATATACAGGTATAATATTTTTTGATAATAAAAGTGTGGATTAATTAAACAGTAAACAGTAATTTTTAGAATGTTGTGAACCATATATCTTGAAGAATACAGATTTCAACATGTGTAAATGATCATTCCACACTCACTTGTAAACCTATTTAGCATAATCCATAATAAAAAATTGTCCAAGGTGGAACACATAAAATTTTATCCTAGAGGGGTTAGGAAAAAATAACAATTGTATCACAGATAAATTCACTTTAGTTTTTTTTAAGTTTTTTTAAGAATTCAAAATATAATGTAGAAATTGGTTTTTTTATGAGTTTGTGTATAAAAATAAAAAAGTAATCTTTTTGTCAAAGGTTAAAGATAAATATACATTTTAACCATCTTTCTTAAAAATATATATAATGCAGTTAGAAACTTAATATTGTTAAATGAGTCTTTTAATTATAAAAGTAGCTGAAACAAATACATTTTCAAAAAACTAAATTGTCTCTAAAAAAAACTTTGTTGATTTGGGGACATTTCAAGAGTTTCATAAGTTTAGTTATAAGAATTTCGTATGCTCAAAGCTAATAAAAGCTAGGCTTTTTGGTGGCAATATTCCTCCTCAGGCAATTTTCGGCCGTGTTCAATTTTCCTAATACCAGCATAACTATAAATAAAAGATATTATTTCTTACTTTATAGGAAAGTATTTCAAGGATAATAAAGCCTGTGGTCCAGATAGAGTCTCGGGTAAAGTCTATTCAATTTTTAGCAATGAAGTTGTGCCGTATCTTTTAAAAATTGGACGTTCTATGGAAAAGGTTGGACGACTACCCAAATCACATACAAAAGGAAGAATTGCATTGATTCCGAACAAAGAAGATGGGACAAATTATAGCAATTGGAGACCAATTACTGTTCTCAATTAATCATATAGGATTATATCTACAGTATTGGCTAAACAGATGCAACCAATTTTTAGAAAAAAAAATGGGATTGAACAAAAAAGATTTTCAAAGAATAGGAAAATTTCCGATGTTTCACACAATATTCAAGCTGGAATTGAAACAATTGAAAGTAGGAAGAAGTTTGGAGCAATATTAGTAATATATTTCTGCAAAGAGCTTCTAGACTCTATTTCACATAGGCAAATTCTTAGATTCGTAAAAAAGTTTCTTTCGAAACGTTCATTTAACCAGTACGTGCCTTACCATATAACGACACTTTCTAGTCCATTGGATGGAGTAGAAAGCCAGCCAATCATCTTAGAAAAAAGCTTTCGTTTAGGGAACCCCCTTGGTTTCACTTATTTTCATAGCTGCAATCGAAGAACTCGTTTTAGGTGCTACAAAGAGGTACAGAGGCTTTGGGATTAGCTTTGAGGGATCTCAGTATATTATTGATGTGTATGCAGACGATGTAATTTAAACCGCGGAAGCGAATTTTGTGTCCCAGCTGATTGCCAGAATAAAAGTCTTTCTGAATTATTTTTGGAAGTTTCAAGAAAAAACAGGAATAGCTGTGAATAAAAATAAGACCTTTATTTCACCATAGGCCCCTGGAAACCAGAAGAGGAACTAAAAGTCGGAAGTTGTAAAGTTAGAAGAATGGTGGAAACTTTGGGTATAAAATGGAATAAAGTGGTATTCATGAAGATAACTGGAACGAAATTCGGACCTTTGCCAACAAAATAATTTCTTTTTGGAAAGGATTCAACATTCAAAAAAGAGTTGACTTTTATAGCAATTTGGTTATAAATTTAATTTTATATAAGGCTACAGCTAGTACGCAACTAGCTAAAAAGGCTATTTTAGAAGAAGACAAATGGCTTAATTGTTTTTTTTATAAGAAATATATCGAAGCCATGAAAAGAACTAAATCCCATAAAGGTGTGGAGTAGCCCAACTATCTCGTATTGTCATTAAAATTTACTCCAAAACTTTTGTAGATATTTCAAGAAATTTTGTAGTAGAATGGAGAAGAAGTATAATGAATCGAGAACTGTACATTTGGCTTATGATAGGGACTAATCTGAACAACAAAATTACATCTTTAATCTCTCCAGTTTGGGGCTCAGCTCAGAAAATAATTTGGATGCTCACCCCTGCATTTAGAAATGAAATAATTTGACAAAATATAAATAAAAAGTTATTTTTTAGAAATTTAAAGGAACCCACAATGACACGCGATATTTTAACAATTCATTATTTAAATTAGGTATAATTGCTCAACGATGGTAGAATAAGATTTTCACTTGTTAATTCTTCAAAATATTATTCTGGACTTTGCAATTCTTAATTGTAGAACCCTCATCTCCAGCCTACTAACTAGCTATCAACAAATTCAGGTAGATTAGTTGAGATGACATCTTCAGCCCGCAATGTCTCTCCGACTATGAAAATTCCTAAATCAGAATGTGAGTCATGGAATTTTGCAGGAGAAGAAATCTGGTACCTTCCATCGAGTTGACGGAATCATAGAAGTATTTTAAAAAGGATATTAAGAAATTTTAACAAATATTTTATCATGATTGTTAATTTGCATGTTAACTATTTTTTTTTTTTTAAAGATTGATTTTTAGAAATTTAGTTGAAATTCTACGCTGGAGCATTAAGTATAAACTATAATGTTAATTTGATTGATCGGGTTTATTTATGTATGTAAATTCTATATAATATATACACCAAATAAAAAATGTTGAAAAAAAAACAAAAACAATCATAAATATATACATGGTTTTTTTTTTTAATGTTCACTGATTAATTATAAGTAATCATTATAGTATTCATTTTAATCAATATGACCTAAGAATCGTCTATGAAGTAAATATGCATAAATTATATGTCCTTTCCATAATGGACAATTTTATAAATTTATATATACCATTAGAGGGTTACACGGCGTTGCTTCGGCCAAGGAGGGAGAGGGAAATCATATTGAAAATGGTCAAATTAATTAATTAGGTCTTAGCTTGTCCAAATTCAAAAGAGGGACCCATGGTCATACAAAATTTCAGCCTCCTAGGTTGAATGATATGGGAGAGTATAAAAAGGGGTGGGGTTAAAATCAAATTCAATTTCCAGCCAACTTTTCAGATGCAAAACGATTTTTCAAGCACTTTGAAAAAAAAAAAAAAAAAAAAAAAATCCGGCCAACCAACTCCCCCTACCCCCAAATTACTTTTTCACCCTTGAATGCGTATTTTTTTCAAAGTAATAAGAAAAATATCAGGAATGTCATGATCTTAATGTATTTTTATGCTTAAAGCTATAGTTATATAACATTTTAAGTGCATAAAGTATAGTTTTAAGGTCTTAAAAAAATTTTCTAAATTTTTATTTTAGTGTGTGTCCTAGGATATCCAATTTTTAGGATGAGATATTAATTCGTTTTTCTATTGTATTATTCGAAAAATTATGTTTCTAATGTTTCAGTCTTTAAAGGGTGTTTTTTTACTTCTATAATTACTTTGAAAATGATTTTTTTAACGACATTTTCTATTTTAAAGGATTCAGAAGTTATGTTGCTGAGCTTTGGAAGTTTGAATTTTAAAGTTATGCTGTTGAATTTCAGAAGTTTCATTTAAGTTCCTTTTCTCAAGTGATACATAAAAATATAATCCTTATTTTTCATTTTGAAGAAAAACAAATTATTGCCCAACGAAATACTACGGATACTCAACGATCAGAACCACTGTACTTGCCTTCGATTAGTAACATCCACAAATGTTACAAAAAATTAGTACTTAAAATGAAGTAACTTAATCTAGACTTAAAAAAAAAATCTTTTAGATATCCTAGATATTTCCAAGCCAGCCAGTATTTCAATTAATTCCAACATAATTGTATAAGTAATTGCTCTTCTCAAACTAACCGAATGATTCTATCGACAGAGAAAATATGTCTTTGGATTTGAAGATTTTGATATCATCAAAAGCTTGATCATATCTTACCCAAAAAAATCTCAGAAATGTATTAAATGATTTCTTAGACAAAGTAGTGAGAGAATCAATAAATGGCATTTCAAAAGTACATGATGGTGATCACCAAACAAAGTTGAAACTATAATGAAATGGCAACTTTTGTAATGTATTCTGATCTTTCTCCTGGAAATTGAAAGATGAATAAAAATCAACTGGAGCCAATCCATCATTCTGAGTCATCACCTAAGTGTTATATTTTATTAAATTGTTAACATTGAGCGATTAATTTACGGATTCTTTTAAAAGAAAAATATGTACTAAATAAGTCAGAATTAATTGTATTGTACTATGAAATAGGGGTTTGCGTATTGTATATGTACATTGTACATCTTCAAAGATTTGGTTTGTTAAAAAGAACATTCTATAATAATACTTTAATAACTTTTTAAATATAGTTTTTAGACATGTGTCAAAAAAATTTAGATATTCCACAGTGTTAATTTCTAAGGCTTTAACAATATTTGTATTGTATCATGATATAATATTAGGAATATCATACATCTTATAATGATATATTCATATTTTTTTAGCATTCTTTATTTGGTTTATATATTATACAGAACATCCGCATATAAATAAACCGGATTAATCGTATAACAAGTACATGAATAAACGTTATAGGTTAAATTTATTGCTCCTGGATTAGAATTTCAACTAATATTTTAAAAATCAATCGTTAAAAGTAAAAAAAAAACCGGATAACAAGCAAATTAACAATTAACATCTGTTAGTATAAAAAAAAGATATCCCTTAAAAACCTCTCAACGAAAAGTTTTTTAAATGGAAACAAAAAATTGCAAAAAAATGCAAAAAATAAAAAAATTTGAAGATATAAGTCTTAGAAAAAAAATTCAAATGTACTTTATTGAAAACAAATTCACATATTTTTTATAAAAAAAATTCATAGTTTTTCATAAAAAATTTAATTTTATTAAGAAAATATTTTAAAATTCACAGATTAATTCATAAAATTATTATATATATAACTATAAGTTGAAAACTGTTTGAAAAATAAATAAATAATAATCAAGGAAATGGTCATTTCGATTTTTTGTAACTCCCAAACATATAAAACGCCAAATATGTATTGCTCAAATTTCTAGACTTGATAAAGATACCCAGTAATGTTAACTATAGATGGTGATGAGTATTTCGGTGAGTGTGAGGAGATGGGAGGATTGTAAATTATTTTAGTGTTGAATTAAGACCCTTGTCTACGACAACTACTTTTTACATGATTTTGCAGGGAGAAAATCTATTAATGTCGATGGATTGGAGAACCTTCAATAATTGAAATAGCATCAGGGTAGGGAAAATATTGTAAAATATTTTTAAATATATATATTAGAGGGTGTTGTTCAAAAATAAAAATTGAGATAGCAAAGGTTTAAACCCCGCGAAAGATGCGTCTTGACAATAAAAATGAGCGTAGAACATGTACATATGTTATGTAAAATTTTACTATGTGGGAGTCATACCAGTTCCGGATAATAGATCTAAAACAAGACCTCCACTAATATTAAAAATATTTTTTGAGTTATAATCCCTTACTCTAAAAATAATAACCTTATTTTGAAGTTTTAATGAAACATATCGAATGTATAAATTGTTTCATATAAAAAGTTAAGATATAATCTATTTAAATACAGTCAACAAAATATTATATTTCTTTAATTTTATAAAAAGTTTGAAAGGTAAATTTTCAAATGGATTGTAAATACTGTTTTATTTATGTTTGAACTTCATTTGATAGTTAAAGAACATATATTAAGTTAAAGTGTCATATGAAGTCCATTTGCAGACCAAGGGGTGCCGAAAACGGGTTTATAATATCCATTAATAAAACATTAGTTGGCTCCGATATGACCATTCAAATAGAATCTATACTCTTAATTCATTTTCCCAAATGCATTCAATGCAGTTCCTTTTTTATTTTGTCCCAATAGTAGAAAATTGTAGATCACACCAAAAGACGTCAAATCTTTTTAACTGTCAATAATAAACTAACTTCTTAAGTTACGACGTTTTGCCTTCAGAACAATTATCCCTTTAAGGCGCATCTTTTATTATTAAGGGGGTTTAGGTTATTCCAGGTATTGGGGACGAAATTGGGGGAGGGGGGAGGTTAAAAGTAGATAGAGCTACTTTAAGGCTCTAATTTTCTGCTCTTCATCACTTAATCTCCATTCTATCTTCTGAAGTAGTAATTATCCATAATATTTATTTTCACACTGTACTTGGTCTTCTAACTAACTCTTCAGCAGTTCCAGGGACTAACCATAGATTGCCTTTTGATCCTTATTACTTCTAACTTCTATACTTGACTAAAACAATTGTTAAGTAATGTTTTTATTCAGTACTACTAAGTAAACTTGTCTTTATTTTTCCGGGACCAAACTGATTCACTTAATTATTTTCATCAATGTTTATTAAACATTTTTTTATTTGACCCCCCCTCCAAAAAAAATGACCCCCAATGACAAAAAGAATATACCTTCACATAGGTACCATAATTACATATACTATATCCTATTCAATTACATTTAAATTTCATTTCCCAACGAAAAATATATGTATGAATAATATATATCAAAAATTGTAACATTATCATGAATAAGTAAAAAATAATCTTTTAAGAATCTTCACGAATGCTTTTACTGCTTATTTCTCTTAAAAAATAAAACCTCTTCTTAAATAAGGAATGTAAACCATAGGGATAAAGTCACGAGCCAGGTGGACCATTAAATTATAGAGATATTACAACCACAATAAGAATAATGGGTTATAAAAGTTGAATTTAGTCAATTTAAAATGTTTTTAGAGAATATTTATAAATTTATTTTTAATGTTTTTTATTGAACAAATGGCGCTGCGTTATAGTATTGTGACTCTTAGCGTCCGGCAGGTCTTTTCTGTAGATGCACAGTAAAATTCTGTAGGATTTTAAAGGATAATTTTGACTAAAAACATTATCAAATGTGAGAAATCCAAGCTCGAAGCCAAGTTTACAACGCGAGAAAATGATATTACGGAGTAATTTTAATTTTTTGACAAAGATTGGACTTCATCTTAGTATTTAAAGTTTGAGATCCTGTCTGCCTTGAATGGATAGAAGGTCCCCTAGTGGATATTATTGTAAATCAAACAGTCTCTATTACATCTATTCCATCTGGACCAACTATTTTAACAAGCTAGCAACATGTTCTTTCGTAATGAAAAGGAATAGTTTTTTTGTAGAGCATGGGGAAAAGGGAACCCCCCTTATTGTACCACTGCATTAAGACTCTAATTAACATCAGCTCAATAAAACAAACATATTTTCCTTTTCTATTGACAAAACTAAATTTTTTTTCTGCCACAAAAATCAAATCACTACAGTTACAAATAAGAGATACTGTAGCCTAAATCATCAAATTATGTAATTTTTGGGGAAATATTGTCTATATATTTGATAATATGATGCAATGCTGGAAAAATACAATTTTTAAAGACAAAACCATCATATGTTGACTTAAAGGATTCGTTTAAAAAGAAATAAAGCCTCGATTTGAATGGTTTTTACGCCAAAAAACGCGTAAATATTTAGGATTTCACTTACAAAGAAGTATTTTGTTCTACAGGATCTAATGTACTTTTTTTTAAGCAGAGATTTTTTTAAGTTAATTGGTAAAACTTTTAAGACTCTGGGATAATAAATGATATTGGAAAAAAAGAAAGAAAGAAAAAGATGTCTAAATATAAATGGATGAACAATAAAGCTTTTATTTAATATTTTATCAACCTCTTATTGATTATTTCTTTAATCAAATTGAAAGAAAATCAATATCGACATGCTAGAACCAAATACTCTTTCTATATTAAATCTGAGTTATTTTCACTGCAAAAGTGTTCTTTTGGGATATTACTAATTTAAAAAAAACAAAAACGATACGTTATTTCTTCTCAAACAAAACCCTTAAAATATAGAGGTTTATAGAGAATTGGTCAATGTTATTTTATCCTAGTTACTCAATTTCGTTGAGAGACATGACCATATTTTCGGTGACAAACTAAGTTGTCAAAGCTAATGTATTTTTAAAAAACTTATAAAAACAGTAAAAATACTCAAATAGAAAATTCTCAAAAGCCAGGTTTGATACAAAAAAGCTTATTTCAGATTCGTGAATAGGTTTTTAAATAATAATAGAACATAACTCTAGAATCCTGATATAAAAACCTCATTAAAAAGGGATATTATAGAATGTCATAATACATCTCAGGCAAAGTTATTGTTCAGGAAAGTCGTTTAAAATGCATCATTTAAAAAACAAAACAAGACATAAATAAACGATAAAACTAGCTCCTTTATAACGATTATTATCTATTCACAACTTTATCCGAGGCTTGGACCCACTATCTATATTATGAGACACAAATACTGAGCCTGATTTTTTTTTTTTTTTTTAAGTTTGAGCGGAGATTATTGCTATCGGGTGAGATCCTCGAGTCTAGAGTGGACCTTTTACAGGAAAATCTGACGTACTTCTCATTCATTTAATGTAATTGCTTATTGTCACATTTATTTTCTTTTTTGGGGTTTTGGCAATTCCTCATCACATCTTTCATCGTATTAGAAGGCATAATTTTCCCTTTTCCCCTATTTGTGAAATGGAACATGCAGAAGTATCAATTTTTTTCGTTGAGTATTTTTTTACACGTCTTTATTTGAAACATTTACCATGACACTTCGCCCAAGGTTAATAGAAATACAAGGTTATACCATCATGTAATCAGCCTTGCTAAAATTTTCAATCTGATGTATTGTACCTACAGCTGGGCAAGACAGGCAGGTTTTGAAAAAATACGCAACCACTCATAGTCTATGTCATCACTATTGCTAGAATTTTCAATTTAATATTTCATAGCGACTGCTGGGCAAGAAACCAGATTTTGACAAAATTTGTAACCAATCATTTACTATGACGTCAATATTAAAAGCGTGGTGGAAGTCAAACATCAGTTGTATCGCGTTAGGATATAAACTTGTATTTCTATTAACCTTGACTTCGCCGATATTGGACACATCTTTTACCGTTCTAAGTTATTATTAAGGGTGATAATTTTGGTAAGAATAGAAAAGCGTGCGAGGAGAAGAGAAGAAATACTTATGGCATCATTGATTAAATAATATGCATCTTCTTCTATCAATCAAGAACGTTATCATTCCCGCCTTTATTATTCAATATTAATATTATATTAGATGCTCATAGTCGATAGAGAACTGAATAAAATGCCTAAAATAACGTCGCCTTCTGTCTGGATTTCTGAAAATGGAGGCCCAGGAATTTGGAAAATACTTACCGGATGAGAAACAGATGGCTTGTCAGATTTATCCATATAAATATGCATTTAGTCCCCTGTCTAGAATTACACGCCACTCATTATCCTCATCTCATATCAAGAGTATGGATATTCATCTAAAAAATCAAGTTAATGATGAATACATCAAGTCAGACTTTAACTCTGATCTCACAAAGATGCTTATTGCATGTAATATAACCTTATCCATTGCTAATCATCTACGTTCAAAAAATTTATGGAGAAATACACGGGTAAACCTATCCCTTCCCGAGGAACCGTCATTAAATTAATGGAGGATGTTGGTACTGATGTCATTTATAAAAATACATATAAAAATGTTTTGAGTCATCCACACCAAATCACTATCAAGTTATCAGTAAAAAGTATTTACTAATATCGAAAGGGAACTCTGAATTTTGTACTATCTCACAGTAAGTATTCAATTTTTTTTAAATCTAACCATAAAATGTGATTCTATTTTAGCTAAACATATCAAGAATTATGATACACAACTCATTAAATGGCAAAAACAACTGCTTAAATGGTCACAACAACGGGGGTAGTGGCTTTGGATGGTTTGCAACTAGTTTGTCTGAGACTAGTTTTTTCGCTTAAAGACTTGGGTATGATCATTAGGTTTTTTTAGTATATTTATTGTTTAATTTTATGATTTTGACATTTACTTTATTATTAATAATTAGTTAGATCTCATCGGTAGAGATATATCTATCCTGTGCACAATTTTATATAGCAACTTCCACATGAAGAAGAGGGGTGATTATCTTTTGATTAAACTCCACGTCTCGCTTGTGTTTTGCAACCCTAAAGTTATGACATATTTAACTGGATTCCGATGTCAGAACATGAAAATATTATTTGGATCAATCTATTATTTCAATATTCTGTATATATAATTTATTGCTATTAGTTATATGATTCTAATTGTTTAATTTTGTATATTTAAGATAAATGTATGATGGTATATTTTTTAGTATGTAGATTATATTTAATTAAAGCCTTCTTTTTTAAACTTTGAACTTCAAATATATTTCGAAATACTCTACTTTGTCGTTTCATTAGCTATTATTCTGAGAATAAGGTTCCTAATTAATTACAATTTCATGGAGTGTGACGTTTTCAAATCTACTATAACGGATAAAAAACGTCGAAGTCAATTATACGTAGTATATCTTCATTAAACATTTTGCTAATAAATACATCCGTTATACCCTCAAAAATCATAATAAAGCAGGCAGATGATAATCACATCAGTATTTTAAACAATGATACCATATGTCTTCCCCCCCCCCCTTCTCCTTCCACGCGTTTTTCTCTACAATATTATCAACTTTAGTTATTATTGTCTATTGATTAATATTGTCTTCTTTAGTTACCTGAGAACATACACTTTGCTTGTCCGCCTCTTCCTCTACTGCAGTACACTTTTCTGATTCATTTGCAGAGATGTTCAAATATTCGATCTAATACATCTTTACGCTTTTCTTTAATTATACTTAGTATTTACTATTTAAAATAAGTAATTTATAATTATTTATGGGATACGAGGAGGATCTATTTTAAGATGCAAAATAATGAATGAAAATTACGAATATAGATAGATATGAGTATAATATTAAAAATATATCTTATAATTGATTGTACAATGTAGGTTTTATTGATGATAACCTCGACAAAAATTTTAAGGCATCCTTTATCAGTACACATTTAAGTTTAATATTTTTCTTGCCCTAGACAAGACTACATGTAGATTCGGACATTACTTATTTCCCATATATTATTGTGAGCAATGCCATTTTAAAAAACAAATGAGCCAGGAATGGATTATTTTCTTTCAAATTTGAACTTATGGTAAGTATTTAAATCTTGATAAAAACTGAGTAAGATAATGGATTAATATTCTAACTATTCTACCCTATACAACCTTGGTTGAAAGTTATGAATATGGTAATGATGCAAAGTTTTTGTTCGACTAAGACTGGGACATATAAAAAGGGGTACTTACTACTGATAATTGCTAGCTACTGTTGAGGTGGAAAATATTACCTAGCAAATAGTAGGAATCGAGATTTGACTCTGAAAGGAATTGAAATGGTGTAGTTTATTATTATTGGATTGGAGTTCAATATTTGTAATTGATTGACAAGAATGCCTGCTACATTTACTTCTCTAACGTATAGATTAAGTTACGATGGAATATCATATTTTTTGTCAAAGGATACCTATGAATAATGAAGTTAATAGTAACTGTATGCTCCAGGAAAACTGTAGCCCTTATCAATATAGAAGAATTGTACGTGATAGCTGTTTTTGTATGGCAAGCTTTTAATACTTGAGAAACTTGTCTAGAGTTTTAAATTCAAATACAGGGATATCCTCTTTTACAATTACATATATCAAGTCCTGGTTATAATCGCTTCCCTTGAAACATCGAAAAGTAACAATACTTTTGGATGGAGTATGTTCTTCTAGGCGCATGGACTTTATTGGTCGAAATAAATTTGAATTTAGAAATTTAATCAATGAAGCCAATTGCATCATACATATGGTAAGAGAAAATCATTATTGCATGGTCCAATTGTTAAATTAAATTCATAATCTTAAATTTGTTATCAATTATATTTCAATATCAATAAAGTATTAGTTTCAAGATACTTGAGTTTAATTAAATCATTACGTAAGAATGTATACTAAGAAAGTTTTGAACTAGATTTTATCCTAAAAGTTGTTTGCTTCAAGCCATGTTTATACATAGTCGGTATTTATGTTTTTTATTTATGCATTATATTCTTTTATGTCTCCTTATTACTTCAAAAGCTCACTATATGTTGAGGGGAATGAAACTGAAAGAATGTCTACAATTCATGATCACTATATGTTCCACTTTATCAGATTGATTTGTTCTTTAATGCCGGGAGTGACAAAGTTTCACGATCTTTTTTTTAGATTCAATTCCACACATGCCCCTGCTCTTCTCCAAAACATTCTTCAAATTCTCCGGGTAACCACATTAATTTTGCTTTTGTTTTTTTAATACTTGATATACAGTTCTTGCCAGTTCTTATTGATGAATGAGTAGGGTTTATATTTTCAATTGTCTATATGTAATCTAGCCACTTAACAAATCCATTATAGCATTCTCTCGCAAAACGGCCAAATTTATAGCATTTTGCACATGTTATTTCTTGTCCTGCATACGTAACCCTAGTTTTGAACCCCTTAATTGGAAGAAAACCAGACATTTCGGATATTAAAGTAACCTTAATCATCAAATTCACATAAACTATTCCTTTAAGTCTTTCATCCTGGAAATAGCACTCTTTTGAAGTGACTCCTAATTCTCCAAACTTCTTGATAGCGTCTCCAATATCAATCAAAGAAATATCTTCTTACGGTGAGTATACCAATACACTCTTTTCAAAAATAATAAGATATCTGTCTTTGTCTCTTCGCTGGGCCTTAAGACTTATCACATTTCCTTTTAAGGTTTTCTTCATCTGATCTTTTACTAAAATCATCTTCTACATGAGCTAACACCGCTCCGATATTAATAGCATCCTTAAGCTCTACGATGATCATATTCTTATATCGTGGACAAATCTGAATTCCCCCAATATTTCTTTGATAAAGCTTCAGGATTTCAAATATAGTGTTTTCTACATCCTAATCAGTAGGTCTATTACCATATTAGCCATCGTCTAAAGATTTCAGATCTATAATAAGCCTATTTCTATTAGCCTTCAAATCCAAATTCTTTTTCAATGCTTGTAAATAATTCGAGATGGACATTGTATTTCCATTAGAAGAAACACCCATCCTAAAAAGGTAAATATCGGAGTGTTCTTACCTAGAGTCACCCCGCCTCCAAGTGAGATATCAATTATTTGGATTGACGGACTTCGAAAGATAAAAAAACGAAGAAACCGAAACTTTCTCAACAATAGAGACACAATACAGCCAGACAAATTCAAACATCTATCCTTGAGAAAACAATTTAAAAACACAGACAGACAAAATACACGTATTTTCTTTTCAGAAAAAAGAGAAATTCTAGATCTTTTTTATTTATACATTGAATATTTTTCAATTCAATAATTTTCTTGGAACCCATTCTTTAGAATAAGATTTTCTTAATGCTATCTGTATTAAAAATATAAACCAGTGGCGTCATTATAAGCAATCTTTCACAGCTATCTTTATTCAATAAGTTAAACATAAATTGAAAATAATGGCAAAAAAACTCTTGTGCATGAAGAATACTAAAGTTTTATGGAACAAATTTAATTGAAACAGCTGATTATTACACATTAACCTAAGTTAAGGACCAAAAATACTTAAGTTATAGCCATATCAATATGTATCTCTTGGATATTCTTGTCCTACAGGATTATTTTGTATTTAATTTTTTTCAACTGACATATTTTATTAACAAGTATATTTTCATTGGAAGAGAATGAAATATTTGCATATAATAATGCAAATATTCTTTATAATATTTGCATTTGTGCTGCATAAACATAAAAACAAACTTGAACAAAAATCAAGAAAAAGAGTAAATCCCTTTTTTTACTGCCTATATTTGATAGAAATATTTGAGTTAATTATGTGCCTTGTATTCATATACAAAGAAGTTAATTTGTTCACAAAAATTTACGATAGTTCATCGTATAATCCAAACTCAACTTCGAGAATAGTTATGCCAGGTTACTTTTATTTTGAGGGGTCACAAACATAACTGGTTCTTTTTGTTGTTTTTTTCAATTAACTTACAGAAAATTTTTAAAGGTAGTTTATTAGTTCTAATTAATCTATAGTGAAGTATCTATATGAGGTTGCGTTATGTATTAGATATCTTTTACGGGGGGTAGCTCTATTGATTTTAAGCACACTTATCCTCCTTACAATCACTCTTATAATTCATGTCCTAAATTAACTTTATCTCAGTAATTAATTTCTAAAAAAATGTTAAAATTAGTTATTTTACTTTCGTACTAATAAATAAATAAAGCTCTGGAGATAGAAACCAATCTGACTTGGGTCGATCTTAACTCATATCATGTGAGTACGGTAAGTCGAACAGACTTAAAATAGAACCTTCTACAGCTTTAAATTACTTAATTCAACATCAGAGTCACTAATATACTTTAAATAGGAGCTCTAAAGATATTTTATATATTATAATATATATTAGCACTCCCAGGCTGAATCACTTACTTTAAGCAAGTTTTTTTACTCAAAAACTTTTTTATTTCATATAAATATATATTTTTAAAGAGATATTAATTGTACAATTTTATTTCACATAAATTCTCTGATGCAGATGAATTAACAAACAAATAATATTGTACAAACTTAATTAAGTTTTGCCGTTTTATTTTTAGCCATAAAAATACACTTCACCCTTACATGAGGTTAATTGATTGACCCTTGGTTACCTCCAGATATTATTGAATCTCTTTTACTACTAGTAACACTTGATACATTTATATATATATTTAAACTTGAGATCATCTCAAGAATGAGAGACTATTGATAACAGTTTTAGAACATAAAATAAAAACATTGGTCAATTTGCCAATAACAACAAAAATTGACACCTTAAAAATATATTTTCCCAAACTGTAAGCCTCCTCTCAAGCTGCTAATTGAGTTCAACGAATCAAAATTCAGAATAGTAATACAGGGGAAAAGAAGTAAAAAATAGACAGCTTATATAACAAAAATAGACATATATAGGAGTTTGAGCAGATATCGATGTAATACTGTGTACCTTTTACAAAGAACACAAATTTTCTTTCAATTAAAATAGTATAATAAACTTTTCAACTAAGAAATTGGGATATTGTCAAAACAAAATTGATATATTTTTACTTATTCTTTATAAAGATTGAAACTTATCTGACAACTTTGAATGCTAATCAAAAGAACATGTTTGGCAGTGGAAAACGTCATGCTCAGTATCTATAACAGTTTAGTTTCATTATTTATTATCAAAGAAATTTGTAATTAAAGAAAGTTATAAATTGATCTTCAGATTAAATCAAAAATTAAGCACTTGTTTTTACGTATTTAAAATTAATATAGAGTCATCTTTAAAGTGTTTGAATACCAGTTTTACATCAACGTTATTACAACACAGTACTCTTAAGCAGGGCTGATGCTAGATGTTTTCTATGACCATTTTGATTAATGATATTTAATTTAATTACTTTTATTTACAAAGTATATTTTTTTCTTTAAAAAAAAGAACATCGACATGTTTATAACTAATAATTGCTAAAAAAATATTAAATATGAAAATTACTTACACTGATGGTTCTGATGAAGTTTTAAGTTCCAGCTTTGCATTGTTCGTTTTGTTACTGCTCTTGTCTGCAGAGATGCAAGAACTGACAGCAATGAGAGATCCAAAAAGAATCCCAAGATTCGAAGACATATACATTTAAGTTAATGTTATTAAAAAAACGGAGTCAATAGAGTAAGTTAACCGTTGAAATTCATTTTTGGACGTGGGGTGTGTGTTTTTGCTTTTAATTCACCTAGAAGTAAAAATAATAATTATTATTATTTTATATTTTTTGGAGTATGGAGTTTTTGTAAAAGGATGGATAGTATCATGAGTGCAGTTAGAAGTTCCAAAGCCATTTTTTATCAATTTGTACACTAATATACTTATGGAAACTTATGAATTCTACAAAAGCAACTTATTATTTTAAGCTTTTTAATTAATCTCCAATTTTATAAGAGAATATAATTATAACTTAAAATATAAAGTTTAATTTTCACAATAACAAAATTGCGTGGTAATCTCAAGTTTAAGTCATCCAACTTATACTATATAGCAAGTGTGGGCAAAATGAAGTCCCCATTTGGATTGGGAAATACTCATTTGAGTTTAACAGTTCTAAATAGAAACTTGATAGCTGACAAATAAAATGTAGAAATGGTTTATTGTTTGGGAAATAAATTGTTTTTTTCTTATAAATATTAAATTATTTGGCTATTTGAAATATTAAATATTTTGATTTATGTAACTTTAAAAATGGATTTCTCTTAATCGGACACATTAAAATTATTACTTTTTTCTGAAAAACTTTTCACTTAAAATGTTTCAATTATAGTAATTGAATAATTTCAAGCTATTTCTTAAGGTATTTATGTAATACCTGGAACTACATCTTAATAGTTATAATTTTTTGATTTAATTTAATTTGCTACAAAATAATCTTATATTTGATCTAAAGTTCATTTACTTATACAAATTTCAATTATTTTACCCTTATAATACAAGGTTTAATCATTCATCAATTTTTCTACATAGTTAAGTTAAACTTAGTATTGGAATGGTATTAATACAACTTCTTACGAAAATATATTTAGATTTTTTTTTTTTTTTTTGACAAAATTGATTTAAAATTATTATTTATTCGATTTAAGCTCTTTAAACAACTACCTCAGTAAATTGAGCAATGTTCCATTAGATATAATAAAATCGTAGCTATGAGTCTGAATATATTTCCTACATGTTGAAAATAATCTTTAGATTTAATTGTCTTAAAGTTATTTAAATACTTAATTAAGCTAAATTAGCAAATTATTATTATTGTTTTGTTTTTCATTATCTTTCCTAATAGCTTATCTCATTACCATTTCTCATTTCAAATACAAATATAAATGTTTATAATCTAAATTTTAATTATTTCGAATATTTTCTATTTTATTATATAATTTTTAATCATTCCATAATTTAACTATCTAATTATTTTAATCTTAGAATATAAATGGCTTTACTACAATAAGGTCTTTATAGAATATATTGAAATGATAATATACTAATTAACATAACATTCATAATTAGTGTCGTCAAGATGCCCGGTATTTCGATAGTTTTCGATACTTTTTGGACTAAAAATATGGAGTAAAAATGTTGTTAAAGGTAACTTATGTTTTGGGCAGAGTCTAGCTTAGTAATTTTATGTATTTAATTTCTAGAAGAAAGTTTGTATTTTTTTATATATACAGGACAAATTTGTTTGGGTTGGAGAGGGATCAAAAATTCCAGCTGTGTAAATCATCGACAGGACAATTTTTTTATGACCTATTGTAGGGGCAAGTATTTGTACAAACATTAATTAGTGTAGGTCCTTTTTAAATGTGTCAGGGATCCAGTCCCACTATAGTATATAAAAGTATGGTTCTAGTAAAATCGTCATTTGAAAAATAGCCCGGGAAAAATTTACAAGGAGAAAATTAACCTGAACCAAAATAACCATTGTACCCAAGTTTATGTACTTTAAATTGAACTCCTTTATTAAAAATTTCAATATGGATAATGCTTTAATACATCCACATTGATTGATTAGTTCCAAAAAGGATCAATTATTGTGTTTGTTTTTGTAGTGAATTTGAAATACCATCAATCCTACTTTTGAGAGCAATTTGAAAACAGCCTCATGTTTTCTTAATTAATATAACAGGGGAGGGAAAGAGGTGTTTCACCCTCCATCTAACTAAAATCTTGTTGTCAAATTTGGTCGAATATAAACTTTGATATGTCAAATAAAAATAACTGTATGTTGTCAACAATTTCATTCTAGTCATTTTTGTTTGAGTAAATCTGTCTTTTTTTGAAACACGGTCATTCAAAATATATTCTGTCAAATTTGTCAGAAAAACCTTACCCCCCCTCTCTCAAAGGAAACATACTTATAACGGCCTTGATAACTGGTACAGGTTCTGTTTGCATCAGATACTTCCCTACATATGTAGAGATACACATTATTAATCTGAGGTCTGGATTATTAACAACATAACAGCTCTTTTTGAATTATACAGGCTGCGACAAAATAACTTCTTTTTTTCTAATACATAGAGATCATTGTTTGATAAAACAAGATGCGGAATGTGATTAACAACATATTTTGCTTCATAATTTTGGATGATTTGTTGGGTTAGATAATTAATTAGTAATAGCCGATTTCGTAAAGATCTTAAAAATGTTGGATTTTCCTGAATAAATCCAGCTTCAATTACTTGATTTAGCCTATTGTATTAATTTAAAATGTTTACAAAACACCTTTTGTAGTTACACAAATTTTAGCTCTCTATCCTCAAAGACCATGGAGTTATTTGCATTACAAGAATTTTGCACATTTGAAATTATCGAAATGAAATAAAAAAATTTTTTTTTTTTTGTATATAAGAAAAAGAAAGAAATTTACGGATTTGTATAAATTGCACCAATAAAATTTCAAGTGCTTAATTATATTTACTTTAATTTGATAAAATATTTTGTTAAGTCATTATTGCGGGTATTTATTTTCGACGCCTAACCCACATTTCTCACTACTCCATAAATAGCGACCTACTTTATTTTTCCGAAATCTTCAGAATCTTGCCTTTAGAATAAAACCCCACACCTCCTGCAACTACTTTTACATCCCAATTGTGACACATTATAATAAAAAAAAGTATTTTACACCACTCTGTATATTAGAAATCAAGTCTTGGAGTTTCATTAATACTATAGTAAGGTGTTTTTTTTTTAAAGAGATATTATAAAGTTTAGAGAAGAAAAAAATATATATTCAAGTTAAACTATCGTTCCTTCATCTTTCATATTATTTTCAAAAATCCTTTGTCTGATTCTTTTTTTTTTTTTTTTTCTTCTCTAAATCTGATAATCTCTTACTTTTTTTTTTAAGTGTGCAAAGATACATACCAACATGCAGGCAAAATAATTCGTAAAATTTTAAGTTCTTCATTTTTTGTTTTATATGAAATAATCGTTTGTTGGTCATAAATGCTATGCTATTTTAAGACCACCATAGTCTAAAGGAAAAAAAAATGTCGCCAGAACTGTTTCTGGAGCATTCAGAAACTATATGAAAATTTTGAGAAAAATCAATTTTTTGTTGTTGCCCTGATTCCTGGACACAGAAACTCACACACACACACACTGAAATTCGCATTTAATATATACATACATGATTAATATAATGAAATCTTAGCTTTAGAAATAAAAAGACCAAAAATGGGCAAGTTTTTTTTTGTTTGTCTCATTGTTATCCCATTTCTTGGTTTTTTATAGAGTTATGAATGAAAATAATGAAGCGAAATAAAAAATAAATGAGTTGTTTTATTTGTTACTAAAAATGACTTGAAAGAATAAGTGCCCATCATACACAAGTAGATTTAATTATAAAGCCTTTGAGACTCATGAAAAGAATAAAAAAATGTCTTCTTCAATTTGAAATTGTAAAGTAAATTTATAATATAGACACTTTTTATTCTTAAGTTGGTGTTATCCCAAATAAAAATGAAAATTTACACTAGTGATGTGCCGCGAGCTAAATTTTGCTACAGCATTATTGTCAAGTTTATAAAAACCGGTGGAGGAATTACGAACTATACTCGTTACTCGTTTGAAAACTCATTACTTTCATAGGTATAAAAGTTACAATTTTTGCCTTTCTGATAAATTGGAGTGATAAAGATAACAATTCATTTATTTAGGCACACTACAGTCCCTCAAATCCACCCCCTACGGACGCAGCCTAACACTTTTTGAACACTAACAAATGTGTCTGTCATAAAATCCAATTTTTTTATAGTATTATTAGAAAATATCAAAGTATATTGTCAGGAGGATAGAAATTACATCATTTAAAATAAGCACTATAAAAATATCTGATAAATGCACTAAAAGACACTCAGAGTAGTTGCATGGTTAACTGTATGTATGTATGTACCAAGATAACAACACAGATTTTGAAGTGATAAAAAAATCCTTTGTTATGTGTTGTACATGAGTCTTATACTTAAAATAAACACAAAGAAAAATTAAATTTTGAAGCTATAAATATTTTGCAAAGGAAGAGAAAGGATTTATTTAAAAAAAAAAAAATTCTTGAGATTTTGATTGACAATTTCTCAACAGGCATTCTTTATTTATTCTTTTAAGAAACGAGGAAGGTATATGTTTATTATGTTGAAAAATTTAATTTTCCGTTTACCCAATACAATACAATCGCAGACATTATGAAGGAAATTCCTAGAAAATTATATATTTATTTCGTAATAACCGATATAAAGAGAGAAATATAATTAAAATTGTATAGATATATGTTTAGATTGGGTTTTTGTTTTTTTTCGAGTGCGGAATTTGTATAAAAGTTTTGTATAAGTAATGGCATCTGAATCATTTAATAAGGGTTTTAAGTTAAATTGTAATATTCACAAAGCATCATTTTTCTAGAAGCATCTGGTTATAATCAAATTAAGGAAATACGTAAGTTTATTATAATTTAAGTGATATAATAATTGCCAAGGCTCAACAAACATTTTTTAAGATAATACTTCTTAGGACATCAAACTTCTCTTATGCAACTAAGTAATGCTTCTAAATTAATAATGAGTGCTAGCGTGAAAGCAAGCCATTTATAAATATATGTAACGTAATCACAAGCATTTAATGCTGACCTTTCGATACATGGAATGAAGTCAACAAAGAAAATACACTAATTACCAGTAATGTAAACTAAAGCTTAATAGAACGAATTCAATTGATAAAATGAGCTACTTTACTGTAATATTAGTGAAATTAATGCCTCCGAGAGGGCATTCTAAAATTTGGGATGTTTTCTAAGAGCCCATAGCAGGGACAACAATTAGTTTTTTTTTTTAAATAAACAAAAACACAGCTTATTTTTGTTAAAGCTCTTTTTATGGTTGACCTTAATTCTATCACAAAAGATAAAACAAGCCCCAAAATCAGTTAAGGGGTACTCTATTCTTCCTAACAATAGAATTATTATTCAATAATTGTTGAGAATTGCTCATAGTTAAACAAGAGCTCATTTTAATTATATATATATTTATATTTTTGTGAGATGTGAGGTAACCCCGTGATTATGAACTTAACAAGGGTATTACATGAATATTTATTGTTGTATTTATTAAAATTTAATTTGAATATAATTTTTTATTTTAAATTAATTTTTTTACATACATTTTAAAACATTTTTAAATATATCAATCAAAGACCTCAATTCTATGTAAATTGTATAAAAAAAGTCCATGGATAATGTAATATTCAATATCTAAATAATGGAACCTCCATAATAATTAAAAGCTGACAATCAGAAGATTATTTAAGGTTAGCCACCATAAGTTTTTCCAAATTTTTTATTTCCCTATTGTCAGTCGAGGTTACAAGTGGATAAAAAAGCTCGATGGGGACAAGACCATTTTTAAATACCTTTGGTACTGATGTAAAAAGTGTGAGTTTTTTACACTGACCTGTTTTTTATGAGATTGTTTATCTGAAAAATTGATTTTCTTTTCCTTAGAATTGTTATCATTATTTAAATTTTTCAGTAAATTCAGAAGCAGACTGAACATTCGTGTGTTCTCCTGAACGATAGAGAGCTACCTTGAGGATTGGTTGAGTTATTATAATTGTGAGTAGTTGTTGGAATCAGAGTAGAACAGAGGATTGACATTAATGTAATTCTTGTTTGTGTCCTTTTCTATTTCCTTCTTCCCTTGTCAAGGATGATTGTAGCTGATCTATTGAAACGTCATGACAGCTAAACTACTCTCTTACAAAACATTCTTCAAATTGACAAGGTTACCATGTTGACTTTCGTGTTTGTTTTTTTTACATGCCCAAAATACACACAATTTTTAACGCTATCTATGTTTAGGTACAAAAGTAGATAAAGGACCCTTCAAGACTATTTACAGACTGTGCAAATGTAAATAAGATTTATTATTTAAAATTCGATTTTAATTTCAATTTTCACAATAATTAAATTGTATTTATCACAATTAGTAATTTATACTATAGTTAATAAAAAGTGACAAATTAAAGTTACTTGCATATTAATTTTAGAAGTACATATTAAAAAATGCATTTTAAAGTAATGATGAAAAAAAAACCGATTATGATAAAATTTACTTAAATTGCTTTTTAAATTTTAATCAAAATGAAGCCCTGAAAAAATGTGTATAAGTAATTATTATAATTGTGAATCAAAACTTTTAGCAAAATAATTAAAACTAATCTTAGTAAAACAAAATAAATATGCACATAACAAAATCTTTTATGTTTTTTGGTTTTTATTTTCATATTTGATATATTAAAAAAAACAACAATTAAATTATGTATTTATCCCGTAGCAATCCTTTGTGCATCTCTCAATTTCTCCTTCAAAAAGAAAAAAATATACTCGAAATTATATTAGTATGCAGTCAAATCCGGATAAAAGAAATTCGGATTTCAGAAAAATACATATAGAGTCAACGTTTTCTCAGATGCAAATTTTTTAACAATTAAAATACTTTGCATTCAAGAAACTTATTTGGGTGAACAGTAAGCTAAAAATCCTCGGTGATATGTTAATAACAGTATCTAATCAAACACTGGTTGCCTCGAAGTGGGGAGGTTCAAAATTACTTATATATATGAGCATTCAAAAATTGCTGTCTTGCATATACTTTGGATATAAGAAAAATCTGGATATAGTCAACTTTTCATTGAAAAACCAGCAGATTCCTTTATATGGATGGGATTTGTCCATTTCTTGCAACAATTGGACACATAATTGTATCTTAAAATCTTTCCTTAAAGAAGGAAAAGAAAGGGCGGACCCAAAATTAACTGGTAACTAACCAAATACACTGGTGTCTGCATAGTTATAAGACTCCAAAGTTGTACCTAATTTCGAAATTGAAGAATTAGATTTATTTATATTTTCTTTCGTGTTTATTCTTTCCTTTAATTATTATTAAAATGTAAAAAGAGCCTTTTTCAACGAATGATTATCGAACATAATTTCCTTACAAATAATGGTATTTATTGTATGTACCACTTTGTGTCGCTTTGTCCAATAGTGGACAATTCTTCATTTAATAGTTGAAATGATCATAAGATTTAGTTCTACTTCAGCAAATCAAACTTCAGAACGCCTCATAATTTACAATTGTATCTATATGTATACTATCAAAAACTCCAAGCATTTTTTTCTGCTCTTGATTTTTTCATCAATATTCTGAGATTTGATTGTTTGAAATCGAATGAACTGTTGTTAGTTTGTGAACAATTATCTTCAAATCGATGAAGAATAGATAGATAGTTAAGGAAACTTCGGAATTAATATCAGTTATTATCAAGTCTTTCTCTTTTTGGAGAAGGAAACGTTGAGAGATACATTATAGACTTCTACTTGAATAAGATGAAAATCTACGGCTCATAACAAATGATATGAAAGTACAGTGTCAATTTGGTTTTTGATCATAAAGAGGACTTTTTCCTATAAACAGGATACTACATGACATTTAAAATTGTGGATGACTAGTTGGTTAGCTAATTAGTTATTGGCAATTCTGCAAATATATTAAAAATATCTTCTTTTTTTTTCTTTTTTTCAGAGTAAATCCAGTTTCAATTACTTGATTTGGACAAATCGTACCAATGTATAATTGATACATGAACACCTGATCTGATAACACCAACTTTTGCACTTAAGTATAATTAATACAACGGTTATTTTTGTTCAAAAAAAAGATTTAAAATTTAAAATAATGAAAATTAATAGAAAAAAATGTTTTTTTTAAATATATAAATTGAAGCAATTAACTGGATTTTCATAAATCAACAAAAGAACCTTAGGAGTGAAATTGCAAGTAATTATTTTTATAAAATGTTCTAACAAACTATTTTTTGTCAATATTTGTTTTCGACGGCAAAAGCACAGTCCCCACTAATCCAAGACATGCCAGTATTTCCAAGAAAATTTTAGAATCTTTCATCTCGAATGAAACTTCACGTACTTTACTACTACTTCTTCATCCTGATTTATAGGCATAAAAAAGAAAGTTATGTTGTTGCAGCCTCTATGTAATTATATGATGTAATGATGTCTGTTTAGTATTCATAAAACGGATTTAATTGTTGTATCCGTCATAATATGACAAATGCTGTATGTATGTGACAGCAACATAATTAAAAAATAGTCAAACATGATTAAAATGTGTTTTTCTTTTAATTTATGAGGAGTTCAAATAAAGAAATGAGTAGAAAGAGTGAGTATTTTAAGCAAAAAAGCTTTATCCCGAAAGAACCAAAACATAAAAAAACTGTAATGGAGTGCAAAACTCAACCTCAGATAATTTCCCTAGATTAAATATCATTTATTCTCTATATAAAGTCAAAAATGTACAATGTTGAATTTAATATTTATTATATTAATACAATAAATATGTCTTATGTATGTATACTTATGAATTGTGTACCATAAAGAAAAGATTTCATCTCTGTATCTTTAAAATGATGGTCGATCATGTGTTTTTGAGCTTTGATGTAATTTTAATCTGGGATCTATGAAAGCATCTTTATTAAACCTACAATTTAACATAAATAATTACACTGTCCCACAGCAAAATAGTATAAAAACAGTATATGCTCAATTTAATAGAGTTTGATTCCCTGATTCCAAATATGGCCTTATTTTTTTTTTCTCATAGCCTCGTGGCTTTCAGAAAAAGGCCATACATTTTTGTTACTTTTGGCTACTTTTAAGGTTCGAAGCTGTTTGAAGCCCTTGGTGGTTAAGATAAACTTCAGTAGCACATCTCCATCTATTAACACCGATCCAAGATTAAACTCAAAAAAGGGATTTATCATTTTAAATTTACTCTATTTAATCTCCTCTTTTTCTTTTTTTCTTTCTTTCTTTCTCTCTCTTTTCTTCTTCTCTCTCTCTTTTCCTCTCTTGTTTCTCTCTGTTCTAGGTGAGGCATACCAATATATATGGACTTTTATTATGAGATAGATTCAAAAAGGTGGGTTATCCTTCAAATATTGTGCTTGCCTTATTTCAAATTTTATTGACAAAGATATAGAGCATCTTTGGGAAGGCTCTTTTTTAAATTAAAGTTCATACTTTCAGCTTTCCAATTAGACACTTTTAAACTTTTTGAATCTATTTTTTTAAAGCTATGAAAAAGTGAAAAAGGATAATGTAATTTACTTTCTCATTAAATAAAAAACAAAGTTCAGCTTGATTGGTTGAAATTTATAAAATAAGCAAAGTATATAATAAAAAACAGAATATACTTAATTTTAAACTTCTTATTTCCATATTTTGATGCATTCCCACTTTGGAATATGGCTTTAAATTTAACGATGAATCATTTTATATAATTAAACTAATCAAGATAGTTTGCATTTTTTTCTTTTTGATTAAGATGGTGTGTTCTTGATTGCTTTTACGCCGAAAAACATATAAATAACCTTTATAGCCCAACTTTTCTGGTTTTGTACCCTACATGTTCAAAGTACTTATTTGAAAAATATTTTCTTCATCATCTTCATGATTTAGTGTTATTTTTTGCCTTGAAAATCTATATATATAAAAAAGCAATAAATATACTTTGTAGGTACATATTTCCAGCCTCAAAAAATACTTTAATTATTTGTATCCTTTTCAGAATAGGAAAAAATGGTTTGTAAGTACAAAAAAATGGCAATAAGTTTACCCTTTCCTTGAAAATCTAATTCAGGGGATAACAACCTTTTGGAGAATAGGGGCCAAATAGCTATGTAGTGTCATGTCAGAGGGTCAAACAGCTGTCACTGCAGAGTCATGGCAGAAACCATGTTATTGAATATATAATTAATTTTCTCGATTTAAACGTTATTTTAAGCAAAAATACTCTAAATAGCAGGTTATCCCCTGTCTGGGGGATGTCAAAGTGGGGCCTGTGGTTATTATACCTTATGAATGCTCGGATAAGATTCAAGGGAACAAAAAAATGACCACGGATTTACCTTTTTTGTTTGCCTTACTTACCACATTGAAGAAAATGATATTTATAAGACAATTAAGATAAATTGAACCCTACCACTCAAACTATATTTCACTTCTCTTATTTGCACTCTCTAGCTGTCAAAAAAAGAAATTTCTGAAGGTTCTCAACTGTCATTTTGTATTAGTATACCTATATTCAGAAGCTTATCCATAATAAGATGGTGGGCTGATATGCCCCGAGGGTTACCGACCTCTGGTCTAATTAATTCCTCATCTTGATAATAATAAACTATACTTTGTCACACGAATTCAGAATAATAATATGAAAAAAACAGCATCATTAAAAAGTTAATATTTATTTAAGCTATTTAATATTTGTTTCTTGAATGAATATGCAGTACTCTTCTAAAAGGATCAGTACTCTGGTACCCCTATAGCTCCGTTATAAGGAACAACAATATTGCAAAGTAAAAATTTGTAAAGTACTACATTTAAAAACTACACTAGACTTCCTTCATGTTTGCACTTCACTTATGAAAGACTCTTTATTTTTATTTCACATTTAACACTACCTGCAAATGATTAATTTTTAGGTTTAACATTATTGCACAAATCTCTGTACTTAAACATTTTTTTGTGTGTTGAGTTAGATGTCACTATTTTCCTACATCTTTCAACTGCGAAAAATATATTTACAGGGTGAACACTAAATGCTGAAAAAATCAATTTGTATAACTCATACAAATTTAGGGATATCATTGTAGAAAAATTTCTTGATAAGTAATCGATCAATTGACAACAAAGTTTCTTTAACATATTTTTTGGCTATCTTTTATTTACAAGAGATAAGAAAGTAAACATAAGCAAGGAATTATTTCGTTTTTGAAAGGGGTGTGGTTTTTTTTTTGTTGAGTTTCTATTCTAACTAAAAGAATGACAAGTTTTTGATGGAAAGAGGATCTGATTCGAATTGTAGGCTCTATCGAGTGCAAACACCAGATTCAGTCATGGTATAGACTGTCACCATCCAGTCAAGGTAAAGTTCTCCTTGTCTTTGTGCCTTTAAGGTCAAAATTAACAGGATTGAGCACTTGAGTACCAACCTGGAAAAAAGACTCCAGCCATGTGTAGAGATAGGTTAGACCTTGGAACTGGATCGTAAATAACTGGGTAGGGTATAAATAAACTTCTTCTTATCCAAAAAGATATGAGACCCAAATCGTGATCAGGTACTCGAGCTTATACGAATCTTAAAATAGATCCCAGGGATTTTTCGGATCTTAAAAAGCTTATAGTATTGCTACATAGTTAATCTTAGTGCTAAAATTTTTTTTTCTATCGGACGTAGTATCTCTATTTATATTGATTAGTGCTTGGAGCAGTACTTACATAAACAACTAATAATAACTAATCATTTACATATAATAGTAATAATGTTTGGTTATTAATTGTTTCAGAATCAGTAACGAGTAAAAATGTAACTTTAATTACGATCCTACTTATTTAAATCCGGAATTTGAGTACATAGCTCTTTAAATTCGAGAGAAGTATCATTCTTATATTGGTTTCGTATCTTCAGTAACCGAAAGTTTGGATAATCGAATATGTACGTCTAATAATCCGAACCAATCCAGATCCGAGAAAATTCAGATCTGTCTTATCCTAGACATTTTCTAATTCCCAGTGCAGGAAATATACTTAGACCCTTCAAGAAAATGTTTTTCACTGTCACACATCCAATATGATGGAACTGTGGAATGAGACTCTTTTTCATAGCTTATAGAGCAACAAATTTGAGCTTTAATTTAGTTTGAATTTGAATCCCATGGATTTTGGAATCTGGTCCATTTTGAAAGGATGGGTCTGCAAGAAGACCCATCCTTATTTTGAACCTACCTTGTTAGAGAATGGGACAATATTCACAAAGAGGTGGCCCATGCCTACTGTGATTCCTTGCCTAACAGACTCAATACTGTATTTTCTTCTAAAGTCGACCATTTTGAAAAAAAAAAATGGCGCTTTTGATATAATATTCTGATACTGATACAAAATTTTACTAATTAAATAAATAAAAAAGTTATAATTCATTTGAATGTATGTAGGGTTCACCCAGAGTAAAATTATAATTTCCATCAAACATGAAAGCACAAAAAAATAGTTTTATTCAAGTTTTTTCCTATAAAATGCCAAAAATTACAAGCAAATCCTCAAATTATATATTTTTTTAACAATGGTTACATTTCTGTCATTGCATATCAACTAAACAAATAAAAAAACAAAATTTTACTCGACCCTCACAGAATATAATTATTTTTACACAGAAGTTTTTATTCAAGTGGAAGGAATTTGTGTAAATGATTACACACTTTAATAAAGTACTTTACTAAAGCCCTCTTCTGTTTCAAATATCTACAGCTCGTAATGCCCTTTGATTGTGAATTGTTACCCATTCCTAGTGTTGGATAAGTCTAAAAAACTAAAATATGGCAGTACTATCAAACCGTTCCTAATCAAAGTTGGCAGTTCTAAGACTGGTCCTTATTGGTCTTTTGTAGTAACTACAACAGCTGAAAGAAGTCGTTACTAAGTAATTTCAACTGTACAACATAATCTC
This sequence comes from Lepeophtheirus salmonis, assembly GCF_016086655.4. NCBI lineage: Eukaryota > Metazoa > Arthropoda > Copepoda > Siphonostomatoida > Caligidae > Lepeophtheirus > Lepeophtheirus salmonis. The sequence continues at coordinate 47,821,067 of NC_052131.2, forward strand.
TTTCAATGTGACAAGATACCTAAAGTTTAAAGTATGAAGTGTGTAATTTTTTCAAAAAGTTACGAGATGTGACCAGCCTTTGATCTGGTTTTGAGAATGAGTCTGGGAGAACAACTCCTCAAAATTTGTTGAGGATTGGCACATTTAGATTAAACATTTTGTATTATTTTATTACATAAAATAAGCCTAACATTTATTGTTTAGTAAATCTTAATAATTTATATTTTCTTTTAGTATAGGTTTTAATCACATATAGTTAAGCTCCATCTTTTATTATACAATTGATTTTTTTCCCTGTTTTAGTAAGGAACTATGACGATTATTGAATACTTGATGTATGTTTTGAAACTTTTTTCCCTTGTGTAATGAAACCTCGTAATTAATAATGATGGAAATAAAAAAGTAATTAAATCCTACTGCCAGTTTTGGTTTCCCATTTTGTAGTAGCAATGAATAATTTTTTAATCAATTATTATTTGATTTTTGAGTATCTTGATAATAATCAATCATCTTCAGACATGAAATACAATTCTACAGTTACTAGAAAGGAATGAAAAGCCATTAAAAAGCAATATAAAGTCAATAAAAAATTATTTCGATAAGCAACGGATTATGTTTATATCCCTTCTCATTTTCTAGTCATTTTTATTCCAAATCGATAATTATATGCTTTACTAAGCTATGTAGATTCGTGCATCAAACAGGTCTATTCGTATTTGACAATTTAAAAAAAAAAAAGAAAAAAAAGCTTACCAAATCGTTTTTGCAAATGTTTTTAGATAAGGTTTTTTTAGGAAAACAAAATAGAAAAAATATATATGTAAATGAGTAATCATATAAAGATTAAGTATTTTTGAAATGATATTCAGAATTATTTTTTTCTTTTGATTATTGTAGAAATTAATTATGAATAAAGTTTTGAAAAGTCTCCAAAGTAAACTTTGTACAATATCTGAAAAAAATAACATTTACGTATTTGCCGATGTGAAAATACTTTGGTATACATATATATACTATAGGTTTAGGGAACAATAATATGGCCCATCACGTATTGATGTTACTTATTCGGAGCAGGCCATCAAACTTATATTCTAATTTACATCATGGATAATTAATAGAATTTAAACTCATGATAATTTAAATTGATTTAAGAATAGAGAGTAATTTAAATAATAATAATAGCTGTGATTGTTAAGTAAAAGAAATATTATGGGGCAATTAATGAGTGCAAGGCCTAATCAATCACTTTGTCAATTAAGTATCAATCACTTTGTCAGATAATCTATATCAGTACTCTATCTAGGGAGTCATAAATACTGTAAAACATAGTGTCCTTTAATACAACCATGTATAAAAATATAAATAAATGAATCAATATTGTAATATATAAAGATTAGTTTCAGTGAACTGAAATTGGCATTTCTTCTTCATGGGTCTCAACCAGCTTTAATAACAGCCTAGAACCTCTTCTTGAATCAGTGCAAACCTTACAGATATAGTCTTCTGATAAATCAGTCTTAAATCAACTTAAATGTGACGAATGACTTTTATAAAATAGAAGCATAACAAGGGGATAAATATGTCATGCAGCAAAATCTCTGAGATAAAAAACTACCAGAAGCAAGCTTGTATGTGACAAAATATCCCATGGGGAAAATTGTCTCTTAAAAATTTCTTAGAACTTAGTATACCAATTATTCTGCAGTTATTAATTAGGCCGATTAGTTATACATTTTCTAGTAAATACAAAAAATAGTCAAAACTAGCGCAGTAAATGGCCGATATATCTATAGCACTTTGGTAGCCTTTCACAGTCTATCAACTGGTTACTTTCTTGCTTTCAGAAGAGGAGGATACATGTCACGGCAAATACTGCCTTAGCCTTATCTTGGACTATTTTCTTTAGGGGTGGCTTTTTATGTTTGTCATAAATTTTATCCTCTATTTGGTTATAAATTAAATTTAGGTTGTGTATTTGTACTTTTTATTCAGCTATTTGTGTATTAATTACAAGATTTATCAATCTTAATCAGCAGTATTTGGAGATTACTGATAATTTGCCGATTAATCTCCGAATCCTTAGTTTGAGTAGTCAGGGAGGCTCAATACTAGACAAATGCTAATTACAAATCCTCAATTTTCCCGTATCAAGTCTTGTTTTAGATAATTATATATTTAACTTGTGTAATTTGTCTGATTTTTTTCTAAGTTGGACAGCAAAACAAAAACAAAACAGATATTATTTAAAAAAAGACAACTGTAGACCGCCAAACTTAATTTTAATTTCAAATATTTCAGGTGGGATAATTCAATGTTAAAGTATTTTTTTTTTTTAAAAAGACCATACTTTTTAGAGGCCTTAAATTGTGATTGAATAACGTCTGGGTTGTTCATTTTTTTAAGGATTGAAACTCATTTGAAGTGTATCTGATTCATCTACAAAATTTACAGTTATCCATTAAATTTCATTATTGGGAGAGATATGGACTGGAGTGATTAATTGCATTATTTTAACGAAAATTGATTTTAGGAGGAAGTGATCTGAACCATCTGGAATAAGACATATTTATTGTAATTTTAAAGTACTCTCTGTTGACTTAAAATTTGGCTCAGTCATGATTTTTAACGAATCGAGATTCGACATGGAGATAAAGGCATAAGACTCCTAAACTAGTAACTTTGATCCATTGCTCTGGTTTTGAAGATATCTCTTCTTATTTGTTTTTTAAATAAACGAATAGTTGTTAAGAACTTTTTCATATGTAGCCTGTCAACACAAAAGCAAGCTAAAATGATTACACTCATAATTGAGTATTATATTTCTGCTCTTCGAGGAATTATTCTTATTAACCCTTTCATGGTACTACAAACTGCCGTTAAAGTAATCAAAATTCAGTTCACAATTAAAGTATGAGATTGACAGCCCCATATATTGGGGCCAATATAAGTCTCATAAGTCAATGAAAGGTTCTAAACTATAACTAAATTTCATGGGTATCTTCATTTGTCCCACAAATTACAATAAAAAGTCTATAATTGATTCTAATAGTTCTATAAAATATTGGGCTGTATGAATATCAACTAATCCCTTGGGAGGTATAACTGTTTCAATTTGTATTAAACTTTCTTAATTTTTGTTTAAGATTGTTTTTATGTCGACACATCACCTATAAAATATGTTTATATCATAATTTGTTAGGTTGTTAGAGATTTTGTTATCTTTCAAAATAAATATATCGATTACATATGAGTACACTTTGAATTTACAGTATAAAGTAAGATTTTGTCATTGCATAGTGTAGTACGTGGTGGATTTTTAAGCCCATCTTTCTAAACCCAAATTAAAATTAGGTTGACGAAAAATTAGAATATAGTTTCATATGAAACATTATATATTTGATTAATCCTTGTTTGATATAACCAATATGATATGTGGAGGTACAAAATGATGAACTATATTATATGCATTAAATAAGTATATATGTAGGTATAATGCTTACTAACTCAATAAGAACCCGATATTTCTCTTTCATTAATGTTGAATAGAGTACTATTTTTTTTTATGAAATCTTAACTCAATTTTGGTTTATTAAAGAATGATTTAAAAAATTTGTATTATATATTTAGCAGCATATATGCAACAAAGTAATTTGTGAGCATTTATTATAATGATGCAAAAAGTTACAGTTATCAAAAAGTGAGATTCATGATAATAAACGTAATAATTTTCTACTTTAATAGTTATGTGGATACAGATGCATACTAATAACCTTTTATTCCTTTAAAATTTTATAAAATAATACTCCTATTTTTGGCCTAATATTTTTTCCCCTTGCACAAAGATATTTTCTACAGAAAACAATTAAAAAACAAACGTAGGCAAAGTTTGAGAACTTTTAAAATATTTTTGACGTGGTCCAAAATCCAAAATATAAAACTCTATCAGTAAAAAATTGTCCTTTTTTTATTTTTAAGTTTTTGGTTTTTCAATTAAAAGATGGTGCACTTTGTTTTTAATTATTTAAGGGCCCTAGATGTGCTCAATGATGATGTGTCCCTGTTTTATCAAAGAAAGCATGAGATAATCTTCCTTCTTTTTGTTCGACAATTATCACTTCAACTATGGCTATATTTTGATATGATATGTATGATAAAACAGGAAAACTGCAAATAATTGAACACATCATAGCTACATCATTTTTACACACATACAATAGAAAATTTAAAAAAAAGACAACATTTTTAAAGGCAACTCTATTTCAAAAAGTTTTTACAAGTCTGTGTCAAGTCTCAAATATCACCCAAGTTATGAGCCTTACTACTTCGAGTTCGTTTCGAGATTAATTAGACTGAAATACAAGACGAGGCAGGAAGTTGTGTGTACGTGTCCTGATCTCTGTTTCACTCATTATTAATATTCAAACATAATATGAATATACTAGCAAGGGGTTACCCGGTGTTGTTCGGGCCAAGGAGGCAGCAAAAAATAAATCATATTTACCACTTCCTCTTAAAGTTTTTATTGTGGGAAAGCGTTAGAGTATTTTTAAAGGGAGTATGATAAAGCCCCTGTATATTATATGAAATGTATTATTATGAATTTAAAAACAAAATTGTGTAATCAACTTAAAATAACATACAAAGATTTTTATATTAAAAAATTTGTCCAGTTATGAAGTCTATCTTTTATTTTTTTAAATAGACAAATCGAAAATTGCAAAGAAAATTGCAACAAAACTGTTTTGTACTAATTTTGTAAGAAAAGAAGTCAATAGAAATTATTGTCATTATAAACAGTAACACAAATCTAAAATCATTTCTTTTTGTATTCGCAAAATTCAAAAAGTTATGGATAATAGTATCGTCGAAAAAATAACCCTCGATAACTGGTTCATATTTGCAAATAATACAAAAAATATGTAATTATATGTTTGTAAATTGAAATACTATTGATATGATTTGAAGTGATAGTTTTATGTACTAAATGGATTGTTTTTCTTCTTTAAAATGTTTTATGGCATTTTTAGTAAATATTGGCATATTGACGTTTTGATGAAAAAAAAATGAAAAAAAAATTAAATAAATTGAAAAATTATTCAGAAAATGAAAGATATTTGAGTTAAATATCAATTATTACGTGTCAAATTTGTATGGAAAAGAAATGTCAATACAAATTTCGAAAGCTTTAATTTTATATACGACTCCAATATTTCATTGAAATCCATTTTTTGGCACCTGCAAAAAAAAAAAAAAAACGAAAGTGCAATTTTCATCGATTTCTTTTTTTGCGTATAATTTCTTTGATTTTGAATATATTTATAAAATGTAATTATTGGTATCGTTGGTTTGTTGAGACGCCATTCACTTTTCGACATATAACTCAACCCCCTATCAAGTCTCCTTGACCTCCAAAAAACAATTTCCGTGGTTTGGGTAAGAATAAGCACCCCTTATATGACCCTCTCAAAGATCTGCACACCCGTCTTAGGATGACAGGCTAAAAAGAGGCACCAATTCACATTCAAAATAGGTTTAAGCCAATCCGATTTGAAATATACGGATTAAGGTCTGAAATTTTGTGCCAATTATGGAACCTTTAAAACCTTGAATAACCTGTATATATGTATTGTATATGTACAAATTATTTACTCAACATCCTATGTCTATTGAAAAAAAGAAATATATGAAGTATAAAATAATAAATTATCTTCTTCAAATATCTGATTGTGAGCATATTTGACATCCCCTTAAAAAAAATGTCAATGAAAAAAAATCAATACTTTATTTGTAAAAGTTTTTAAAATAATGGATATATATTTTATAGTAAATAAATAAATTTTTTTTTTTTTGCTTTTTTAAATATATAGGATAGTGGTCTGAAAAGTTTCCGACCTAACAAAGATACATAACGTTTTTTCTAAATTATATTTTTCAACATAGTCTTCTAGTAACTCTATACACTTTTACCAGCAATGCTCCCATCTCTGTTATCCGTCAAAATAGAACGCGGCGTTTTTTGCTACAAAATAATTGTTCACGAGACACTTTTTGATTTTTTAAACCAAATATGAGTACTCGTGCTATATAAGTACTAAATTATGGGACCTAAGGACACCTAAGTACAAATAAGAGATAATAAAATAATGTATTTTTATAGCATTTAATGAATACTGTCCAGAGAAAGTGAAGTAATTAAAAAAAAACATGTTTATCACATCATACAATTTGTTGAAGAATTAATGATTTGGAACAGGATATTGAAGGCAAACTAAAAAACTATTTATCTACTAGTGTTGGGTTTTGGTCCGGAAATTCTAGACCGGTCTGAGACTTTTATATTTTTTGTTGGACCGTTTACTACAGTTTAATTTGGTCCAACAAACAGCTCGGTCTGGACCGGTCTCATTTAAAAATTCGGTCTAAATCGGTCCAAACAAAAAAATTTGGTCTAGTTCGGTCACAAAAAATTTGGTCTAGACCGATTTTACAAATAAATAATTTATAACATGATATTATATGTTTTTTCAAGTACAATGAAGTTTAAACAGAGATAGCTCGGATTAATTTTGATCTCACTGCTTATATGTATACAGCATTTGTTCCAGAACTTATCGTGCACTTTTGAGATTTTTTTGAAAAAAAATAAATGACAGGTGATCCTGAAAATAATGGTTCCTCATAATATATGAGACCGGAAAAAATCGAAAAAAAGAAAGACATCAAGACCGAATCGAAAAAAAAAATTGGTGCTGCACCGAGTCTCAATACTATTATCTACGTGTGGACATTACAGTTTAGCATTGGATGAGAGTACTGATCAAGGTGATGATTAAATTTATTTAATTACCACTGATAGTGATAAGATCTAACTGGTCAAAACAATGGATTTATTGCTGTACTCAAACAATTTGTTGACCATGAGATACTCAACTATCATTGCTTGATTCAACCACAACAAATGTGTCCTCAAAAGTTAAATATAAAACATTTGATAACCAATATTCTTATAATTGTAAATTTCAACAGAATCATGGGGTTTGAATCTTCACGAATTCAATGCATACTTGGACTAAATTAGTGACTATGAAGACGTTCTATATTTCTCCAAAGTCAAATGACTAAGAAGAGCAATTATCTTTAAAAAAGGTCATTTATTTTTGGCTACAATAAAACAGTTCATGAAGAAAAAGATTCAAAATATTGACTTAATAAAAAAATTAAGAATGTTAAAATAAGTGAAGATTTTAAAGTTAGATTTTCTGACTTGAAAAAGATAGAAATTGAGTGAAATTTATTCAGTGATGATGATAAATGATAAAGCCCCAGCCGAATACCAACTTGAACTGATTGAGCTGCAAAGTCGAGCAGGTTTGAAAACCTTCCATAGAGTAAACACTTCCTTTATATTATAAGAAACTACAATCGTTCAAAGAATTCAATTAATGAGCTGCAAAAGAAAAAGGTCGAGCAGGTTTGAAAATAAAACATCTTTAAATACAAATTTAGATAACATCGTGGCTAGGAAGCAAAGTCAAAAATATAATTGATTGGGTAAGTAAATTTAATGTATTTTCTACGTGTAATCTACCTATATATGTTTTAAGGTAAAAAATTGCCTGATTTTCAATTTTTTTTTCATAGTTTTGTTTTATGCAGTCATTTTTTGCGAAATTTAATTTCAAAATTATGTGGTCCATTGAAATATTTCAACAGGAAATCTGGCCCATTATATTTAAATGTTGGACATCCTTGAACTACAATATATAAAAATAAAGCTAATAAACACATATATTTGTCTTTGGATTGAAATAGCATATTCCTGATTGATTTTACCCGGAGAAACATGAAATAACTTTTATAACCCAAACTTTGTGATTTTTGTGATCTACAGAAAACAATATTTTATATTCTATCAATAAGCCTTGATAGCTTAATAAATATACCATAATATTTTTTCTAGTAACAATACTTAAATCTTTTCAATATCCTCTTTTTTTAAATTATGGAGTTGTATATTTGCACCATATGACCAATTATGATTTTATCATTGTGATCAAAAATGTTGAATTTGTCGAACTTTTAAAAATATGGATGGACCATTTTTAAACATCCAAAAAAGATAGCGTAATAAAGGGTTTTTCATTAACAGCGCTCACATTTTTTTTTTAAATAAAACGAAAACAGTTTAAGATATTGACGATTTCTTTATTTGCCGTTAAAATACATTCAAGTTAATTTATGAATAAAATTCGATGTCGTTTGAATGACCACCACGTGCACGTTTTACGAAGTCCAATCGTTGAACCCAATTTTCGACTACTTTTCCACATAAATTGGCTGAAACTGCCGCAATTTCGCGTTGAATATTTGTTCTGAGCTCTTCTAACGTCGACGGATTATTGGTGTATACCAGGGATTTCACATGACCCCCAAAGAAAATAGTCTAGAGGCGTTAAATTGTACGAACGAGCGGGCAATTGACTAGTCCATTTCTGGAGATAAGACGCTCACCAAACTTACTCTTCAATAAATCGATTGTAACATTTGCTGTGTGTGAAGTATCTTGTTGAAACCACATATCCTACAAGTCCATATCTTCCAATTCAGGCCAAAAAAAAATCGGTTATTGTGGCGCGGTAACGATTTCCATTCACAGTAACGTGGCGATTGTCATCGTCGACGGAAAAGTACGGCCCAATGACACCACCAGCATGCAATCCACACAAAACAGTAATTTTTGGGGATGTAATGGCGCCTCATTAATCACGTGTGGGGTTTTTCCGACCCAATAGTGCATATTTTGCTTGTTAACTAAGCCATTGAGTCAAAAATGTGCCTCATCGCTGAAGATGATTTTACGTTGAAAATCAGGAACATTTTCGAATTTTCCTTCAGCCCATTTTACGAATTCCCGACGTTTTAATTGGTCAAGCGGCTTCAGTTCTTGTGTCAACTTGATCTTATACGGGTGTAGGCCAAGATCTCTTCACAAAATTCGCCCCAACGATGGTCACAGAGATGCCCAACGATTGAGAACGGCGCGTAAGAGACAAATTTGGGTCATCTTGAATTGATGCGCTTGCGGCAGCAATACTTTGTACACTTCGTGCATTTCTTTGTCTCACTGGCACATGAACATTATGTAGCGTGTATGTGGACTCCAATTTTTTCACCAAACGTTGAATTGTTGATTTTGCAGGTCGATTACGTTTACCATAAATTGGCGTTAACGCTCTTAAAGTTTGGATCAAAGACTCAACACTTTTGTAATAAATTTTAATAATTTGCAAGCGTTGCTCGAGTGTGTACTGCTTCATGATGAAACTACAATTATTTCTGAGCACAGCTGTTAAAGAAACAATAACAAATATGGCATCATTTTTGAAAGCTATCATTATAAAATGGGAGCGTTCCTATTGAAAAACAATTTATTAATCAATAAAATAAAAATTAATTAATAAAATCAATCAGGAAGGCACCATTTCAATTTAAGAGCCAAAATGTGATGAAACTTTAAAGATTTGTTTATTTGTTTAATGGGCCTAATTACTAATAATTGTATCCCTAGTAATCATTAAAAAAAAATATTTCCAAAATCTTAAGCAATTTCCTCTAATGACTTACAAATGAACAGAATTTTTTTATAAAGAATTCTTCCAAAAGAATGATGAATACAAAAATAGTAAGCACATTTTGTTGAAGATATGTATATTCTACAAAATCGTTTTTATCATGAATTTGCAAAAAAGCGTTGTACAAAAATACACTTTTTCTACGAAAAAATTGAGATATTAAAATACTGAAAATAATTGTAAAAATGTAAGAAATTGATAATAGATAATTTTTCATTTAAAAATAATCTTAAGAATACGAGATTGGGGTTTTAACAGGACTTAATATGTCTTTCTTTTAGTAAAAACATTATACTTTTATTTTTGATATTAATTTCTATGAAATATTAATTAATTTATGCAAATTTTGGGAATCAAATTAGTATCCGTCTGTTTGATGATTTAGCGTGTATTATAGAAAATAATAGCTACAATATTACGTTTTTGTTGCTAACGTTGTACAGTTCAGTCCTCACATTAAAACAAAAAGTATCAAAAAAATCAGAATGAAAAAAAAAGGAACAGCTAAATCTTGATCAAAATGGCTAAATGTAGCAATAAACCTGTTATATTTTGATATATTCCATTCATATAGATAAACATTATTACTATGTTTATTTATATAATATGTATGTGATTAATATTCATATATTATTCATATATGAAGTAATGATAAATTGTGCAGTTTTATGTATGAGTAAAGTTCATCAGACTAACTCTTCAAGATCATTACAAACCCCAACACAAAGCATGATCAAGATATATTGTATATATTCTAATTAAATGGTTATCCGCAAACTGAAAAATATTACTGATAAAATATAGATACAAATGAATAAGAAAGATTTTATAAGTCTCATTGTGTATAATATCCCAGTACACAAACATAGGTATAAAGGTGAATCTTTCACATCCCTATTTGCAAAGTTGTATAATTTAAAAGGTAATCTCCAGAGGTTTTATACTTTTTATGTACAAATATTTATCCCTTGGTGCTTCATCTTTGAAATATTTTATGCAAATTGTACCATATTTTTCAAAAACATAAGCGGATTTATATTTTCCTTATTTTATTCAAATAGTTTGCAATATTTATTTCCCTTAAGATATATACTTGTATTTATATATATTGCTAAAATAATTTGTGCTTATTTTGAACATGAATGTAACGTTTGTCCCCAGAGAAGTATTGCCTGTCCTTTTGCTTTTCATCATATCCATATCTATCAAGAGCTCTCACTATTTAGAACATAATTATTACTGCACCTTCAATTCGAATAGTTAAAGTATACTGTTAGTGAAAATCTGTTTAGTTAAGAAAATTTAAAATATCTTATATATCAATACTGACATCCAATGAACACGATACAATTTTTATTTGATATTTCAAACCTTTAATTCTCCAAAAAGAGATAAAAAAGCATCAAAATCAGTCGTAGATTAGCCAATGAATAGATATATGTATTTTTTCTCTTCCCGATGAATATTGATCACGATAACGGCAAAAATTCTTCCGGTGGACAAAAACCCCTAGAGATATAAACAAATACATAATAGGGACCCAAAACTTGACACGAAAGACGTGACTTTTATGGAATCAAGACAGCTCAAAATCAATTTGTGATATATTTAAATACAATATTTATCAATATTTTTTATTTAATATGTCTTCCTTCACCAGCAATAACAGCCTCGATACGCCAGGGAATAGATTGGTAGCTTCTGACGATGAAGGCCCTGTACATGGCGTACCAAACTGTCATAATGTTCCCCCAAAAAAAAAAAGTGGCCAAAAATATAAACTTTTGTATTATATATTGATTTTTTATTTTAAGTTTTATATGACTTATTTATCAAAGACATATTAACTGAGTCTAATCTCATATGATTCTTATAACATTTATTTTGATATTAATGAAAATAATTGAACTATATGTTGATACAGGAAAAATAAACAAACAGATAAATTTAATCTATCTTATCAGATTCATCGTTTACTGTATCAATATACAATAATGATTTAGCATCTGCCGAGAACTTTTGTTTATTTCCTTTAGAGTTTTATTTTCTAAGGTGAAATATTAAAGGGTCACTGCTTATCAGAAGATGGTAAATCTTATCTGTAAGGGTGTTAATTTTTGATCATTTTCTTGAGTGATTAAGTCTGGCATTTCCAATTTCTTTGTTTAATGTTTCTCCAACTCCTTCAAAGTATAGCCCAATTAGAAATACAGATAATTTTATAACTTGTTTTTCATAAATAAAGGCTTTATTGATAAAGGGAGGTATAATGTACCAATTATAAAGAAATATCGGTTAACTGGCTCGAGGAGAGAAACATGCTCATTCTTGCAGTACACTATCAAGCCAAATCCTTTTTCTGGAAAAATATACAAATATACGCAGGTTTTCTTTTATTTCATACTCTTCATGAATTATGTATCTAATTAACCTTAGTGAGTTTTTTTTGTACCCAATTATTCTTCTATACTAAAACCTTTGGTATATTAATAATTTTATATAGTTACTTTAACTACTAAAATTGTTTACAAAATTCTGATAAGGCTTTAAACTTAACTCAATTAGATTCTATAACAAGAATATTCTTATAAGGATAATATACTCTCGAATTAATTTATAAAAAAACTATTTTACTGTTAATTAATTTGGTTTTTAATGCCTGAACAACAAAATATAGATACATTTTTATTAGATGTATAAAAAAAAACATAAATAAATCGTCGCTGTTTTATAGATTTGTAATAACTCGATATGACGATTTTTTTAATGATTGAATTAGTATGTAATATATCATATCTATAATATGTGAAAAAATTATGTTGAAATAAATAGGTTGTTAATAAAAAAGTTAAAGGAAAAATATTTTTTTCCTTTTGTAATATATCGAGGAATTTTCAATGACAACAAACTGGTTATTATATTTAATATTTAGCAAAGATATATAGCAGCGAATGGATGTTTTACATAAGCTCCCCATAATTATAGTGAATATACTTTAAGAATTAAATTAAAAAGTCCAAATTCTTATTTTCTCTCTACGCAGAAGTGGTGAAACGAGATATCACAAGTCTGCAAAACAGCAACAAAAAATATCAATATATAGGGTTTTTTTACAATTTTTTTCTGTTATATTAAACACTTTAAGACGGCTAAAAAGGCAAAGTACTGTCAGCTGGACCACATGGAGTCAGGCTAGAAGTCAGCCATATTATGGCTGTTGAATTGGTTGTTCTTCTTGGCCGTATGGGACTTTAATGGACTTTCTGATTTTGTAGAAAGTCACGCTAGCGATATCTGCATCCTTTTGAGCACTGACATCCGTGCAGAGGAGATCTCGCATGAGTTGCCTTTTTTGTTGTTGCCCCGACATTTTTACACATAGAGACATGGGATGAACATAAAACTTGTTTATTTTTGTTTCAGCTGTTGGTTGGGTGCGTATAGAAGCCACAATTAAAAATAATATAGATAGAATAGTAATTAAATGCTAACTAGTTTTAGGTCCTTCCTCTGTATATGTATTTAATCTATTTTATATGACGGAAATACTTAATTAAATTTTGGGCTCCGAAGGCTTAAGATTTAAACTTATTTTTTAGTATTATACTACATTTTTATTAGTTTTTCCTTATGATTATTAGTCCTTGTTAAGATACAGTTAGTTTGAAAGTATAGAAAGTAAGAACAAGTCCAATGACAATCCAATCATACATGCTATGTACAAGTAAAATAAACTATTTTCCTCTTTAAAGCTTAAAATAATAATTTTTAATTAAATCTTAACAAAAAAAAAATCATACTGTTTTGATTACACTCCAAAAAAAGCTTAAAATGATTGAATACTTTTACAAAAAAAGTCTAAAAGATTTTTAGTAGGGTTAGTTCTATTGGCGTTTTTTCTTCATTTTGAGGTCTTTAGATAAACACACTCGTTTTGCAAACCTAATAATACATTCGAATTTATTTATTTTAGTTTATAATGTACTTCCGTTTTGTTTTCTTTTTTGATATGAACTTAAACTACATATGTTTGTTGTTAAAAATGAATTGTCATTTAATTTTGTACATAATTGTATAAAATATTAGTTGACCTAAACGCCTGTGGGATTTGAATTATTTCTACGTACCTTTCTAATCACTTTATACGTTTATAATTATTTTAAATGAATACGTTGTTGCTTCTTAGGTCAAAAATATTGTACGGATTACAAACAGGTATACTTTGCTACATATGAACTATTCCTGCTTTTTGAAGAATTAAACTTTGAAATTTGAGCCAAATAAGTAAAAAAAATAACAAACAATGTTTACTTTTCAAGAGAATTAAAGCACATTTTTTTTTTAGAGAGAAAAATATTTATATTTTTTCGTAGAAATTGGAGTAGATCAACATAATAAATAACTATTTGACAGATGTCTCTAAATCAGTACAAATAAATACATATTCATATATTCACAAAAAAATACTTTTGTATTATTCCGATTATTCAATTAAATTGCAATGGAAAAGGTTTTTTAAAGGCATCATATATACGAGGGCCTAGTATTTATTTCATATATTTTTTGCTAAAACAAATCAATATTTGTGCTTGAAAAAACCAGTGTTTGGATGTTTTTAATGTGAGATACATAAATGGCTTTATGCGATAATATAAAATACAGAATATTGTAATTTATAGTGTTAATGTGGAGAAAGTAAATGTATAATCTATTTTTTTTTTTTTTTTTGCACTTCTAAATAAAAGCTATTAATATCTGTTAACAGTTACTCACCAAAGTTCCAGCCATTTTGGACTCGCAGTTGTTATACAACAGTCGTTTGAGTGAGTTTTTTTTTTGTTTTTTTTCAACTGTCTCCTTTTAATTTTACACACTCATCCCAGTGAAATAACATATGGGACAAGTAACAAAGATAAAAACATCGCTGGGAGAAGTGATAAGAGTTACATAAAAACTGTATTGGAAAGTTTAAATTCAGAATTTTTTTTCACTAAGCACTCACATCAACTCACAGAAGCGAAAAAACGAGTCCCTTTTTTTGGACATTCATCCCAATATTTTTCTAATGTAGTCTAATTTTTGGAAAGAGTTAAAATATCCAAGAACTTAAGCCATATTTTATAACCTTAATAATTATTAAAAGACTTATATTGACCCCAAAATGGCTCTAAAATAAGATGCATAGAACCCCCCCCCCCAGAAAAAAACATGGGCATGGAAGTATAATAAAAATGTTCTTCCTATAGTAAAAACAAAGAGTATGGTTTTTTTTTTATTTTACTGGATCCACATTAAGCATTTTGAAACGATAATGATATCATATATGGTTATATTACTATGGCAAGCATTTTTTTAATTTTTTTTTTTCTAAACATTCATTTTTGCTTTTTTTAAGAGTTATATGTTAATGGCTTAAGAGAGCTAAGAGAAGAAAATTGCTTCATGTCAGTGGGATTCGAAACTTATGGATACCTTGACAAGTAAAAATTTTAATGAAGAGCGGCTGACAGTCGCAATCGATGATCTAAACGAAAATAAGCTCTTAGGGGCTCAATCTGACAAAAGAGGCACTGACGGATGCTCAGAAGAAATTAGGACTGAGAGAAGCATGAAAATTTGAAAATCAGTTCTATCGATGGTGTTTAACACAAGTGTCTCTAACACAGGTTAGGTTACTGCTGCTTGTATTTGTCTTCGGTAGACATTAGGACGGTCGTTACTCTAGGTAGCATGTCTTTATCAAAGGGGTGAGATATTGCTGAGACGGATATTTAAAGATCTGAAAATAAAAGCGCCGAAATCACCATAATTATCGTCAAACTCGTCAAAAAAATTGAAACATTTTGAAATTTCCTTTAAGCTGATTCAGCAAAGAAAAGCTGACACTCTTTGATCTATGTTTATTGATGAAATTAAGACTGTGGTACAAAAATGGAGAATTGGAATATTTAAGTTTGGCAAAATGTACACAACATCAGGTGATGATTACACCCTCTCCTGCCTACCCCCTGCGGACACCTCTGTGCGTACTGTAGTATATATTTTTTTACAATTATATTCTAGCGTCTCTCTGGTACATACTAAACTTCATTTCCTCTCTAAACAAAAAATATAAAAAAAGAGTGATATGCCGAAGGTTTACTGATATTCAGCCCATATTCTCCAATTATCAATTATTATTTATTTAATAGTAGGAATGTTAACAACCTGACGATGTATATAACAAATCAATGAATCTATTCAAAAGAGCAGTTTCTGAGAATTGGATTGCAATAACTTAGATATGTATCTAACGCATTACAATTATAGAAAATTATAGAATTTCATTTTAATTACACTGGGGAACACAAAATTTCTACCAAATGAAATTCAACCAAGAATATAAATTACCACTGAGCTCAAATCTAAAACTGATCTCAGTTTATATTTGGATCATCAGGTTTTAGAAAAATCTGAGATTATAGTAACGCGGAACTTTATCGTTCAGAGTTATTTTTTTATCATTTAAATAATCAACAAATTGAAGTACGATGAATAAAACTGACGTACAAGGATTTTTATGATTAAAAAAATGTTTTGATTGATTGTGTAATAAGTACAATATGGATTAATTAAGGTTCAAAGGACATAAAATAAAAAATATTTGAAAAATATTTTTCACTTTTCATACAGATTTGTTTCTAATCGCAATTTCCTTTCGTACATAGTGGATTAAAATACGAGGCTTAATGTTAAAATGTGAGTGGGTCATCTTAGACAACAAATTAGAAACAGGGTTTGATAATAAAAAAATTCTAATGCATGACGAAAGAACTAGAATTATTGTTCACAAAGAAGTCCTCTAGTATATTATGTTTGCAATTCTTAAATTTTTTTTTTAATTTTATATTAAATATTTCTTTAATTTGAATTCAAATAAATATAATTTTTAAATAAACGCTCAAATGGAAACTTGGACATATCTATTGTCGGTGGATTTAAAATGAGTGTGTGCATGATATCTTAGAACTGCATGAGTACTAGAAATTATAACATGGCAACGAGGGTTTGTAGCTAAACTTCAGTAAAAAGAAAAAAAACTATCGCAGTACACATATCTTTATTAATAAAGCAAAGTGTGTCTATCTAGCTGTTGTGGACACAATATAACTCTAAGGAATACCGGGTACTCCGACTTGTACACAATATACGTATACACTTTTCAAAAGAAACTTTAATTTCAAAAATATCTTCGGAAAAGCAACTAAAACACATTTAAAAATCATATAGAATCATTCATATTTATGTTGAGCTAATTTTGTCAAATACACTCATTTGGTTGATAAACAAATGAAGAATTTGTTAATTCTAAAACAAAATCTTTAAAAAAAATTTGCGCACTTTTACATTGCATTTTCTCAGGACTTAATTATTTTGCATGAAATATAAATCCCCATTCGGAATGAACATAAAATCTTTATATATATATGTATAATATGTTTTAATATCACAAGAACACTTTTTGCAACATTATTCATTTAGATAAAACATACGAAGATGTTTTGTTAAATCAAAAGCTTAAAAATAATTTGCTATTTGTTGTGTCTTGACAAGGTTGAGGAGACACAATTATTTAAATCAAGGGATCCAGGACGACCGAGAGAAATGAGGAGAAGGAAAGGCGTGGAGGAATAAGACAAGGCTGTTTTATAGGAGCATCTGTATTCTTTTAATAAAAAAACCTACTCTAATACATACATAAAATACACGACTATTTATACTTAAAACGAGGTAAAAGACTGTACTTTACACATATATATAAACACACAAGAAAATAAGAGAAGAGAACAAGGGGGAAGGAATCACGAATTCATTACATTATTTTATGATAATAAACGTCAAAGTATTTTTTTAAATGTCAGAGATACGGAAGAAAGTGTATGTACATTTTTTTAATTTTGATTGAAAATATTTTATGTAGACTTTATGGGAAATTCGAGGAGCACAAGGAATTTAGAGGATGTGGCTCCATTGGTTTGATTTATAAAAAAGGTCAAAGTATCCCCAATCAGCATTGACGTTGGGATTTATTGCTCATTATAATTGATAAAAACAGTCTAATGTCAATGGCTTAATGGATAGCATCTAATAGAAAAGTATAATAACCAACAATGTTTTTTTATTCTCAATAGCTACTATGTGTTTGGGAATAGTGCAACACATCAAAGGCCATTCCGTGGTAATTTCATATAAAATTAGAGTTTGGGAGATTTTGGTCCAAGGAACTTTAACCTCCGTCGTCACTTAACCTGAATCCCCTAGATTACTTAGTGTGAAGTTCCATTGAGAAAAAGGCTTAGTAAACCACCAATGCATCACTAGCCTGAGTGTCTGTGTTGAGGAGCACTTGGCCAAAATGTCAGCACCGACTGTAAAATTATTTTGCCTAAGCTTTAGCGAAGGGGTGGACAGGTTTATTGCTGCAGAGGGAAAAAAATTTTAATTGAATAATACTTCAGTATATTTAACTTTACTTATTTATTTAAAAAATTATATAAATTTAGTACACAAAAAGTTATTAACTTTTTGTATATGTTACCACCAAAGTATGAAAATTCGTCATTATATATAATACCAAAGTAATATACATAATCCCTGATTGTCTCATGAAAACTATATAATATAAGACATTTTATACTATACCTAGGTATTAAATATAATGTTGGGGTCACATGTCGGCAAAGTATATAATATAAGTAAGTTACAGACTGTAATTACAATACAAAGTCAAACATAGATACTTGTGCTTTGTGCACGTTAACTTATTTCCTGTAATCCTCAACATATTTCAATTACATACCAGTTCAAACTGGCAAGAACTACAGCATTTAAATTGGACAAAGGGGAGATTACTTTCAATAATAATAATAATTCCCCAAACATTAAGATCTAAATATATTGGAAGTTGCAAGAAGGGGGTTTATCGCACAAATTGAAGTTTTTATATGGCCGACGTAGATAATTCGGGATCCAATCTCCTTTATATTCTTATAAGTTATAAGGATATAAAGATAACAATTGATGACGTCATAATAATGAAGTAATATTTGATGAGTTTTAAAATGATGAGTATCATTGTGATAGTAGCATATTATTTTCCATCACTGGAAATTACTCATTAAGTATAAATACAGTTAACATTTTTTCCTCGTGGTTTCTAGTGCCCGTATGTCGAGTGACGGGGCATGAGTCACTCCAAACTGACATGCAACAATGATTTTACTATGAACTGTCTCAAGTAAAATCTATCGTTGCTAAAAATATTGTTTCTCTTTCTGAAAATAGATACCAAATGTTAATTGATGAAGTGAAAAAAGCAAAAGCAATCATTAGGAAGACACAAGGAGTGTATCAGCTTCTTAAACATTATAACGTATTGATATTCGGGAATAAGACCAAATTAATATATACTTTGAAAGAAAATTTGTGTAATATTCTATTTTATATCTTAGACTCTGATATATTCGTAATTTTAAATGAGACTCAGCGGGCTATCGGTCATGGTGAAAGAGCCTGATTCTTGAAAGAACTTACTCAAAAATACAAACCCATGACACTTTATGATATTTATTTTTTCACCTATGTGAGACCTGCCAAAAAAAAGAGCAAAAATATCCCAAAAGTGGTATTGTGATTAAGCCAATGGTGTCTACTAAGTTCAACTCTCGCTATCAATATTTTTTAATCGAAACATGTTTGTGTGTGCCACATCAGAGTGCCAGAATAAATTTTTTGCAATTAATATGATAAATAGTGTCATTCCAACTTTTTCATTTTCAGTCTCAGTCTTGTTATCAATTTTTCCGGAAAATAATATCTATTTTTAATGTGTATTATTTCAAATACCTAATTAATAATAAAGTTTTTGAATTCCATCTTATCAAATATTTAATACTTTGCCTAATCAGTTACTGGTAACTAGTAATACCTAGGAAAAGAATAAAAAATCATTCATTTATTATATAGTTTGCCTGACACCCTCAGGCATTATATCCATTACCTAGATAATCAATATACATAATGCCTAATTATACATATTGCCGGATATATATACATAATGAAAGTTTCCGAGCGATATTCAGACATACAGTAAAGAAAGTAGCAGTGAAATTTTATTCTAGCCTACACTTTTATGAACTGTTCCTTGGACATATCCATGACTTCATACCAAATTTCAGACTGAATAATAAATTTAAAACAAGTTATCAACTTTAAAAGTTTATTGCTATCATAATAACGTTAAATGTACCAATGTGGTTTTTCTTCAAAGTGCATCCAGAAGCAACTCATTGCCTTAAAAAATGCATTTTAGTCCTTTATAAACATGAAACACTTAAATTTGAGCAGAAAACAAAAGTAAAGAAATATGTCGAAATAAATGTATTCTTCGAAAACTCTGATCACCTTCTTCTTGGTATGTATGCAGATAAGGGCATGAATATAGGAAACAATGCTATTTTAAATATTATAATAATTTGAAAGGAAATCGGCCGGGAGAAAAATGAATCGATACGACTGGTAATAAAATGATAGATTATATTCTTGCTGTATCCAGGTAGGACAATCCATCCGTGACGCTAAAAGGATTTCTTTAAAACGAACTTTTCTCTCCAATCTTTAAAAAATAAAACCAGATTTTGAAAGCTTGGTCGAATCTAATTTTAATTTAATAAAATCACTTCCAACCTCAATCACAGTCTTAATACGTGGCCAAAAGTGCGAGCAAGCCTTCACCAATTGGTCTCATAGCGAATCCTGTGATTCCTTCTAGATCAAACTGTTAATTCATCATTGGTGTTGCAGGGGGTCCAGTTGGTTTGTTGTTAAGTCGTACACCACACACAAAAAAAATAATCCATCAGTTTCAGATCCAGCGAGATTGGAGGCCAAAAGTCCGTTGAGATGAAGTTGTTTGATTTGTTTTGGAGCAATTTGAGACTTTCTTCCATGTATAACAGGGATTCTAGTCCTGTTGCCACATGTACGGCCTCAAATTTTCTCTTAACCTTGCGAACGAACATATCACTGAGTCATAGAGTTCGAGCAATTGTTATGTTGTCTCTCCCGGCGCGGATTTTAAGGAGGGCTCCTTTCCTTTTCCAAATATATAGGGCAATGAATTCGTCAATTGACTCTATTTTGATTTAACTGATGCATGTTTCAAAAAACTATCTAATAAAAAAAAAATCAGATGCATTAATGCCCGTGGTTTCCCAAGAAAGCACTCCAATGTGGCACCATGTATATTGTATATTTTAATTATCCTGTGATTTTTTATATGTAAAAATGGGGCATAAAAATACTTAAAAAATCTCGATACCAAATTTGTTGCGAAAAAAACTAACTACATATTCGCAATCATCAAAATGTCAATGCTAAAATATTTTCTTGTTGTTTTGTGTAGCTATTACGTATATGGACATTTTTCAAAAAATCCAAAGAAAGAAGGGTTTTGCTTAAATTAAAATTTGGTTAATTATGCCTCTTACATGATAGTTTGCTCTTATAAGGATGACTTATAAATGTTCTACAAGCTATTTGTATTTTGTATCAAACAGAAATAGATTAGTAATCAACTCCAAGAAAAACTAATTAGACTATATATATTGCATTTTAATTACATTCAAATTTTGTAGCTATTTTTCATATAAATTGCCAAATGCATCAACATTTTGAGACAATTAAAAAGTGATTGACAATCATTTTTTATATCTCTACAATGCACATTAATGCATCAATAATTTATACAGTCAAGAAAGGGAAAAATGTTGGTTTTATGGAAATTGATACGAATAATTTTCATATGTTTGGAATTGGGCAGACTTAATTTTGAGGAGCTTGCTAAATTATTTAAGAAGTAAAATATTGTAATGTTGAAATACATTTCTTTTGGTATATGCAAATATTTTTAATTCAATATGGAGTAGGAATAACCGGAGTAATAATATTGCCCACTTGGTAATATGAGATTCCTTCATGTGCACTTTATTTTTCATTCTAATGTTACTTTATTTGTGACATGTGACAGTGGATGACATAACCTTTTTGGCATACTGTATGCAAGCTAAATGTACTACCCATGTGAAGAAGCTATACATATATTTATTATTTTTACCCTTTTATCACATATTTTTTAATCCCACTCTTATAGAAGATTAAGTTTGTTGGGTAATCAAAGATAAAATATTTAATACAATGTGTAGAATCTTATGGTTATAAGCAATAGTTATGAGATGACAAATTTTTAGTAACATAGTATAATATATAAAATGATTCTTTGGGGATCATTTTGATATTTTCATAAGGCTTCCAAATGTTCAATTTGTAGGAAGTTAATCAAATACTTTGAATTTAGGGATAGGTTTGCCAAACAATTCAAAGTAGGAGGTGTACTTTGTATTAAGCCTAAGAACCCTTAGTTGCACACAATAGATGTGTTGTCTAAGTCATTTTATTAATAATAACATAATACTATTTATGCATTATTATCTAATTAGTAGCTAAATAAAAACAATAAACCAATTTAGTTTCATTTGTACTAATTCAACATTTTTTTTCTATTTTTTCAAGAGTTATAAGAATGATTAAAAGAGGGATAAGTGTTTAAACTCAAGAGGCCTCCTTTGTCAAAAAAAAAAGCTGAAACTAAGCACGTTCTTACAATCAACTCTCAAACTATACCAATAAATAAAACCACGGAAAATAATGTTAATTACAAATCAAGTCTTGATACATGGTTTCACAAATATTTGTTTTTATTATACATTAAAGTACTAATCCGAAACTTAATACACATATTTGTAATTATAAGGGTTGGCAAGAATGTGCTAAGATTAAAGATAAGTTTTTTAATGATCTAGGGTATATGTCAAAGATGCAATAGTATTACTCACACTTTAAGGTTCTCCCTTAAGGAATGGAACAAGCAAATATGTTTAGACATATTTGTCATACATAATACAAAGTGAATTTATAATGTTTTATCATTCATCAGGAAGTTTGAACAAAATACAGACAATTTTCTCCGTGGAATTTTTCCTTACTGGCAATTTTCCTTCGAGGCAATTTTCCACTTGGAATTTTCCCCAGGCCATTTTTCCTAGTACCTCCTGAGCATGGGATGATACAGGGCTTTCATTAATTTTACCTGTACGAAAAAAAGACCCACCCTGTAGTTTGGGGATGTAGTACACATTTCTGTAACCCTTTGAGAATGTACAAGATGTTCAAGTTTTCCTTAGGTTAAGCACGATAGCTATAAACAGAAAACAATGACTATATAAATTTGTTAAAATATACCAGAATTATATACTATATGATACAACTGTGTCCCATATCAAAGTGAATTGAGTAGATTTACACTTTATTAACCTGTCCGATAGAATAATTTGTTTCACCGGGAAGGTCAGACCCGTGTTAATGTAAAGCTCTGTAATATAAGCCAATTTCAGGTTTTCAAAAGAGGCCTTTAAATTCATATATTTTTGCTTGTTAGATAAATGTTGTAAAAATTTGTAATGGACAATATGAAGGAACAATTACTTTGTCAGTACCGGTCTATAATATATTTAAAAATATAGGTCATTGTGAAAAAGTGTCTCATATTATCATCACATTTACCCCTACTTTCATCAATTAGTTTTATTGAAATATGAGAGGGAAAAACTCCGTACCAATTGATTATTCAATAAATAATTGGCTTGTCTGTTTTCAAACTTTTGCGAAAGCTTTGAAAAGAAAATAAAGTTCTGAGCTTAAGGACTTTTTCCCCCTTCTAAGTACAAGATGGCCTTACAAAAACCACAAAAGTAATTAAAACAAAAGGAAGCAAGTTTTTGATCCCCTGATAATTAATGTATTTGTATATATTTATTAAGAGCTTTCTTGAGTATGAAGAAGATATGGATTAACGATAGATTGGTTCTAAAAATGGTTTTAAAGAAGAAGTATCCATTTATCCATCTTACTAAAAATAAAAAGTTTCGGAAGAATAGGGTTTTTTGTCTTGACAAACAGTTTTCAGAACAAAAGTTTTTACATGTTATGTTGTACGAAAAGAAACAAAAAAGTGAACTCCTTACGCAGTTATAAGAAATAATCCTTTTCAGGGATGAATACCTCCACAATGAAGTTGAAGGAAGATAATGTTTTTGCCTCGGTCTGTTTGTCTTTTGTTCACCAGGATTAAGGAAAAAGTTACAAATCTATTTTGATCTAACTTGATTCGAATATTATATATGGACACAGTAGGAGACCATTAAATTTTGAGAGGTTAAGGTAATACAAAGCTTTAAAAATAAATAATTGACAATACCTTTAGAAATCATTGAGCTACAGAGCTCAAATTGGTGTTTTCATGTAGATTTAATAAATATACTTTCTATAGCAAAAAGAAAATCAATTAAGATATAATGAGAATAGGCGGAGATGTGGGCTCAACTGAATGTCAATTATGTATATTTTAAATTAATATACATGTATTACCTTTGCAAGGAAGTTAAGCAGAGATTATGTTTTTGCTTCAATTGGTCACCAGGATTACAGTACAAGGTTGTATTTGATCTAACTTGGTTGAAATATTATATATCCACCGTAAGAGTTTTGAGAGATCAAAGTAGCACAAAGCGTTGAAAATACATAACCGACAATAATTTTAGAATATATAAAGCTACAGGGATCAAATTAAGGTCATAATGTAGATGTAATAAAGATACTTTGTATAGTAAAAATCCAATCTACAAAAGTGATCATATGTAGAGGTTAGTGCATATTCTAAGTAGTTATATAAAAGTTTTCAAAGATTTTTATTTATATGAAAAGGGTATTGACTACACTGGGGAACAATTATAAGGTAAACATTTCTAGCAATGAAATGAAGCAAATAATATAATTTATCTTTTTAAAAGGTTTTGATGAATTGCTAAGGCCTAAGATCATTCTTCATTAATTAAGATCGGGAGAATTGGACTTCTATGTTCTCCAAGGGTTAGGACCCAAGGCAGATAGAAGGAATCAAATGAAGATACTCAAGAGATGCTCTTAATAGAAACTCCGTATTCCACAGGTGACAACTAGATAAAAATTCATCCATGGAAAACTACAAGGCTTCATAGGAGAGCAGAGACAACTCCCTTCATGGGATGAAGATTCCAGGATTGAAAGAATAAAGAAGTCCATTAAGAATGAGTAGGAAATTTCAAATTACTTTATTTGAATTTGTACGAAGTGCTATTTTATATTGATATTCACATTGCAATATTAAATTAATTATTATTATTTATTATGGGGTATGACCGTCTTGATTGTTGCATTGAAATGGTAAACATTATTATGACAATATTGCATATTTTCTAGTAAGGATCACTCTAAGAATAAAAAAATAAAACCAAAATCCTTAGAAATGCATATTTTTAAAATAAGTGTTTTTTTTTTAAATAAAAATGGAATATTTGTCTGTAATATAGCTGTAATATATATAAAAATGGAAATATGTCTTGTTCAGAACAAGATACAGAATAAATAAAAACTTTTTATAGTCATAAAAAGCCCTATTACATCAATCTTATTCACCGTACTTCAACTTGGTGATTGTCTGAATGATAAAAATAATGGTAAAAACTCTTTGAACAATCATAGTCCTGAATTACTATAATTTTGAGATATTTATGAAATTTGACAACCTAGATAAAAACTGAGATCCGTTTCGGATTCTGTGCTTAATGATAAATCCTATTCTTAGCTTCATCTCATTGGTAGAAATTTTTTGTTCCCCCCCTTTGTAAAATTTCTCTATTTTGGACTCATGTTGTTTATATTTAGGTAAGAACATTATTATTTTTGTCATAGAATTGTGAAATTGTACAACTTCAAAAGAGACGCTCAATCTCATCACATTTTATGAATCTGGCTTAAACTACAATATATGGTTCTTCATTTTTTTTAGAAAGTTGAATATTTTTAGACTATATTCTTTGACATTTACAAAAAAAAAAACTTATTTCTTATGTATATTGTACGATATGGTGGCATTAAATATCCCAGAGCTCAAATAATTTCTATTGTTATTTTTTTTGTTTGAAAAAAAATAATACGTATGCATGTCTAAATTTATTAAACATTTAGATTTGGGTACATGGCAACAGAAATAGGGTGAAACAAATATTATTGTTCCTTGGTTAAACCAATTTGCTGTTCTAATATAAAGTTATTCAGGTTTTGCTTTTTGAGCACGTAAAATTTCCCTGTCGCACTCTGTACATATCAAACGCCTACAAGATTTTATTAATATAATTACATTGTCAATACTTAGATAATAAATATGAATATGATATACATCAGAGAGTACTATTTTTATTTTTCAAGGCTACATGCATTTTTTTATAGAGCTAAAATATTTCTTGGATTAAAATAGCATTTTACTATAAAACACCTACGTGTTTTATTAATATAGCTTTTAATTTGTAAAACAAGTTTCATTAAAATGGTGAATAACACCTTGTACAGTGTACAATAGGGTATATATTATAAATCAAAGAAATTCCCTTTGAAAAACCTCTTTAGTTCTGCCTAAAAAACATACATGATATGAAATTGCAGTTATATAAAATAACAAAATAGAATAACAATGCGATTTTTTCTTTCTTATTGGTCAAATGAAAATTGAGGCATTTGTAGCAACTATGGTGTATTGGTCAATATCATCCAAAATATCGCACCTTTGTACAGAGTTTTACAATATCTCAAATTTATTCTCACTTAGCGAGTTTTGAAAAAAAAATGGCCTTGCAAATTTACATAACGATTCGCAGGGACACACTTGTATATATACATATTTCAGCCTAAATACTAGATTTAAAAAAAAATTACACAAATGCTAATGCAAAATGTTCTCCGATAAATGTACACTAATCCCTTTAAAAAAATTGCAAACAATTACTTAAATGTCTTACATTAAGCATTGCTACACATATATTTAAGCAGATATGAACGTTTGTGCAAAAATGATCTTTATAAACCCACATTAAATGACAATGAATCACGTGTTCATTTTTTTGACATAAATTAAACAAATGAATTATTGATTTTTTTAAGAATGCCATACATACACCTTGAATATGTATACCTATCATGACATAAGTATCTCCATGATAATAACTTATGTATAAAGACATTTGCTTCAATATAAT
Organism: Lepeophtheirus salmonis; assembly: GCF_016086655.4. Taxonomy (NCBI): domain Eukaryota; kingdom Metazoa; phylum Arthropoda; class Copepoda; order Siphonostomatoida; family Caligidae; genus Lepeophtheirus; species Lepeophtheirus salmonis. The sequence goes on from NC_052131.2 coordinate 47,847,924, forward strand.
AACAAACACCAATATTTAATGGAAACTCCATTTACACAATTTATGGTTTTTATAAATAGACAGATGTTATAGGTATATTATATCAATCATAATCGGTGGCCAAAATGAAGAACCTTTTATATCACTTTTTATAGATTTTTATTCAATTTTAAATTTTATAGAGTATTTTCACTGACGTCATAATTTGCATCAAAATTGAAGAAAACACCATCTTGGGGCCTCAAAGTTTATATTTTTACTACATAAAATAGAATTTTTTTCAATAGATTAAACTCCATCAAATGGCTATAAGGATAAATAAAATTTTTAATACCTGTGTAGTAGGGGTCACCAATTGTAGTAGGAGTGAGGACAAGTAAAATAAACCAATATATATGTATGTAATAAGCTTGATATTGTATTTATTTTATGTTTATGTTCGACCTTTTATAGTAATTCGTTTTATACATATATACAGTACTTTAAAATCCTCCCGTCTTGATAATAAAGGGTTCAATTTATAAAGAAAAACGAAGGGAGGAAGACAATATTTGGTGATGGAGCTTGTTCGCTACACTTGTATTGAATACACTTGATATCAATGATAAACATTGATTTTTGGATTTAATCAAAGATATATTCACTAAAAATACTTAAAATGGCGGAAAGATGTTGCTCCATAGACAACACGCCCGGAAATTATATTATCTTGAATTCAATCTTTGTAGGTTCAATACTCGGTCGTTCCTGGAAAAGGAAACATACCAAACCCTCATTTCAAACAAATGTGGATATGATCAGACATAAATAGTTGAACGAAAGTTTTACAACTGAAGTTGGTATTGTACTATTACATATGTTATCTCTAATGACGAAAATCTGGTGTATTTTTTTAGACAGCCCATTATTTTTTTGTTTTTTAATCGGTAATCTGAAGAATGAATTTTCTTTTCCTTAGCAGTTGCCATTATTATTTAATTCCTCTGTTGTGAACATCCTGTCTTTAATTGATTCAATTATATACAAAATCTTTTTGAACAATCGTGTGTGCACATAAAAGATGGAGCCTAACTCTGAGGATTTCTTGCGGAGATATAATTCTAAGTCCATGTTAGACTCAAAGTAGAATTGGGGATCGATATTGGAGTAATTCTAGCAAATCTCCTTGTTTATATCCTTTTATCCTCCATCTCTTGTCACAGCTGATTGTAGGGGATCTAATGAAACGTCATGAGCCTTATTCTTTCTCTCCTCCAAAACATTCTTCAAATTGTCAGGGTTACCATATTGATTTTCGGTTTCTTTTTCTTTAACATGCCCATTCTACACTTGATTTTCATCACTGGATATCGCTCACTCAATTATTTTAAAAAAACCGACCCTCATAGCGTTTACATTACAAGGAAAGGCAGTAGAACTTAGGTTCATCTTACTCCACTAATTTGTGTATTTACTCCACTTAGCTATGGACAAGTGATAATTATTCTAATGTTTAATAGCATTTAATTTTTTAATCCTGAGCTACTAATTGGTACGTATTCCATGTAGAAAAAGTACTGAGACCTGCCTCTGAATATTCATAATTGATGAGGATGATGTTGTACATAAAAAATTTTATTTTGCATTATGACAATGCACATTAATTATGAATCTGACCACCATCAGCCTCAATGACGGCCTCATTGAGGCCACTGTATTTGAGACATTGGCAACGTAATCCTTTTTCATGATCCTCCACTGCTGGTTATCGGAGGACTTTCTAGACATTTTTCTCAATTTGCCACCAAATGGAGTAATCCAATGGACCCAGATTTGGGCTCTGAGGGGGCCAAAGGTTTTTGGACCAGAAGTTCACATTGCTACCCATCCACTCTTTTACAATATTATAGGCCGGAGTCCTGTCCTGCTGAAATACGTACTTGGTATTTTTGGACTTCTTAAAGGTCTTAGTGATCTATAGGACCACATTTTGCTTCAACACCATCAAGTTGTCTGCTATGGGTAACCGGTATCCAACAAAAAACCGAATTGGAGGCATTTCTTTCTACTGTTGATGCCACAATCCCCAACATCATCACAAAGGCCGGATGTTTGGTCTTGGTGACTGTCCTCATACTGTTCCCAGCCTTACCAAAGCATACCACCCGATCATTTTGCTTGTTGTAGATGGGGTCAACGGTAAAGTTCGTTTCATCGGAGAAAAAAAATAGCCGGTTGCCTTTGTGCTTCAGATCATTCAAGAGATGTTGATATCACTGAAGACAGAGTTATTTTTGACTTTGGGACAATAGTGGCCGCTCAATTCTTCGAAGTGATCTTCCTCCAGCCTTGTGGATGGCCTTGCCCACAGCAGCCTGATGCATTTCATTCTTCTGGTGTATTCTGACTTCTTCATCGTTGGGTTGACCTTAAAGGCATCCATTATGTCTTCAGGCTTCACTTTGGTGGGGCTTCTACTCTTGAGTTTGTCCTTAAGGTTGTCCCCATCAACCAAACGATTTGTGACCCTACAGACGGTGGCCCTGCTGACGTTTAAAGGTTTCATGATGTCCGAGTTAGTTCTCTCTGCACGGATTAAATTGCCTCTTCTTGCCTCCATCGCACCATATACATATTTTTTGTTTACAACATGTACATCAATCAAAGGCTTAGAATCGAAGCTATTTAAAAATAATCGGAATTTTAAGATTTAATCAACAACACCTCTTAAAAAAATTTTTTTAGAAGGTATCATTACTTATTTTACGCCAGGTATGTGCCATTTGGAGAAAAAAAAAACTATCATCTATTCACAAATTGGTACAAATATGTTCCTTTTCAATAAAAAGTGAATAAATTTGTATGCTTTTATTACATTTTCTGGTATCCTGTACAAGTTATAATGATGACATCACAACAAAATCCTCTATATGGCGGATTTTCTGTTTCATTCAAATTTCAGTTGTAAGATAACATGTCAAAATTTGGAGAACGATTCTTATAATACAATATAGTATATGAACTGATTTCAAATCTCTTGTAAATTCTTTAAGGTTGGGAGAACCATTGCTCTAATATTTCAGGTCTCTTGTGGTTTATTCATTTTTTTAATTCAAAGCTATCCCTTTTAAAAAAAATATATTTTATACCATTACTAAAAAGTATATATATTCAATCATTTTTATTTGATGTATAGAATATGGCTTAAAAATCAATCATATCATTTATCATTGCATGCCATTTAAATAATAGATGTTACTTAAGGAACACTAAAACTCATAAATCATGGTCAGTCTGTTTATGCTTTCTAGTATCAAATGAGCTACTTCTTTTATTCCCCACGAAATGTTCGGTAGTATATAAGTCACATACTAGTGTTGTGTCCATCTTTATTCACTCGGTCTAGTTCAGTCTATCCTATTGTCCGACCTATTCATCCTTAGGACTGTTTGTTCTTAGGATTGTCAGTCCTTGGGATCCGTTCTTTACTGTCGGTCCTTCGAATTATTCCTACAAATTTTGATGGTTTATTAAGACAATAAATTTAATAAATATACCTGTTGTCATTGTAAAGCAATATATCACGAATATAATATATTATATTCTTTCTTTAATATTATTCCATTATGTAATGGCATGATTAAAAAATGGAACAACGCCCTCAATGACATCTTTACTTTCTAAAAGTGGGGTTGCACTAGATAGAACCAGCTAGGACTGTGTCCATTGGTCCTTAATTAGGACTGAAAAAATACTAGCTTTAACTGTAATGAGTAAAATTATTATCACTACTGATGATAAAATTATTTGTTTTTTTGGAATAATAATTAATCGACAGGCTCTGAGTGAAATATGACGTTCTCCTGTATTTAACCCAATCATGTTTTTGTGGTATTTTTATTTATTGTAAGTTGTAATTTAACCAAGCAGATGGTAATTTACGTATATAGGGAATACAACTCATTCACTCTGAGATATATCAGTAAGACTATGTGTCTATTAATATTGAATAATGAACTAATTCCGATCATTAATTACTCTATTATAAAACCATCTATGGGCTTAATTGCATTATAGATATACATATTTAACCATGAACATGTACTTCGTATCAGTCTTTTGAAGTCAATAAACTGTCTATATGCATACGTATGCCTAAATAATTAGATTTAAGAAAAAATTAGGTAATCTTTTTACAAATTAATTACTTTGATAAATTGGGATAAAAATCCACCATCATTATAAAAAAGCTATTTGTGAGGAAATAATCCCCTTTTTTTCTTTATATATGATGTCGTTGCCAAAGTTTTATCATACAACCTTTCGTCAAAAAAGGAATCAACAAAAAATGGCCAAAATTCAGTTGGTAGTAGATAGACAATTTTTCTCAACTAATAGAATTATTCTTACAATATTGTTTGGAATATTTTGCATTTGGGAAGAGGAAATTTCTTTTTCAACTAATCAATGTGCGGATCACTGATTTGTAGGGAAAAAAGGAGAAAGATCGATAGTTGACAAAAAATACACTCGGTTTTTTTATTTTAGCGAAATAACGCTGTGATAAACATACAGCCCACTAATTCATTATCAATTATCAAGGCGTCCACCGGGAGAAGGCTCCTCCCCCAAAATTAATAAATTTTTGATTCTTACTAGAAAATTGAATATTTGAAATATTTTTTTATAAAAAATTTAATGCTTGAAAATTATTTTAATTTTTCAAAGTTTTCCCAAAAAAATTCAATTGTATGTAAACAGTTATGGAATTTTATATTTTTTTGTGGGTTTTTGAAAACATAAATTCAATTTTTTTTTTATTTGAAATTTGTTTATTTTTTCAAAATCTTTTCAAAAAATTTAATTGAACGTGAATAGCTATGGATTTTTGAAAGTTTTCTCCAAAAAATTTAATAATTGAAATTTTTCTGGATTTTTGAAATTTTTTGAGAATAACTCTATAGTTTTTTTCAAATCTTTTCCAAAATTAATTGTTTTGTAAATAACTCTGGATTATTGATTTTTTTTAAGGTATTTAATATTAGAAATTATTGACCAAAAAGTTATTTTTTTTATTTTATTTTCCGAAAATTGGAAAAACCAAAAAAAAAAAAAAAATTAAAAAAATATTAATAATAATAAATTATCCTGTAGACGCCCCTGATTATAAGTTATTTATTCACATTTTTGGGATGATTCTAGATACGTATTCAAGAGTAGTTTCAGCTATAGTTTAGAAACATATTTCATTTAATGGACTTATTTTCAAATTAAAGCAATCAATTTCTTTTGCATTTAAAGCTACTTTAAGTAAAAACTTACGAGGTGCTATAAGGGTTCATAAGATGATTTGGTTTGATAGGAATTGAGAATTACATGTCGAAGTATAGAAATGTAATCCACACTCATGTGGATTTCATGAAAAATTATTCTTTCTTGCTTTTGTGTTAAGAGCTACATATATAAATTTGTATTTTCATTACATTATTTCATACAATGAATCGTTTATAGGGATATTTCATACAATGAATCGTTCATAGGGATATTTCATCGCATAAATATAATTTTTTTTTTTGAAAATTATAAAAATCCATAGCTATTTGCAGAAAATTAAATTATTTGGATAGCTATTTGCAGAAAATTAAATTATTTGGAAAAAAAAAAAAAATTTAAATTAAATAATTTTTTTTGGAAAAAAATTTCAAATATTCAATATAAAAAAATTAATTAGAAAATCCATAGCTACTCACAGAAAATTAAATTTTGTGGGACAAAAATTTTAAAAATTAAATTCAAAATATTAAATTTTTTGAATAAAAATTAGTTAATTTTTTCAAAAAAAAATTGAAAAACTAAATGTAATTTAAAATATTAAACTTTTTGATACAAAAATCAAATACTAAATTTTCTATTAAAGAACAGTCCCTCTAGCTCTCCTTCTGGGGACGCCCCTGTAATCTATATTATTATAGGTTAATCCAGTAAAACGGGATATCAGGAGAAAGCCCCAGGTACAGAGATGCAACTCCTTGATATATGATTTCTTTGACATACAAACGAATACTGCATATATAAAAAAAAAAAAGAACGTAAAATTCTAGGAATTATTATCGTTGCATGTTGGTATGTATCTTTGCACACTTTTTTATAGGACGATATTTTTTATCTTAACATGAAAGTTGACCGAAGGGCATTTAAACGGTTGGCCCATGAAAATTTCTTTATTTTCTTAAACTTACAATCTCCTTTTAAAATAAGTGTGCAGAGATACATAAAAATATGTAGAGAATAATAATTCTTAAAAATTTTACGCTCTTTATTTTTTTTATAGTAAGCAGAAGAGTTCAGAATTAATTTTAACTTCTTAATGCCCGAGGAAACGCCGGGCAAACCTACTCTAGTCTATATATTAAATGTGGGCTCAGCAGTTCACCTGCACAGCCCGTGGGGGTTGCATTCTAGCATATTGGAAGGGGCTCATAGTGTTTAGAAATGGAGTCGCGGAGCAGTTCAAACTGCATTGAGGTCCAGTACTTAACCTGTACAGCCTGAGGACCGTGTGTATTTTAGGATATCATAAGGTTTGTTGATGCTCAGGGAAGCGGCGGCGAAGAAATTTAATTTGACTCGGGCACACCAGTTCCCCTGCACAACCTGTTGGCTGGGATGTATTACAGGAAAGGAGAAGCTTTCTTTGGTACCTAGAAACGCGGTATAGGAAGAGTTAAAAGCGTATTTTGTTCAAGTACTTCACCATTACAACCTGAAATCAGGAGTTTATTTTGTGATATTAGGACGTTTCCTTGATGATCATGGAAGCGGGTACAAGACGGTGAGTTTGGGTCCGACTCAGAAATAGCAACTACTTCCTCATGTGTGTATAATAATATTGTAGTGATGATCTGGAAATAGATTTATCCATAGGGCTATGGTCATTTTTTTAAATTTACTTTTAACATAAATAATGAAGAAACAAATGGCATGGTACGTAAAAGAATATAAAACTATTCAATCGATACATTTTCTCTAAATTATTAATCTATGAGATTGCTATATTATTCCCCAGTCAAATTATAGGTATTGTATTTCCAAATATGCCACAAAGGAAAGGAAATGATTTGGGGATATAAATACAACCTTTATGATCAGATTCTATCTATAACAGGAAATTTGATTCAGGTAAATAATATCATTATATATGTATACATAAGTATATCTCTAACATTTTCTGATGAAGTTTATCTTCCTAATATTATATTGTTTTAACCCTAGATTACTTACTAATAGAGCCTTGCAAATAAATAATAATTATTTATTTCATGAAATAACAATTGTAAAGGAGAAAAAATATTCTTTTGTAAAAAGAAGTGATGAATCTTGAGCGCGGAGATAGGGACTTATCTCATTGTCCAATTGAAAACCTTCATTAGAGATATAAGTCATATATCATGGAAGGGTAAAAAGATGAAAGATTTTCATTTTTTGGGTGTGGAACATGGAAGAGTCCTCCAAAAGCAATTAAAAAATGATTCAAATTGGTCAAGGAAAGTGCTAATTTTTTAAATAGGTAGAAAACCTTCTATTCCTTTCATATCGAACTTCTAATCCCATATTTTCTTTATTAGTGAGTATGAACGAAGAACCTCTTATTAAATATTATCGAAGGAAGACATTATTAGAGACGAGCGTCTCTTGAGGAACCTTTTTTTATCTATAGATTACTTTACATTTAGTAACTCATTTTTCACCAACAACATAAAACGATAAAATGAAATAATTCATTGAATCAAAACAGTGATGGTTATAATAGAGAAGCTGTGTGATTTTAAAAGTGAATAGTTTATCCAGATGTTCAGTAATTAATAATATGCTTATAATCAATTTTTTTTTTATAATAATTTATAAATAAAGTTATTTTGATTTTACGGAACATTTAGTCTTCTTTTATTTTTGAAAATCGAAAGAATGAATAGCTACTTAAAAAATTTAATTAAGATATGCTATAAATAAATTTTATTCATTATTAGTCAATTCTTGAAATAGGTTGAAATCCATCCATCCGACAATTGTTTTAATAAAAATAACTGTGGGTCGAGGAGAAGATGTATTACCTACTAATAAATAAATAATTTTAAGAAAAAACTTACTTGGCTCACAATTTTTATCTTCATTCGTTCATCTATTATTTTCTGAAAATTACGTTCAAGCGAGCATTCATTAATATATTTCGGCTCTTCCTTTCATTTTTAAAAACGAAACGATAATACCATAATCTATTTTTTGCAAATTTAGATGCCTACCAAAAACTTTTCTCTAAGCTAGATGTTACAATTGAAGTACCACAGATGACTTAACATTAGTATTTACACTTTTTGAAGTATTGGATTGGTCTAAAAAAAACTGAAGTCCTGATACAATTTGTCAGTCCAAGACCTGGTCCTTATTGGTATTTTATAGTAATTACAACAGCTGAAATGATGTAGTGACTAATTACTTCTTTCAGCCCTTAAAGTTTAATTAATTACCTCTTTCAAAGAAACGAAATATTAATATATCCATAAATTATTATACATTCTAGCTATTATTAATTATTTTCTTTGTTTTTATATTGTTCAATCCTAGCCTGGAGTGAAAAACATAAAATGATAGCTAGAACTGACAAGTCAATCCTTAGAACCTTTGAATTGAAAAAAAGATTGGCTCGATGAAATAAAGGTAAAAGAGGCATAGCTGATTCAGGAATCAGCCCTAGGACCAATCCCACACTACATGACTGTCACGATATATACTGATCTAGAAGATATAGTTACTAAAACGGTGAAGAGAAGAAGATATGGAGTGGAACTGAGCTCCAAATACGACTTAAGGTTGTAAAAGCAGTGGTTTAATAAGGAATATAGATAGATATAAGAGTGCACTGAGTAGATGAATTTATTAATGGACCTTGGGTGTCATATATGAGTGCATAATTAATTAAAATCGTCACAGTGACATTACTATTTTTCCTCGTGCTATGTAATTTTTTTGTAGAATTCCCCCTGTTAATTCGTAGAGATTTAGTAGTTAATCATAAAGTAACTCAAGATACCGTCAGCGCCCCTAGTGAACAAAAAGTTATTCTCGTAACCTATTGAATTTGGACTCAATTCACCTTGAGATCATCGCTTAGCCTTTACTATTTGAACTTTGGTAAAATGTTTATTGAAAAACAATATAAAGGAGAAAAGTTTTTTTCGATAAGGCTGTAATTTTACCTCCTTATTTTTTTCTCAATCTTTAAATTTGACCAAAATTTGTTGGGTTCCATCTCCCAGCTCTTTTACAAAATTTGTCTTTTTGACATCCTTTAGGTATTTGCTAATTATTAATAAATACGATGACTTTAATACAGTTGGAGCTTTAAACTGTATTTATATTACCTCATAACATAGTGCATAAATATCATATTTTTTTCAAAGTTCCCATTTGTGTATAACTGTTAAAATTTCTATTTTTTGAGTTGTATTACATAGTCATAATAATATGTTTTAATTAAACTCTGCTCATTTAAGACCTAATTAATAGCTCTGAAAGTCTCATATAATGTATATTTGTTTTTAAAAGGCATTTAAAGTTGAGAAACACGTGTGAGGAGCTTAAAAATTATGACTCAGTCAAGAAACATTACAAGGAGAATCTAAAAGCCACTCTGTTCCTACTATAATGAACCTAATCCACCCAATCACAAAGGACTAATTTCAGATTTTGTTTAACTCCTAAAATACTATTTGGTCCACTTGACTCACTTTTTGACTGTTAGTCCAACTTCACCTATTGTTCCCAACTAGCCATAATTTTGTGTGTATCTCTAAATATTATATGAAACACAGGTGTTTTTATTTCCAGACTCTAATTTTTTTTTCTACAACATAAAAAAAAAAAAAACTTAGTAAATTATTCCAATGGACCTATTAAAAGGTTATACACTTATCTACAAAAATTAAAGCCTATTGTTGAATAAGTAGAGTAAGAGAAATGTTCCTATTTTCAATGAATAAAGACAAACAAATTCAAATTTGTGTCCCAATAAGCTCCAAAAAGTAGAATCAAAATGGCTTCTACAATAAGTAATTAAGTACTAACAAGATAGAAAGGAATATTCTATGCCATTTGTTATATATGTAAATGTTTGCCAAAAGAGAGACAGATTCAGACTTCAGAGATAAATCAAAGTTGTCCAGAATTCGGAGTTACATACTGAGAGCAATATTTAATTCTGATCAGACCAGATTCCCAGGCTCTGGATGACAAGTTTGTTTTTTCTATAATAAATTGATTTTGTTCATAAAATAAGATTGATTCCCCGTGTCTCAAAGTTTTTTAAGATATCAGTTCGAAAATAAAAACAAAAAAGAAGATAAAAAGAAAAAAAAAACAAATTATTGTCCTAACGGAAAAAGGGAGAACGTATATTGAATACGATTAAAAAGGGAATTAGGTAAATCTCTAAAACATAAACAATGAAGGAAGAAGAAATGGAAAGTGAAATTCTCTGAAGTAACCCAAAACACTATATATACTCTTTTTTTTTCTCCTCCTTTATTATCTTGGTGTATATTGCAAAAATTTCTTCACTTCAAAGCTTCTAATTGTACCTTCAATATTTATTATTCTAAAACTCTCATAAAGTAAACAGGAATTTTAATTTCTATATTATAATTTTTCTTAGATAGGTTTATGTCATTTAAAATTATGAACTTAAGATATATAGCATCTAGGTATGTATCCTTTAATTAAAGCTGTAAAAATACTTTTAATGAAATTCATTCAAAAATAAATACCAAAAAAAAAAAAATTGAAAATTAAAGGAAGAAATTAGGTAAATGACGACAACAATATCAACAAAAAAGAAGAAGAAGATATTGAGATAGAAAGAGAAACGGTAATCTGAATTAATCTAATTCAGAACAAATGAATTTTATTATGTATCAATAGTTTGCCATAAATTTGGCATTGTCCGACTAGCAGTGCTGGGGTTCAGTCTGGAAATCCTACTCCGATATAATTTTTATTGGACCAAACTAATTCGGTCGTTTAAAAATTATATCTGTACTTTTTTCATAGAAAAAATTGGTTAAAACCGGTTTGAAGGAAAAAGTGGATATTATCTACAGTGATTTAGTTTGACAATGCCTATTATGAAGCTACCGCCCGTAGGATCTTGCTGGATGGCGGAGCCCGGCTACTTCTATTATTTGATATTTGTATGCAGGATGCACGCCCAAGGAAGCAAATAACTCCATAAATAATTGCTGCATCTTGCACACGTTTTTGCGTCAGTGCAGTCAAAACAGCTGTAAATTTGAGAGTAATATTTCTCAATTGCTTGGCAAATACATTTTGGGTCTTCAGAAATTTCGCCGCTTGGAGTGAACAGTAAATGATTTTTTCTGTTGTTCTTCTTTTTTGCTACTTCTACACATCAAAGACGAGCATTGGATAAGTCTTCAATAGAATCAATCTTCAATTTGGTCCTATAAAGAAAATTTGTTCCTTAAACTGTTGCTCGGTCTTTTACCTTTTTTCCATTGGACTTGATTCATTCGTTGAGATGTTCTCATGTTTGGCTAGATCGTGTCGGATTTTTTCAGCCGTCATAGCTCCCTTTCTTCGTAATATACCTTTTATTATTAGAAACATGATTTCGACTAAGGAGAATATTTGTACATTTGGAGTAAGGGGGTATCTTGTTCTTTCTATAATATCAATTATTTCGTCGTTTATCTCGGGGACATTTAAAAGTGTTGAGTTAAGTTTCAAAATACCTTTAATCCTCAGTTCCTTTGCACATGGGTTAATTTGAATTTGGATGCCCTTATGATCAGAGAAAGACTATTGATTCCTTCAAAAATCCCTTGATTAAAAATAAGTCAATACAGGAAGATATTTGTCTGAAATTGAAAAAAAAAAAAAAGTATGTGTATAATCGTTCTTCAAGCTCCCGACATCGTAAAAGCCATAAAAGGATGACATTGACTTCACTCTTTAGTAGCACGAGGATGATCATTTACAGAGGAGGGTTGAAAATATCTACTTATTTGCACCTTAATATCAAAATCACCTCCAATGATGGTAGGTCTCTTTGAAATTATTGAAATTAGTTTGAATCCTAATAAAATTCAGGTTTAAATCAAGGCTAATAGAAATACAAAGTTAGACTATCACGTGAACGGGATTACTAAAATTTTCAATCTGATGTATTGTACTGACTGCTGGCCAAGACAGGCAGATTTGGACAAAACACGCAATCACTCATAGTCCATGACGTCACTATTGCTAGAATTTTCAATTTGATGTAGTGTACTGACTGCTGGGTAAGAAAAACAGATCTTTACAAAACATACAACCACTCATCGACTATGATGTCAATATTAAAAGCATAGTGGAAGTCAAACATCAGTTCTACATGCGTTATGGTATAACCTTGTATTTCTATGAACCTTGGTTTAAATACTCGGAACTAGTTCAATTTTAATACGCGAAACTAAACACAAATACGTATTTTATGTATATATCAGTTTGTCTACAAATTATATATGAATTCGATTCAATTTTATTCAACTGTTACAAATGCCTGTTGATAGTTTCATCAGCTTAAAAAAGTCAAGTTTGTCCTATAAACTAAGAAAATTAGACTAGATAATATTTTTTTCAGAAATAAATAACTCGAAGGTTCAGTTCTTGAATTAATAATTTTCAATGGTTTATAGTAGATTTAGATATAATCAGATTGATATAGTAAATCACGGATCAATACTATAGAACGAAGAAATTCGCTCTCACATAGCTATTAAGAGTTTACATGCTTGCTCTGAAGCGTAAATACAGGGTGTAGTAACATCACTTTCGGCTTCCAAAAGGAATTAGAACAAGTTTTATAAGTCGAAAATTTTATTTTTGATTTCTAACAATAGTACACATTTAAAATTTTGTTTGACACAGTTTTGAATATCATATTAGATCATTCATACGTTGAATAAACCAAATTTTGGTAATTTAATATCTGTTGATTCTTTTCATTTTTTGGTTCTTCTTTAAATAAATTTTAATTGAGAATTTTTTGAGGGATAGTTTTTTATAGAAAATTATTTAAACTTGCATTTACAACGTATATTTTATTATAATTGTGGATGATAATTGAATTAAATTATTAATTTATTGTACCATTTTTCAAAGGTCTTAAAAATCTTGGTTTTCCAGAATTGCCTCAGTTCTGATAACTTGATTTAGACATATCATTCCAATTTAAAAAATTATATAACACCAGATCTGATTACTACAATTTTAGCTCTCTAGCGTCCAAATAATTTATTTGCAATAAAATAACTTTGCAAGTTTCAAATTATGAAAATGAATTTAAAAAGTCGTTTTTTCTATACTAAAAAATAAATCAATGAACTGATTTTCATAAACCGCATCAAAAAAACTCAGGAAATAAATTTCAATTATTTTAACTTTATAAAATATTATGGCAAACCCTTTTTTTTGGTAATATATATGATACACATATATAACACATGATAACGACTGGTGTATTTCCAAGAAAATTTAAAAAATTTCACCTCTAGAATGAAACCGTGCCAATCTGGCTAATACATCTACAACCTGATCGCCACAGATTATAAAGCTATGTTGCTCAATCCTGTATATAAAATAGTTAAAACAATAATAAACTATAGGAGTCAATTTGTAGCACTTGTCACAGCTGTGCACTGAGTAATCTCAAATTTGTCCTTGATGTGTGAGTTTTTGAATATTAATAAAACTATATCAACTGATAATAAAATAATCAAAATAATTACGTTACAGAAAAAGTAGTGAAAAAATTACAGTATTACAGGCTGAAAACTGAGAAACTGTAAACAAGAAATAGGCAAAGTCCACCAAGAAATAAAAGCGTTATAACCAGAAACACGGAGCAACAAGGAGCTGCAATTCTTGAGCTATCTGTGCATGGAAAAACACGAATCAGAGATCACTTAAGTGGTTGCCTGTAACAGCTCTACTGTTATTGGTGATCACGAGAGGCACACCAAAAGCATCCATTAAGAATAAAACAATTGGTTGAGGCATTTAAAGGCCCCATTAAAGGCAAAAGAGACAAGATGCCCATCAATGGCCTTGTTTGTGAATTTGACAGCACCCAGACCACCATGCACCGCTCAGTGAAGCAAGACTACATATAACCTTAATACCTACAAAAGAAATTCTCCTCAGAGTTTGAAGTTTGAGTAAAGCGTGTGACCCGGTGCAAGGTAATCCTCAAAAGCTTGAATAGCATGACTCTCGGTCTACCCACTGCCCAAATGTTATCTCTTGTACTTTGGTATTTTTGGGTACCTCAAGGGTAAGTTTTGGAAGTCCAGTACACATCAAAGGACCAAGTAAAGGGATAATCACCACTTTTTGAGCCAATCTAGAGCTGAGAGTTGTAAAGAACTACAGTACTAAGTTCTGCACCCCACTGGAACTGGTCATTAAGGCAAAATTGACTATATTGATAGAGAACGTAAAAAAACTGATTCTATTTTTCGAAAATTTTCAAAAAGTGTTAAATTTTAGAAGGAAGAACCTGTATTATTTCAAATAAAATTATTTTGCTCATCAAAATCAGTTTTTTTATCATATATCAACTAAAAAGTTGTCAAAAGTTATAAGTATTAGTATTATATTTAATTGCAATGTAAACTTTGTAGCTGTCACTTATAGATGTTCACTAAAACAAGGCATGTTGCAACTGCCTCTAATCTCTAATACTATATAAATAGGTTATATAAATGTGTTCGACTTTGCATCATGTCATAAATACACGCCCCATTAATTCAAGAAGGCGTGAAAAGGGTAAACATACTTATTATACTTAATTAATAATGTACATTCATTTATTTATACATCTATAGAACCCTTCTGAAGTACCTTTATCCTCCTCATGTAGTTAATATTGTTTATAGAACAAAAGAAACAAAAATATGAACTAAAACATCGATTAATCAGTTAAATAATGATTTAAAATCTATTAGAAAAGAAAATGAATAATTTAAACACTATAATCACAGTTTTTAGCAGTTGATTTGATTTACCATCTTCCTTATTATTACTGATGGGATTTTTGTAAAGAAAAAAAAAGTTTTGAGATGTTGTTAGAAAAGGAAAAATGTGTGATCTTTTTGTTTTCATTTTTAAATAGATCATCGTGATGTTAGTCTCTATCTTTGAAAGGGAGAATTTCCATTATCTCTGATGAATTATTGTTTGATACGATTTGAATAAAATTTGGTACGTCAAGTAATCTATTTACACATGAACTGAAATGTCCCGGCTTTATGCAGAGATGAAGTTTTTTTGTTTTTATTTTTTAATTCACCTCATTTTCAGTTGGAACCAACCTTCAAAAAACAGCTGTCTAACCTTCTTTACAATTTGTTCTTCAGTTTATGATTGATTGTGTAAAATGTCAGGCTGCTTTTGTCATTTCTAAAAAAATGGATCAGACACAAATTTGTCTTTTTATTTTAATCTGCTTCTTGATGGTAAAAAATACAATTCAAGTTAAGCAATGGCTTGAAAAATGTTATGGGAACTCCACTTTATAAATCCCCCCCCCCCGAAAAAAAAAAAAATAGTACATAATATTTTTAAAAAAGCCAATTTTGAACGGAAAACGGAAAGGACTTTTCTTCCAATGTGCAATTTGCAAACTTTACTTATAAAATTTGATATCTTAAATTCAATCCAATCTGAGTTCTGAGCTATTTTCATGATGAATTTGATGAAAAATCATCTTTAATCCCCTTGCCTTTACATTGTAGTTCTGAATCAACGCATTTGATGTATTGATATTATATGCATATAACAGATGAGCTTTTCATTTTTGCATTTCCTAATAATAAGTTATTTTACTTACGAATTACTTTTTATAAATCGGATGAAAAAAAAAATTGTACATTTTCCAAAGGATTACCCATATTTAAATATTTTCCTTATACTTAAACTATTTTAAAGGTAGACAGTGTGTTTATTATACTGATATAGGTAAGATATTTTTAAAATTTTAAACAATATAACTTGTATAATTCATCTGATACAGTAGGGTTCCTTATTAATCTTGGTATTTAACGAGTGAATGATTTCATTAGGGGTGCTTCAACTTTTTTATGTTAGGGAAAGAGCGATGCCTTATTTCTTTTCTTCATTTGAGATTAAAAAACTCCTTTAATATGCATCATGGAGCGATATACACTTGATCAGAAATTGCAAAATAACCAAATTTATTACCAAAATAACCGTTCAAAGCTGATGAAACTCATTGTTTGGCTTTGTTAATAAGCAAAATATGCGTTATTGGTTAGTCAGGAATCCGCAAGTGCTTCACGAGACATCATTGCATCCTGAAAAAAATACCGTTGGGTGTGGATCTCATGCTGGAGGGAGCGTCGGGCCATATCTTTGCGTTGATGCTGATAATCGCTATCTTACTGTAAAGGGAAATAGAACATTTGTCTTTGCAAAAATTGGCAAATATGTAGTTTCAACAGGACGGTGCCATTTGTCAAACATCAAACGTTACAATAGATTTATTCTAAAGCAAATTTGGTGAGCGCGTTATTTCGAGAATTAGACCAGTTCATTGCCCGCCTCCATCGTGCGATTTAACAACTTTGGATTATTTTCTTTGTACAAAATATCAAACGCAAAATTGCTGAAATATTGGTCCATTTTTTGGAAAAAGTAGTGGAAAATTGGATACAGCGATTGGACTTCTATAAACGTGCTCCTAGTGGTCACGCTATAGAAATTGATTTTTATCCATAAATATATATATATGATTATAATTTGTACTGAAAAAATAAATTTGGCCAAATCCGAATCCAAATCCGTTTGTGTTTGATTTATAAAAAAAGCTGAATCTCTATTAATGACAAACTCTTCATAAAATATTTTCATTCTAAACATTACTTCATTTTAAATATTTTTTGATCCCATACAGGATCATCAGTAAATATAGGACGATCCACATTTTCTCTGGTCCGGGTGGGTTTGGATCTTTAGACCTAAATACTTGTGTAAGTTTTGGTTACTCGTATTTTTGGAGCCGGATCCAGAAAGCCTCAAAATCAGTTGGCCAATTCTTCCAAATATATATGTAATAATACTGAATAACTGTTCACAGCATACCTAAAAATTAATTTGTATCTAACCAATCATTTTTTTTTTTTTGAGCTCGGCGTTACCTCGATATCACAAAAAATATACACTGTTGAATTGTGTCCTTCTTTTCAGATACTATAAGGATAACAACTTGTGAGAAAATGACATATAAAATAACCACGGATCTGCATTAGGAGCTTTTAATATTTTTTTATAAATTTATATTAAATGTTTTTTCACCTATCTTTAAAATGATGCTTTAATTTAAACTTGGGTAATATCTACATTGATAAAACTAGGCTTATTATCTTTGGAGGCCTCATATTTGAGTGTTTGCCTAATATCTTAGCGATGTGTGATTCTTTAACTAATAAATAACAATGTAACAACGAGCGAGTCTACATAAACCTTAGCCAGACAAATTCAAAGAAAACGGGAGTAAATGTCTATGTTAATAAGGCCAAGTGTGTCTGTCTGCTAGTAATAAATTAAAAGGAATTATAAAAAAATGATTCAAGGCACTTATCATTTCATAAGGGTAAAAATAAAAGTCCCATAATGTTTCTTATAATCTTTTTATCTTTTCTTATTGTAATTATGGTTGTAACTAGGAGTTTGTAAATGATTATATATTAGTCACCTCATATAATGGAAAAATATTATTTATTTTTTTGGCAAAAGTAGGATATATCTCGTTGTTGTTTCCTTAATGAATATAGATAAACGTGCACTTTTTTCTATTCATTTGTGAACGTCTCTGTTTATCACATCTGTCTAGAATTACACGCATTTATTTCATAGACAATAAATATATATATATAATATATAGAGAGAGACTCACGATATCTTATTGTATAAGGTTTTGATTGTATATACAATGATGAGCATTCAATACCAATTTTTCCTTAAAAGCATTTCCATAAGATATGTCATATAAATACAAGGAATTATTGAATACATTCAGACTCAGAGTCAAAGCAAGGATTTGTACAATAGCTAAATAAACGTTGACAACTACTTGCAATTCATAGAGCTGACGCAATATATGTATTGTTTCCTGATATGATATTAGGTATAGAACAATTTTTATTATGATGTATCTATATTTATTAAGGTATTCTAAGCTACTCTGACTCAATAATCATTATCATTAGAGTTAAGTAGTTTTGTAATAAAAACATTACCATCAAAAGAAATGTGTGTGTGTGTTTTTTTTTTCTTCATAATTTAATCGGTGGTTGTAATTTTCACTTCTCCCTCTGAAGTATGCATTATTACCTATCTTTGATCTAAATTGTTTTAAAAATGCATTATAACATTAATTTATATTAATTTAAATATAATTAACAAGTTTTTTTGCAATAATGTTATTTTAAATGTATAAGGTTCTTCTCTTTAATCCCTTCACTTCCCTCATCTAATATATTGGACATTTTTAGAACGCTTATAAATAGGAAATTTGGAACCAAACAAGTATAAGAGTCATTCAACTAGTGATTACTTTATACTTCTATGCTTTTTTGGGGGAAAAAATAAATTTCAAAAAAGGTTATTGGCTCAAATTTAGTCTCTTTCAAAAAAAAAAAATTTTAACTCTAAAAGGTTTTGTCTCTGTTTGAAAAAAAGTTTTTGTTAATTTGGCATTTATAAAAAAACACATCCTAAAGAAATTGTCATAATAGTTTAACAGCCCTGCCAATCCCCCCCACCCCCAAAAAAAAATACAGGCTCCTCCTGACATCACCATTATATAATTTGCCTCCCTTTACCCTGTTGCAAATACATTCCAGCGCCTCCGATGAACTGATAGTATTTGAAAAACGTTTCATTAATATTTTTAGAAATATAATTTAATTTAAAATATTTTTTTATGATTATTTCCATAAATAAGACAAATTCAAATTGTTGAGAAAATTGACACGGGATGTAAGCAAATCAGAATATAAAGTCATTACAAAACAGTACATTGAGAACTTTTGACTACTAATTACTCAGTTGCTCCATAAAGCAGAAATTTTTTTGCGTACTCCTAAGAGAGCCCTCCTCCTTCAAGTTAATTGAAATTTTTTGCAAATGACCCTTTTCATATTTCTTTAGCATATTGCAATACAATTATATTTTTGATAAATATGAAAAATTTCAATCATGTTTAATTCACATTAGATTCAAGGAAAAAATTTAAATTTGAAATATCCATGGTCTTAGTGACTTTTTAATGAGCCTTTCACGGAATTTCACGGATTTTAATTGAATTTCAACATATAAAACTAGCAATGAAAGTGTAGGTCATCCTAGTCGTAGCTAGAAACTATAAAAAATATCTAATTTTTGTTCTTTTTCTTGACGACGTAACAGATAAATAATGAGTGAGTTTTAAGTGAAGAAGATACCAATGTATAGTCAAAAAGATAGCAGAAGAAAAAAAAATATTATTAGTCCAGATCTTTCAGCTGCCCTTGATCGAAAGAAGGATTTATTAATCCTATAGTTGGTTTACAATATGCTAAAGAAATAAAAGAAGGGTCATGAGCTAAATTTTTATCAACTTCAATTGAATTTATTTTGAACATATATCTAATAATTTTGTTGAAATAATTAAAAAATATATTTGATCGTAAATTAAATGAGCTCAAATCTATTATTTTTAATCTATTTATTAACCTTTAATCTGAAGTATATGGACAATATTCAAGCACGTACTCCGTTTTATCTTTAAAAATCTAAATTTTCAAAACTTTGGGGGTGTTCAACTACCTCCAAATATTTATAGACTGTTCAAACTTTTCTTAGGTATTTTTTGTACAATTAAGAACATCTTTTTAATCTAAGTCATTTACTTTTCCAAATACAATGTCACCTTTATGTCTTGGAATTACTCCGATACCGATCCTCAATTCTACTCCGAGTCTAAATGGGACCTACAACTATAACTCCCGAGCATACCCTCATTGTTACTCTACATCTTTCATGAGCAAAATCATTAGTTATTACTTTATACTTAAATGTTCTCTCGTCAAGAACATAACAAGAAAAAGCCACTCCCACATTCTAGGACATGTTCTATAGATATTTAGTTACGTCAACCGATGATTAATTAATAATAAAAAATATTTTGATTCTTTAAGATATTCATAACACAATTCATCTAATCCAGTCATCTCTATCATTTCATAGCCCTTAGTTTATCTGATCATAGGAGAGCGCGAGCAATGGGAAATGTAATGAAGGATCCCTCAGTACCATTGGAGCAATCTGGAATGGGCCTGAGGAAAAGGATGGTCATTGTCTCTTCTTGAACCTTAGTTCTTGTCAAAGAGTATGAAACAGGCTGATTTACACAGTGACTCACTCGACTCGAATCCTCGGAGTTGTATATCTAGAACTATGAATTCATCCCTCAAATGGATCTCAAGCCAAGTTATGAGAATCATAACAAGATCCATGTAGGTACTTCAACTAATTTTTATGTGTTTTTTTTTTCAAATGAGATCCAAATACATTTGAATAAATAACTTCATTTGTAATAATTGTCTTAAGTTGTGTCTATTAAAGAATATGAGTATTATAACTCCATATATTCATTCAATGCAATTTAAAATGATTTAATGCACCTAAATTCTCATACCAGCGTTTAATTCCATCAATTTAATTATTTAAATGTAAATAAATATGTAATTATTAAAGACCCGGGCTTAACCAAATTATAAAAACGAGCTCATTTAATAATCGAATTTGTGTTAATTTGAGTACGTATGATTGGGACCAACTCTATAGGAAGGGCTCAAGCTACTCAGAGATTTCTCTTTAAGTTATTGTATTTTCTAAATTGGTTCTCCTTTCACAAGCATTTATAAAACTGTTTGATCTATCTAACTCTGCATTTTCTTTTCAATTATTAAGAAATATGATATTTTGAACGTGCTTACACATCCGTATAATACTTCAAAGGCCCTTAAAATATCGTTTTAATTAATGAAATATATATTTTCAAAACAATTGTAGAAGAAAAGAATCAATTCTTCCTAAAAAGTAATTAATCATGAACACGGAGATAGGGACTTATCTGATCGTCGATTGAACACTCTCATTTGTTATACAAGTAATCAATCATAAAATTATGGATCGTCTGGTGAAATATTTTTTCCGGAAAATTTCATTTTTTGGAGGTGAAACTTGAAAGAATCCTACAAAAGCAATTATCAAGTATGATTCAATTCTGTAGAAGAAAGAGCTAATTTTTTATACAAGATTCCCTTATATTCCTTTCAATTCTAACTTTTAATCGTCGTAATTAGTGAGTATGGAGGAAGTATCTCTTATTAAACCACATCTAAGGAAGACATTTTTTGAAGGAATATCCATAACATAGTTATGAAGTTGTCAGTTCCTTCGTAGTTCATCATATTTCTCTTGTATTGAAGACGACTGTCTCTTGATGAACTTATTTTCATCCATAGATAACTTCACAATAAGTAATACTTGTCTCACCTCTTGTATTTAGATTTGATTTCTCTTTTCTAATTGATTAATAGTCTTCAAAATAGTGTTTCTTATTTGATTTCCAAGATGGGTATATGTTTGTTATTCATTTTTATAGAGGGTATCTGCTTGAATATGTACCTTTAACATCAGGGATTTTATACTAATACTATGGATTAGGAGCCTAAGTGTGGATTATTCAACATTTTAAGCCTGAATTAGTCCATATTTTGCCTATTTTAATGCAACAAATCGTTATTATCGTCACTACTCAAACTGAAGACACGGTACATGGGTTGATATTTCTTTCATTTCAAATTTATTGCGACAGCAAGCTCAACTCTTACTTCTTTTTATCTATTTATTAAATTATATTAAGATATGAATGTTCTTCATCTTTAATTGGAATACCTTATGAATACATTGATTACTCGATGTAGAATAATTCAACCTTTAACTTAACATATTAGAATAAACTTATTATTTTTTGTTCAGTTCTATAATTATTATTTTAATTGAAAATCCTAACATGTATTGTTTAGAAATAAATGATATTGCTCATCTGAAATTAATAGAGGTAGATTGGAAGCTGTTTTTTCTAATAAATGCATCTTTTTTGGTAGTGTTCTCATACTTAGTACAGAAATTGAACTTTATTTTCCTTCCAATCTACTCCTATTTTTGTAGTACACAATCGATATCTAATTTTGGTTTGAGTTCCGACAAATTTGAAATATCATCTTCTCTCAAAACCTTTTTGCACACTTAATTCTATTTCATCACTTTTCTGTGTACGCCTCACCTCAGCTGTTGATGTTATACTAGTCCTTTTTTACATTGTCACTTCTGTTTATAATCCTAAAGATGATACATCACTTTTTCTTAAGATATGTCTTTTTAGTTCTCCAACTGTCCATTTAATTTCTGTTTCAAAATCTTCATGTTTCAAATTAAGAAAATATATAGCTTTTTTTAACAGGTATCTAATTTATTGGTATAGCTGATTTCCATGTATTAAGAATTTCCATATTTAATGTTGAAAATTTATGGACAGAAGTTTTTATTTTATTATAAGTAAACTTTCGATCAGATGGTTTAGCTGTGTGGTAACAACCAGCCACACAATTTGAAGAAATATTTTACGTCTAGGAAGAATAATCACTTTCTATGCAAAATAATATTTATTTATAACTAATTGACGATAATAGAATATATTTATATCATT
Organism: Lepeophtheirus salmonis; assembly: GCF_016086655.4. NCBI lineage: Eukaryota > Metazoa > Arthropoda > Copepoda > Siphonostomatoida > Caligidae > Lepeophtheirus > Lepeophtheirus salmonis. Next base: position 47,870,773 of record NC_052131.2, read on the forward strand.
AATTGAATCAAAAAAGTAAAAATTACATAAGAGAGATTGTGTGTTTTTAAAAGTGCATAGTTTATAGATATATGTAATCCATGTCTTATCAAATATGTTTGGGGGGTTTAAACTTATAACATAAGGTTTTATACAAAATTTTAAACCAAAATCTTCATCAAGAAAAGAGATATAAGCATTTAAAGATTAGAAAGATCTAGTCCGGGATCAGAGTAAAATCCCCTTCTGAAAAAAATCCTTATTATTCAAGGTATAATTTACAAATTTTGGGACTTTTACTCTGATCCTGTACAATAATTTTCCGATTTTTGAACTCTCATTTCTTAAAGTATTATTTTCAATATTTGTTTAATAAAGTACCGTTTTAAATGCAACATTAACCCTGTACCATTATAGTACCAGAAAACCAAAATCAATACCGTCTACGAAAAATATTCAGGGGTGGACAGAAATAGCCGATCATATTTCTAGTTGTATATTTTTTTAAATCTATTGTGTTAACCTTTATAAGGTCTCCATAGACAACAACTTTTGTTTTTAAACTTAATCTGTTCAGTTTTATCCTGAAGCAGGACGAGGATAAACGTAAAGTAATTGCAGAATTGTTTGAGACCAGCAACGATGCTAAAGCAATCATAAAATTAGCAAAATATGACAGGAGCACCGTTTACGACGTCTGCAAGCGACGGATGGGGGCAATCGGCTTTCCATTCCTCATGTGGTTACCACAAAGATAAAAAGTGGACTGGCCAATTCCTGACTGGGCTTAAGAGGTTCCTCATAGTAAATCTTACCATCACAATGACTGAAGTCTATAAGTAGGTTGACGTTGGTCACGGACATCAAGGACGACTTGGGCTAAAAGTAATAAATCAGAGGAAGACGTCACTTTCTTACCACGAAGATGAAGGAAATCAGGCTGGAAGGAGACAAGACATTCCCCCAAATTTGTAAATGAACTCCAAGCATCATTAAACTATTTATTGATGACTCAAAATTCAAATTGGACGCTGCCTACAACTGAAAGAATTACCGTTGGCAGGCAGAGGACAGAGGTAATGTTCCTCCTGTGATGAAGATTAAGTTTTTTTCTAAGATAATGGTGTTTGGCTTGATCACCAGTGGCAGTAATGTCATGCCGTCTCACATTTTTGACAACGGTCAACAAGTCAGACGAGTGAATCGACAGCTGACAAGTACTTTTCTAGTTTTCCTACTTTCTAATCCATCTGGGACAAAATAGACTGTAAAATCTAGTCTTTTCAAATTTCTGAAGTAATTAGCTGTATTAAGACTTAGTGAAAATACTTTTTAAAGAGATAAGCTTCCAAACATTACGTTGTTATATAATGAGCCATATACAAGTAGAGAGTGGAGATATTTAGTCTATACTGGAGCATAGCTAACATAGTTAGCATATGAGGGAAAGAATAAGGAAGAAGGTAACCACTTTAGTCTGTACTGGTCACATCAACATCATAAACATACTCTCAATCACCAACCAGACAATCTGAAAGTTCAGGAAACGACTTGAATATAATTAAAGACAAATTTTGAGGTGGCTGACCAACAAAGCTAACTCTGGAAACTGCCAGAGAGGTCTTTGAAGCCAATCCAAGAATGAAAATTACTCTGCTTTGCAAGAAAAAAACCATTTTCAGGTCCACAGTATCAAGAGCCGTAAAAATTCCTGCTGGTAAGATCCTAAGGCTTGAGAAATGACCTTCAGTTAGTCCGATCCAAAAAAAAACAACCTCGTCTGCAGTGCTGTGAACACATCGTGAACTACCTTAAACATCAACGAATAAGGTTATTTTTTTAGAGATGAAGAAGCATTATCTGTTTATCCTTCTCTTACTAGGCAAAATTATAGAAATATAACCTTTGATAAATCCCAGGAAAACGGAATCCTGAGACGAAGACACGTTTTGGACTCTCCAGCCCATCAGGTTGCTGACTGAGAGCATTTTCATGATGTTGGCTTTGGTGTGTCAGGTGCAGACTAGAAAGATAACCTCCTCTCTTTTGGCTTCCATTTTCCACTAAATGTAAATTGGCCTAAACAGCTAACCTTAGTTCTAAAACTATCGTGCCAAAAGTTTGAAACGAAAAACTAGAACAAAAATGCCTACAAAACCATATAATTTTGCATTATAATAACATTCCAATACTTTTCGAACACAGGTTTTAAAAATTATTTTTTTGGACAGCATTTGAACCTTAGCATATAGTTAATTAGTAGTTTTATTAGCAAGTAGATATCAATAAATTACCTTTCAAATGCTCGTCATACTCTAGCTAGCTATTTGCTGGCTTTACCTACTGAATGTTTATTATCAACATTATAAACTTGTCAAATATTTTTATTGTACAGGTTAAAAAATATCCACGATTCTCAGTAAAGAAATAAACATATAAGTAATTGAAATCCTTCAAAAACATAACAGAATCCATTCCATAAGGATCTTTACCTACTAATAGTTTGATTTTATTTAAATAAGTGGCTGTCTCTTGGGAAACACATTATCAACAAATCTAATTTATGTTCTTATGTAAGTAATATAATTATAATTATGAAGCTAGTCGTTCATACTGTTTTAAATGCGCTCATGAATAAGTACTTAATTGTAGTAATAGTATTAGTAACTCCAATTCTGATCATAAATGACCCTAATATATATTATGACCTTTAAATATTTGAGAAAGTTTTGCTTGCAAAGAGAAGACCCTAAATACATATATACCTCAAGTAATCCTTCTTGGACACATCGACTTCAAAAAGAAAAAAATACTTAATTCGTTATGATTGTTGTCGTATGCTCCAATTACTGTGCACATAAGGCGTCAACGCCAAAATATCAACATATTTGGAAGGATAATAAACCCTTTTTCTGAAAAAAAGTAATAAATCGAGAGAAAAAAATACTTATTTGATATCCTTTTTTATTTTTTTTATTTGATGCACTAGCGGTTGTACCCGACATCGCCAGAAGTAATTGGGGATCGCCTAAAAAACAAAATCCACTTCCATAATATTGAAGAAATCCTATGTTTTACTCGCCGTTTTTCACTTACTCATAACTACTCAATACTTGTATCGAGTAGCATATGTGCTATCTCTTCAAGAATGAAAAAATAATAATATGAGTTTTAGAAAAAAAATAATATGATGGGGTAACTTATAAGTAATTTAGTTTCTAGAGCGCTCACTAACAAAAAAATGCCCCCATACGAAACGCTTGCGAGGGTTAAACAAAAATAAAAGACTCAGTGCTACATGAACACACCTGCAATATTTCATTAATACAACTACTTCTTAGATTAAAAAAATTGATGATATACATCTGGGAGTACTATATACAATGCACCCTGTATACACGCTCGATACTTTATGAACACACCCTCAATGGTTTGTTACTACGACAACATCGTTATTTGTTAGATTACAATATATTTATGATCATAATCAGGGATAATAATACAGAGATTATCCAATGACTTTATTGCATACATACAGACATACTTTGCTTCATTAATTTAGATTCACTATAATTTTAAAACAATTGAAAAATCCGAATATATCCTTATTTTCTTACCTATATTTCTCCAAAAACATTAATTATGTAATAACTAACAGATTAATAAATCTTCTAATAGTTTAATTTCACATATATAAATAAATTTATTGATATTTTTATCATTCTTGAATAGGAATTTTTTGGGATAACCTTATATTATATTTCATTCATTGTGTTACCATATATATTTCAATTCAATTTTGAACATGATTTAGGGGACTTTACAATTATGAATATGTAAACATATCTCATTGATGTTGATTACCTGGATTTTGTACGCGAAGCTTGAACTAATATTTACTTTGGCTACAAAAAAATAATATTTATTTAAAGTCATATTACAATTTCTTCTTCTTCCAATTTAAAATGTTTTCCTTTAATAATTAATAATAACGTAATAGGAGTTGTGATGTGACGTCATGTTGTCTCATTTGTTACATTTATAAATTTAACAAAAGAAATTGTCTAGTTTTTATTAAAAGTTACTAAGTGAAAGTTCTTTCACTCCCCTATCCCAAAACTTTCTTAAAGAGGACACGTCAAAGTTTGAGAAACCTTGAAGTGAATGCTTTGCAAACTGGATTGTACTCTTTATGACACGAGTGTGGAGCGACAGCAGAGCAGTGGCGCTGGGGTGCAACTTTTACGAAAAAATAGCTCTTTGTTAAGGGAACTTTGAATCTTGTATTTTTTTCGAAACTATGTATTGAATCTTCTCTTGGCTGAGCCCTTTCTAGATTAAGGGTCCTTTTCAGAACATTCTCTGACCCCCCTAGGGAACTTTAAAAATAAATTTCAATTAATATATTTTTTTCTTAGCTAATCAAATTTAACTAATGTCTATTTATATTTTTTTGACTAATTTGGCCCACTTTCTTAATGGAAAAGTTTTAAAATTTAAACTAGATTAAAAAATACGACTGAAAATACCTTCTTTTTTTTATGACAGTGGGTATTTGTGGGGGAACAATTGCTCTTACCATATTTTTTTTTGAAAACTTACAAAAAGTCGTACAATTCTCTTTGGAATTTAAAAATTTAACTAAAATTTGAAATCATATTCTACGCATATGACGCTGCCATAGAGAGGAGGGCACAGATAAAAAAATTAAAGCATTGAGTTATTCGGAAGTTGTTAATCATTTTAGTAATTACAAATATATAGTTTTGTTCTTTAAACAAGGAAGAAAAAAAGTGGTTACCTTGAAATGGGGAGTTTCAAAAAGTAGTAGAAAACTGTCCTAGGGAAAATTGCCCATATTTCGTTCAAACTTCATGATGAATAATAACATATTATCAATTTCCTTATCATTATTTAGGAAAAATTAGTAAACATACTTGTTTGTTCCATCCCCCAAGGGAGTAGCCTCAAGTGTGAGTAATTTTATTGTAGTACAATTTTCTTGAAATTTTTTAAATTCAATCCAATCTTTTAAGAAATGGATAGAGAGGCTTGGAAAGGAGGGGAAAGAAATAGCTTAGGACCCCTTAAAATATGGTTAAATACACAAAGAAAATATTCGGTGCTCAGATAGCACTGAAAAGTACAATGAAGATATTATTTATGCATATGTTACAAACAATTCTGTTTATAAATTTATTATCACGAATTGTGGATGAATTGGCGGTGATTTTTAAGAACCCACACTACCCTCCCCCCGGGGCCAATCCGAGAGCGGATAGTATTTAACCATATTTTATGAGGTCCTAAGCTCTTTATTCACCCCCTCCCCCCTCCTCCTCCTATATTGTAATAATATTACTTAATTCACTCGAAGGTAATTTATAATGTGTTATTTTTCATCATGAAGTTTGAACAAAATACGACCTATTTTTCTAACTGGCAATTTTCTCCAGGGAAATCTTCCAAGTACAATTTCCCCCAGGGCAGTATCCCGCGCACGGTCTTAAAATTATTTATGTAAATAAGTATCTAAGTAAATTGGGTTTCTTTTTATTTCATTTTTACATTTAAATATCGGAGGAGTTATGTAAAATAGATACATCAATAAACATTTTAGTTGAAAATGATAGCTTTTGGGTTAAAATTACATTGCAGCCTTAAAAAAATTTACAAATAAAACTGATAAAATCAATACTATCTGAAATGTAAAATACATCATTCACAATCAAACAAGCATAATTGATGAAAATACAAAAAACAAGCCTCAAGTTTAAATTTTAGATTGTCTTAAAATCCTTTTTAAAGCCTGTAAACGGTGTTTTGAAGTTGACGGAAGGTACTTAATTTTTTCACCAGACAAAGTCCAGGAATTATTCCCCAGAGACGTAACTTAAATTTTATTTATGTAAAAACTTAAACAAAATCACAAGGACAACTTCCCTAATAAAAATGAATTATCAGAACCTAGAGAAGTAAGTCTGTCGACAAACCATTCTTCTCTTTCTTATGTAAATAAGTATCCAAAAATTGTGGTTATTTATACACTTCGGATATAAGAAAATCTGGATATAGTCAACTTTTCAACTGAAAAGTAACAGTTCCCTTTATCCAGTATTTACTGTAAATATAAATTTATACATAAGGAGAGGGGAGAGAGAGAATAATCATATAGATAAGCCTAGGTGCCTGTAAACTATCACAGACGAGCATTCGTCTACAATTTTCATAATCGCCTGTAGAACGCATATATCTTAGGATAGCGACTAGGTTCTTTTAGAAACCTGTTTTTGACGGATCATCGAAGATTTTAATCTTATCTTTCAGCGAAAGTGTTTTTTCGGGGAGCACTCATGTGTTGTGAAATAGAGAGGATGACTTCAATCTATAGAAGTGCCCATTTGTACATGAATTATTGTTCCCTTTTTTGTTTCCTTCTAAATAAGTATTTCTTATAATCAGAGTTAACGTGAAGTTTGTTGAATATATATATATATATATTTAAATGTATAAAAGTGAAACCGAAATTCATATTGGATCTAATACTATATGTATCCTTAATGGTTGAAAAACAATGTGCAATGAATATAAAAAGAAACATGCTGTGAAAATTCTTCTCATCATTTGCCTTTTTTTAACGAGCTGCTTAAACAAAGAGCTACCGAATATATATGCAAATAGTATATACTTTTTAGTTTCCCCTTGTCCTATTGACATACATTTATTAAGAGTTATTTAAATTTATTTGATTTGGTTCGTGATGAATTGGACTGAACTTATCAGTTTGAAGGTACAACCAAACTAATTATAACTTTTGACGTTCTCATTTCACCTAATATAGATTTATTTCCTAAGATATAAGCAAAGACAATCCTACAAACACTGTATTCTTCTGTCCTTTGCCATTAATTAAGTAAATTAAAGATCATATTTATTAATATATTGTGTATTTGTGAGTTGTACTTCCTTTTGACAATAGCCAACATAACAAACTAGTTTCATAAATTAAAAAAGTTTTCTTTTCTTTAATAATGATGGTACATATTCAAAGTTTTGTTTCACATGGTTTTAAAAATCATATCATTTATATGATGTCCCGCATTATCCATACATCAAACTCCTGTAGTTTAATATCCAGATATATTTTAACTTTTTGTTTATCTTAAAATAACTTTTAATGTTATAAAGGGAAAGTTATTTTATACAAAGGAATGCAAAATTAAATTGGCAACGTTTGTTACTCCATAGTTGTGGATGATAAGTTAATTAACTAAGTGGTTATTGGTGATTTTACAAAAGTCTTAAAAATGATTGTTTTCCTGAATAAATCCGGTTTTAATTAGCCTTTTTGGACAAACTGTACAGGTTAAAAATCCTTGCATGACATCAAATCTGATGGCATCAATTTAAGCTCTATATTATCATTATATGGGGATTTATTTTCGTTCAAAGAATTTTTCAAATTTCAAGCAATGCAAATAAATTTAAAAAGTCTTTTAAAATAAATGGTAATGAATGACTGTATTTGTGTTGCAAAAATATAAAAGCAAGCAGGGAATCTTTTATTGGAACAGAGAAAAACTTATTATAAGTTTTTTACTTAAATGAACAACCCAAGAAGAATTTTTAAAGGGGCAAATGCAATATTAAGCCACTGAAAAACTGTACAACAAGTTATTAATATGATTTGTTTAAATTTGTTCATGAATATATTATGTACAAGCTTAGTGAATTTGATTGTGCGGTATATGAACTTGAAATCAGATTTTGATATCATAATTTCAGATAGTGAGGCTTGCTCTTAACCAGCTAAAACCTTTCTCCTTTCCATATAATCTTGCAAAGTGAATACATAACCGCTTTTCTATACAAATAATTTTCACGTCATGACGTCTCAATATCCTTTATGATCCGTCTTATCAAATAACCAATTTTTATCAGGTTCAGTTAACCTGAAAAACCAGGCCTTCTAATTAATTTATCGCTTTTTGAATTAATATAAATGATAGTACTCATATCAACAGATACCTTAAGGGGGATCTTCCCCTAGACCTCGCACTTTAACATAAAATATAAGACTCCGAATTTTATCTTTATTTAAGGTCCAACTCAGTGTAAAACGAGGCCTGACAACAGACCTTTTCATCAGAATCAATCAAAGTAAATTGATTATTCGTTCCTTTTTGCCAATATGGAGAATAACAATAGCTTATTAGTGTAAATAAACGATTATTCGTTGTTGAAATAGATATACAATATTTACTGAAAAACATAATTCCCCTAGATGTACGTTTTTTTAAATATATAATAATTTTCTGTCACGTCGTTACATTATTTTGATGATGCTTCTGTCAAATTTTTAATTGCTTTTGAGTATGCAATGGATTTTTTCTGAATAAACAATTCTTCATTATGGATATTTTGACTCATCTTTAGACCCTTATAACTTATTCATAATACAAAGGGATGAGGAATATCAAAGCTTATATTATAGAAAAATATTCAATGCACAATTTAAAAAAAGATCTATTTAAAAAATATGCAACTCAAAGGATTTTTGTTCCCTTTTGTAGAAATTCCATTTTTATGGGGGTGTACTAGCAAAGAGTCAACATTATCATCATATTTTTACCGATTTCAATGCCAATTCCATGATTTCATGCCTCGTAAAAGGAATATTGAGGCCATCGAAGGAAGATACTTTTAACTTGATCATCTATCTCAATAGATGTTGAATTCGGATTCCGAATTCCATCAGAGAAAACAAGAGGTGAATTCATCCGAGGAAAACTACCAGAACTTATAATGATGTAAAGTGGACTCCGTCCATGGGAATGAGATACTAGGATAGAAAAAATAAAGCGATCCATTCTGGAGGAGTAGAATATTTTAATATTTCAAAATAGGATCACTTAAAAAATCCAAAATGGAACAAATCATTGGAGATGAATATTTTTTTAATTATACATTAAATGTTTTTATATAATATAAGCTATGATATTCCTCATCACTATGTATAATGAATAAGTTATAAGGGTCTAAAGAAGAGTGTCGTTTTTCATCATTTATGGCAGACAAAATATCTTTTATCTTTGTTAGGTGCGAAACTTTTCCGACCTAACTCTGATTTGTTAGCTAGTAATGGTGAGTTATCCAGAACATACCAGTGTGCACCCTCCCCCCTTTCGTAATATCAGCCCTAATAACAAAAGGCAATTACAACAATAGTTGCCTAAACATTGGAAAAATAATCAAATACACTCTTTGTAGACCCAAAGTTGTCTGTAAAATATCACAGATGTCGAGGCCCCCATAATTTACGATAATCGCAATGAGCTCCTTTTAGCACTAATTCAAAGGATTAAAAAAACTAATCAGAATGTAAGAAAATCTACCTTAGTAGAAATGAATTCAATAGGTGCATTTTTATCTTTTTTTTAATTACGTAAAGTTATACGTCAAAATTGTAAAGCAAGGGTTTTTATGTGTAATAACATATCTTTTTGTCATTGTTTTATGGCCCCAGTGAGAGTATTAGTCTTTATATACCTATTCTGAAGGGCTTTTGAGCTTTTAATTAAAAAGAAATGTGTTGAAAGTACATACATGGGGATATGTATGTAGCTTCACATAACCCCACCAATAAATATTTGAAAACATAAAACGAAAAAATAGAAATAAATAATTCATTGAATAACAGTTAGTTATCTGATTTTTGTATTTTTTTTGTACGATTTTTTACTCTAAAGTCCTCATTCCTTTGTAATATTTATTGGTGGTCCCTATTATTTGCTTCAAATGAGCAATAAATTGTTAAAGCCTCATTTTTGATTGATTTGATTTTGAGCAAAAACATAAATCAAATATTTTTGATCATTTCAAGTATCACAATTTAATACATATATATAAATATACGAATATATCTATTTTAAACCCCGGATACGTATCTGAATATCAACACATCACTAGTCAGGTGGTTTTCATTTTAAGGACTGTAGGAACTCTGGGTAATGGGTGGCAGAGGGGTTTGGTTACCTTCCACCACTCTTATAAGACATATCCACGTTTTAAAATGTAGATGCGAATCCCTGTATTTCTTGCTACACTCATGCCGAATCGAATATTGCATGTTGGAAACAAAAGTATGATCTTGGACTGGAGACTCGACTTGGACTCAATTCTATATATAAAAGACTTATTGTGCTAAGTGTGACGGTATTTTTGTTATTTCCAAAACAATGGATCAAAAATTTTGTGTTTTAATTTTGCTTTGCTTCTTGATTGGAAAAAATAACGTTCAATGCTAAGCAATGGTTTGAAAAGTGTTATGGGGTTTCTGCTTCATAAAGTGTGTTATATATAAATTAATATTATAGTAACTTGACAATCCATTATTTGGAAGATAATGTAGTATCTTTAAAATAAGAATTCACAAATTCGATTAGACTTACTTCAGTAGAAAATAACCATGTAATTCTAGTCGAACAATTTGTTATCAGGTATTGATAATATCTTTATAACATAGGATGGCATGCTTTTTGATAAAAGAGTGTTTCTCAAAATATATATCCACAACTCTAGAGAAAAGGACTCGCAGGCATATTGAGCACTTAATATCTTTTAGCTGCATGATATAAAAAAGAAAAAGGGGAGTAGATATTTATATTATTAAAGCAAAGATCATCGACACCTTATAACTACGAGGAATGCCGGACATTTAGTTTTCAATAATATTAAACGTAAATACCTCAGTTTACAAATTAAATTAGTCGAGTCAAATTTGAACTATATTTCAAGCAAGATAATAATTTATTATTATTCATAATTTAATAAAATATTTATTTTATTTACAATTATTCTAATATTGTTTGTTGATGACGTCGCTGGCTCTTATACATAATGAAATCATTTTGCGAAGATGATTCCAAGGGATGACTTTTCTGTTTGATTCGAACACATACCTAATATTTAGGAATGGACCGAATATGAGGTCAACATTTTGGAATCACTATATCCCTTCTACTAAATTTTATAAACCTTTTAAAAATTGGATTCAAATATATCTAAAATGAGGAATAACTTTCAGATACAAATGCAAACATTTAATTCATCACAGGTCTGATACTTTCTACTTTCAGGGTCAAGAGTCAAAAAGAGATATTTTTGTAGATAGGAAACCGAAATATAGAGATATTGACATTTCTTATCACTCTTTTCAAAGAATCGTTCAGGGACTTGAAAGAATAAAACTTGAGAAAAAAATAAATACACATATTTAAAATTAATAGAAAAAGTTTTAACTATTCCAAACTGTATTTCAGACTCTAATACTGTTTCAAAATACTTCAAGGACTTTTACAAAAAAAAAAAAGTATTTTTTTAAGAATTTCATAGGTATTTTCAATACATTTAAAACACCATAAAAGCCTGACCCTGATTATTTTCTTCTTTATTCGTCCTTGATAAGAATTTCTTCAGGGTAGCCCCGTCTCAAGACAAAAAAAAATACTTTCATTTTTTTTAAAGTCCATATGAATTAAAAACACGCTTCTTTTAACGATTTTAAAAATCAAATATATTTAAGGTACGTATTACTATTATCAGAATAATTTGATATAATATTACATTATAATATCTCTTGAAGAGTAGCTTAAAATAAGACTAATGATTTTTTGTTGTCGTCGTTTATATATAGAGATTTACCAATAAGATTAAATTAACCTTGTTGTAGTTTTGATTTATAAAATTGACGAATGAGAGAGTAAATTATGCTCTACGGATACATTTTTTGTTTTCCGTTCATTATGTGCGTGGATACTTTATAAGACTATATTATCTATGGCCACACATTTCGTTATTTTAATAAAACCAATTAGGGGAACTTAATATAACAATACAATATCCTTCTTTCTATAACATATAAAAAGATGTGGGATTTGTGTTAAAGCAAAATGATATTATTGAATTAAGACCCTTGTTAATATCATATCGTTATTATTATAATATTTTTTTAGAGAGTAGGAGGGGGGAGAAAATGAACTACTATTATAAAGATAAGAACCTTCTAGACTTATAATAGCCTTAGTACAGGGAAAATATTATAATTATATTTCAATTCATACTTTTAAATTTCATAATGTATTTTTAAATCAATTTATACCAACGATTGGCGAAAATTATTCTTTTGAAGGAAGATGTCAACACACCCACGACTTATTATAAAATGAACAGTAAAGAAAAAAGAGCAATGCATCATTTGTTTTTACTTTTCTAATCCCTATCCAAGTTTTTCTGAACATGGATTACTTCTTTATATATAAGTTAAGCTATCTGAAAGAAAAATACAATTTTTTGATGTATCCAATTAGCTCCTTTGATGTTAAATATCAAAGGATTGCCCTTGTCATCATGGATTTAACTTTAAATGTTATATCCTGTAGTTTGATGAAGTATTTAGTAAATCCCTTAATATATTTATCGATTGGTATGATAAATATATGTACATAAATATTCTATGTATATGGATGCTACCTGTAGGGATAAGGCAATTGGAGGTGAGAGGCTTGGACCTACCTAGTGATCCCTTAAAATCTGATAACTTTGAGTTTTAAACTTCAAACAAGATATACTTTATTTATAAAGAATAGAATTTCAACAAAATTAATACCATAAATATAAGTGTGCCTCAGCTCTCTAAATCATTAATATAGCCGCCCATAGCGGCAATGATTGCTTCCAGGTGGCAGCCGAAGACCTGGCACCCGCTGCAGACGTAGTGCTCTGTCATGGTGTCCCAGTTCTGACTAATAGTGCATTTGAGAGCATCGGTCTTTAGATGATAGTCACTGTAGGCCTTCCCTCGATATGCACCTAAAAAATGTATTGGAGGGGATTTGCATCAGGGATGTAAGGGTTTGAAAGAATTTAATATACTCCCTCCTTGACCCTCCTTGGCCTTTGCTAGTGTTACATATAAGTGGCCTTTACTACATTACTACTCCATGCATGAGAGTACCAACATATAATTGATAAATGATGTTTATTTTGATTGGAGTAAACCCATATAGATAAGTAGAACTACTTTTACAGTTTAAAAAAAGTGAAAGTACTAACTTAACGGTTCTATCTCTACACCTACATAGTTGAGCTCAAAAAATAAAAATACTTATATCCTCGTTAATAAACAGTTAATTGATATACCCAATAGATATTTACATTTTTCAAGTTATATAAATGTTATGAAAGAATTCCTATGTAGTTGAATACTGATGCACATTAAAAAGGGTAGTGTTACGGACTAGGAAATCCTGAATTTTTACAAACAAATCCCAGGCAGATTCTATAGAAATACATTGTTATTTTTGCATGAATAATTGGAAATGATTTTTTTTTTTATCGATTCTAGGAATGTCTCATAATTATCCCCGTTCTTAAAATGTACAAGAAGAGATCTGGAAAGACATTGTTGTGTATTTTGGGCATGTTAAAAAAAAAGAAACCGAAAATCAGCATGGACACCATGATAATTGCAAGAATATTTTGGAGGAAAGCAGCTTAGCTGTCATGATGTTTCATTAGATCAGCTAAAATCAGCTGTGACGAGGGAGGGGAATGAAATAAACAAGGATAATAGTAAGAAACACTTGAATGTTGATCCCCAATTCTACCCTGAGTACAATAAGGACTTAAAATAATAACTCCTCAACAAATCCTCAAGGTTACTTTCCGTCTTTTATGAGCAGGCACAAATGTTCAATCAGGTTTTGAATATAATTCAATGTATTTTAAAAAGAAGTTGACTAGTTTTAATAATAATGATAGAACTTAGAAAGAGACAATTTAATCTTTAGATTACCAATTCCAAAAAAAACGGACAAGCTAAAAAATAGACACAATTTTCATCACTAGGGATAGAAGTATAAATTAGTGCCTTATCTCGATAAAATATAAAGTATAGCCAGTGAATTACAATATACCATAACTCCCTTCGGGGTTCCATGACTACGCCTACAGGGGGCCCCCATGATTATATTTTGGGTGGTTTTTTTTCAAATGAGACGAAGCAGTTCTTGAAAAAAATTCAATTTTTTTTTGGAAGAGGCTTACCAATATTGGAATTTGATCAAACAACCTTATTTAAAAACAGAAAATGAAAAAAAATGCAAGGCATTTTACATTTAAAATTATTTTATATAGTGTAGGGGATTTTAAAAAAATTACTTTAAGGGGCTATAACGATAGAGGACAAGGTGCCATTGCCTCCCCCACTTTTGAAGAATTCTTATGTTAATCACACTAAAAATATTTCCTCAGGTATCAAAAATTTTAAATGACATAATTTTGGAAAAAAAATTTCAAAAATCCATAGCTGTTTTCAAAAAAATTCAAAATTCACAGCTACTCACAAAAAATTAAATTTTTCGGAAAGATGTTTTAAATATCAAATTTTTTGTAAAAAAATTTCTAGCATCTAATTTTTTGGTGAAAAATTTCAAAATCCATTGCTTTTCACGCAAAATTTAATTTTTGGGAAAAAAATTTGAAAAATTAAATTAAATTTGGAATATCAAATTTTTTGAAAAAAAAAATCCAAAGTTTAAGTTTTTAGTTAAGGAGACAAAATCAAAAAATTTCAGGAGCGGACGCTCCTGAAATTGTCAAAAAAGTCCAAAAGGTGTCTTCCCCACCCCAGGGAAAAAATAACAAATCCCTGATGGCGTGGCCATTATGTAATTGCCCCCCCTCCACTTTAAAATACATTCCGGTGCCGGTGTCTCAGTCCATCCCTTGCGGGGGCCTTTGGTCTCTCTACCAATTATCACCATCAAATCCCTCTCCATCGATATGAATTCCAAATGGAAGAATGTTTACGAACAATCATTTATCAGAATTGTCTGCTATATCTACGCACCCAATCATCTGACTTGATAATCAGATCTCTGGGTTTTTGATTTCCACTCCCTTAGTTTCCTTAAAATTTCAAGTGTTGTTTCGTCTTGTATTTTTACTTTTTTTACTCTTGTAAGATTCAGATGATGTATTCAATAATAGTATGTAATTAATTTGAATTTTTTTTTGTTAATTTAATTCATTTGTTTTTCTCATCATTTCGAATAGAGATTTTCCTTTTGCCTTTGAAAAAAAAAAAAAAAATATTGTTGATATGAAAATATACTAATAAACAAAATATATGAAAAAACAAACATGAGTCTCTAGATTACACATATTTTTTATTCTTCAACAATTTATTATATAATCTTGCATTGCTACAAATGAATCCTTCAAAGGCTCCGTAAATTTCACTTAAAGGTCCTTTGCTCACAATTAATACATATTTGTACTACAAATTTTAATATCCAGTGAGGGAATATATATTTACCACCAGTATTTATAAATAAAAATAACAGAAAAAAAACGTGATGATCCTGACAATTTGAAGAATGGTAGAACAGACGCTTAGCTGTATTAACTCAGCTGCAAGTAGTCGTAAGAGGAAGAAAAGAAGCACACACCCCACTCCGTATATAGCAAGGACATATACGCTAAAACTACTCCATGTCAATCCTCAATTATACTCCGGATCTAACAAGGACTTAGACATATAACACTCGAGCAAAGCCTCATCATTGTTACTTTGCGTTTTTCATGGACACACGCACTACTTATAACTTAATACTTAGATGTTCTGACTTTAAGTATTCTATAACAATCACAACATCTTTGGAAAATAAATGATAATGTTCGGTTTGTAACTAGAAATAGCGGGTCCCACTTTCAAGGATATGTGTAGAGACCTATAGCCATACCCGTATGGGAGTCAAAAACAATCTGAATAATATCAAATCAATCACATCAAAAATATCACATGCATATAGAGATAGGTTTAGTACTCCGTAATGAGTATATTTTGTATTGGACACGTTTAATGACATATTAGCATAGAAGCTTCTTTTCTTATTTTTCAATATCAATGTTGGATACTTGGATACTCAACAAAAATCTCCAATTACTAATATTTTTCTTTCAGTCTAAGTAGTTGAAGCAAAAAGAAAGATTTGATTATGAATACGGTTAGCAGCATTCAAAATATTTTAATACATACAGTGACCCCAAGCGAAAATTGTAAAATGATTTTTTTTGCAATTCTTCTAGTTACTACAATCATTTAACTTTCTACTAGTACTGGGTTACTTTATAGGATAACATGATCAAAAAATCCCCTGAAGAGTATTTTGTCTTTTTTTTTTTACCAATGGTTATATGTAAGGTGTGGTCTATTCAAGGTATATTCGGTAGAATAATAACTCATAGGATAACATATCAATAAATAAGTCAAATGAACAAATAAGAAAAAATAGAGATGGATATATAACTTTCATATTAGCCCATGGTATTTGTGTTCGATATTGTTACTCGTTTCAATATTTGGACTGACCATCACCACGACTGACTACCTGCAGCTAACATTCCTATATGTGTACTCGTATATCGATTCAGACCAGAAATTTGGATGTAAAGTCCATAAATGAAACGTTATGTAGCGTATATTTAGTGAAACATAAATATATCTATAAATGAGACATTTATCCTCTTTTCTCGATTTATATTCAATATTGTTTTTAAGTTGATTTTCCACAAATTTTTGACTGAACAAAATATTCTGTGTTGATCGGTGAACAATATTTAAGTTATTATTTGTGCATTGAACTTACAAAATAATTCATCTATATGTATTTACAGGTCAATTTGTCATAGACATATTTGAGTAAATTATATATTTTGTAATTTGTTATTTTTTATATAAGTTAAGATAACCAAGAATTTTATGAAATTTATTTGAACTCTGATAATGAACTCATTTTAAATATATTCTATCAATTTCTCATTCTTTTATTAGAATGATTGATTTTGTCTAATTAAAGTGCAATTTGCATAACACCCAAATGGTTAAAAAAGAAACATTTGTTTATAGAAATAGACGATAATTCGTCCAAGAATAGAAATGTAATCGAACGCTTCATTTTGAAAAAAAAAAAAAATTCTAACTTGTTTTTGTGTTGATGGGAAACAAATATTTAATTATGATTTAATGTGTGGACTCATTTATATTTAAGTTGTTATAGTTTAATTGTCGTTCACCACTTTATCGGTGTGTACTTCATCACCACAAGGAAATTCTAACGGTAAATTCCGGGTATACATGGATGAATTGTACATAGTGATCCCTGATGTATATGTCATACCCCATCAGGGAGTACTATATACAATTCGCCCTGTATACCCGCTCGGTCCTATATGCAAAATGCCTCTGAGACTTAATTTATATTTAACTTCCAAAAAGAATCATAAAAAATGATAGCTTTATACACTTTATGTCTTCCCAATTTTAATGTACGGATCTGAGATCTGGAATCCTTCAAGAAACAACTTGATTAAGTCCTTAGAAAATGTTTACAAGCCAGGTTTTTGTCATTCTTTCCATCATTGGGAAATAAGGAGAGCTATGAATGCAAAATAAAAAGACAAGGCCTCATCACTTTGTTTCACAAACGTATCTATAAGTATAGTTTCTATTACAAGTCTTTAGAATACAATACCGTATTGCTTTCTCCAGGGAAGTGACACTGACCTACCTCAAACAATTTTTAGTTAATTTGTTTACATTTGTGGTCTACATTATTATGTTGGTTTTTATTTTCTTCGGACTGTCATTTTACTTTTAAAATTTTGATATTTGTATTTTAAATGATTTACTTTTATTAGGAATGATCATTCTTATATTTTATAAGAATAATTTGATGATATAAGTTGAGGTTAATTCGTGGAATGTTCCATTTAGAGATAAATTATTCTATCTTACTTTTGTGTTGACGAAAAACACATATTTAATCACGATTGAATGTGTGAACTCACTTATATTAACGTTTTTCCGAGATAAATATTCGTTTTCTACTTCATCGGTTCATACTTGATAACCAGAACAAAATAGTAAGGGTTTAACCTCCAAAAAAGCTCATAAAAATGATGGAATATACTCTTTCAAATGTTTTAAGAAGATAAGACCCAATTTGGTCACACTGAAGAGATGAATAAGAACAATTAGTTGATATAGATGGAGAAAAGTTCGTGGAAGAATGCAAATGACATCCACTTTCAATTTTGAGACAAATCGGGGCATATATATTTAATCATGGTTTAAATCCTGAACTCACTTATATTTTAAGTTTTTTTCCTTGTCTACTTGATCGGCGTATACTTCATAGAATAACAAATATAATGAGGCCTTACCCTTCTAAAAAGACGCAAAAAATTCAGCACTCATACCTGTTGAAATGTTTTTAAAAAAGAAGAAATTCGATTAGCAGCACACCGAATAGGTTTAATAATAATCATTTGCTAATGGGAATTGAGGATAATTTGTGGAAGAATAAATGTCGGTCACCCTCGATTTTGAGACAAATTAATCTTCTTTGTTTTTGTGATTACAGAGTTCGGTCTGTGATATGATGACAATAATGGCTGCGTAAGCTGAAAAGTACATAGGATTTTGTCGTGTATAAATTTGAAAAGTCCTGTTCGATAATATGATTATACATTTATTTGATTGTTACAACAATGGGTCACAAATATGTGGATCTAATTATTACACCCAAACAATTCTTTAGAGAAGTAGTTCAAAAAAAATTTCGGAATACACCTTTTCTCTCAATCTGATTGTCTTAAAATATGGTTCATATTGGACTTACCTTTTAAGTTATGAGTTGCTTTCTGAATTCTGGTAAATTAATTTGGATATGCCCATATACTTTTTACTAATATAGATTTTCTTTTTCCTCCTGATATTTTTTTATAGGACGTCTGGTTATATGAAAGGTCGACTATGAACTAAATTATGTATAAGTAAAAAGAACCTTTACAACTAAATATATATACTTCGCAAAGGGAGAGAGAAAGAAAGACGGTGAAAAGAAGAGGGTTATAAAAACAATATACATAAATGAATGAAGGCTACAAGTTTCAAGAAAGCGTTTTCTATGGAGAGAACTTTTATTATATTTAGAGTGTTTCTACTACCTATATACAGCACATACAAAACTTGTATATCTCTTTTACAAAAAAGTAAAGAGTATCGTAAAAAGTGCATTTTCTTGTCTTCTTTACCTATGTATTTGTAGAGATGAAATTTTTGGAGAGCGCGAAAAGAACTTATGAATGAAAGAGTTAGAGTTATGATACTGCTGAATAAATAATATTGTTAATATCGGCTCTAGAAAAGCTCCCCAAACGAAAATTTGGGTTGGGAAAGGTATTTCCTGGGATTGCTCGCACTAGGAAATTGTAACTCTGCCTCTTTCATGAGCACACAGACACTACTTATTACTTTACACTTAAATGTTCTGTCTTCAAGAACTAAATAATAATGACAACAGGAGCTTAGGAAAATACTGCT
Source organism: Lepeophtheirus salmonis (assembly GCF_016086655.4). Lineage (NCBI taxonomy): Eukaryota > Metazoa > Arthropoda > Copepoda > Siphonostomatoida > Caligidae > Lepeophtheirus > Lepeophtheirus salmonis. The sequence goes on from NC_052131.2 coordinate 47,890,202, forward strand.
TCAAACACATAATTTATACACCTTTAATCAGACTTTTGCTAACATTCGCTGCCTCTTATATGATTTTACGGGTTAAAATGAACTACTCCTATAAAGGAGAGAATCTTATACAGTTAAAATAGCATTAAGGAGGGGAACATATTATAGTTATATTCAAATACATATAGCCGTAGTACTTGCCTTAGACAACAAATTCTAATCAAAACTCGAAAGTGACTTATTTTCAACATATGTAGATACAAACAGACTTTGTTTTATTGATATAATAGATGCATTTTTAAAACAATTTACACCAAAGATAAGCAAGAATTCTTTTTTCAAAGGGAAATGTAAAACAGCTAAACAATCTATCAAGGAAATGAACAAAAAAGAACAAATAGCTCATGCAAGAACCGGTTTTTCTTTTCTAAAATATAAACTGTGTTTTTTCTCTATAATTTTTTTTTCAATTTTTGAGTCACAATAAATTAGATTAACCTGATAGATTTTATTCTCTTTTTCCTTCGAACAGTCTCTTCAAATTGATTGGTCAATGATATTTACTGGTCAGTTGGTCTTGTACAAGTTGAACCATAAATAGCTAATGTTCAAGTATTTTTTTGACATTACTTTTATCAGTCATCATCCGTTCTTTTAAAATTTTTGGCTCATGGTTAATTTCTTTGAGTTCATTCATTTACTTTTTTAAATGAAACGACGACTGCAGGATCAATTTCTCTCCAAATTTAGTTGGCAATAGAAAAAAAATGCTCACCAGAGTTCGGGTCAAGTTCAATGTATGGAGCATCAATTTATTGTCGAGTCTTTTAATTCCAAGTATTATTTAAAATTTGATAACACTGTTTAAATAGACTCTCTTGCTTTGAATGGAATAGTCTGGTCAAAAATTAAAGAGTATCGAGGATATGTTAAGCATGAAAATGTGAATTCTAGCTCTGGTTAAGCAACTTTTTCCCGAACCAAATACAATTGTATGACTTTCCATTTGTTTGTTGTTGATGTAATTGTAGGTCCTTTATGTCACTGAGAGGGAAAGGATTTCGTAAACACATACAAAAATAAGGAAACCCATGTATAAAATATATATAGATATATTTAGAACAGGTTTTATTCATTTCTTTTTAAGGCCGAAATCATCCTGTATATATTTTTTTTAAAATAACATTTTTGATAAAATAAAAAGTTTCAAAACTGCTGTGTAATATATATATATTTTTTTTTTCTTAAAGAGATTGAAGGAACTATAAGTATTCTCACATCGTTTGATTTACAAAGCACAAAATCATTTGTATATACTTTAAAATCCCGGGATCCAATAACCATTCAATCAACCCCAATCCTCAGGTGGAGACATGTTTTACGCTGCGCGTTTCATTTTTTGTCTGTTCTTTATAACCATTGCTTCAACAGCTACTTTAAATCCAAGTAAAGTTTGATGATTTGTACTAAACTCATTCCATTTTTACTCATAAATAAATATTATGTCTTGTGTTAGGACTAATTAGTCTCCTGAATGTTGTCACTTTTAGAAACAGCCCCTGCACGGCTGTTTCTTCCACTGCTTCCTCGAGTAGACAAGGTACATGTTTTTCTAGTGAGGAATGCTCTCAAAAAGGAGGACAAATTGATGGAACATGTGCATCTGGATTTGGTGTCTGCTGTATATTTAAGTAAGTAGCATACTAGTATAAAATGTCGAAGTTTAATAGTTGATGAGTTTAGGCTAGTTGCATGTGGAGGAGCTATAAGCCAGGTACGGGTATTATTTAGTTTCTTTTCAAATTGAATCTCCTAATGATCATTAATACTTGAGTAGAATTGTACGTATATTCAAAATCCTGGAACCCCCAGTGGTTTCACCGTTGGTACCACCACAAGTTGTCGCTACACATTTCCCAGAACAAATATGGGTAAAGTATTCAAATGAGCTCAAACAATCTAATTGTCAACCCATTTCTATAGATATTTGTCGAATCAGATTGGATTTCAAGACATTACAACTGAGACAAGCTCCGACAGCAACTGGAGTATGTGGAAATGAAAACATTGCTGTGACAAGTACCTCAAGAAATAATATCCCTTCTTTCTGTGGAATCCTCACAAATCAACACAGTAAAAAAATCCCATCAACATAGATATATTCACATATTCAATGAATTAACCAACTTTCTTTTTTCCATCTATTACATAGTGTATATCACAACAGCAGAAACTGGGGATCTAGGAGCCTTTGCTCTCAACTTTGATACAGCGGATGTAACAACTACTCGTTCATGGGATATTAAAGTAACTCAGGTGGCCTGTGACGATACCTTGTCCCTGTAAGTATTATGTCGCTCCCATATTTTGACACAGTATATAACTTTATTTTAATCTATCTATACTAGTCCACCAGATGGTTGCCTCCAATATTTCACAGGTCTGAGCGGTAATGTCAAAAGCTACAACTTTGGTGTACTGCTAGCCAGTACTGCATATGACAGCTGTATCCGTAATGAAAGAGGATTCTGTTCCGTCAGATACACAGAAAGTGCAACTGCTGTACCAGATCCCTTCATTATAGGAGCTGATGCAGCTGGTAGAACTGATGGAAGTAAGGAGTTATTTATTCATCTTTCACTTAAAATATGACCATATAATTGATATCTAATTAACCAATGATAGGTAACTGCGCTGATGCCAGACTTGTAATCTCAGGATCTGTGAGCTCTGTGGTTTGTGGAAACTTTCTTACTCAAGTGGATGCTTCTATGATGGCATCGCAAGTCATTGCTAATAATGTTCCTTTCAACCTTCGTCTTGAGACAACAAATATACTCAATGCTCAAACAGGCTATAATTTAGATTATACTCAAATTCCTTGCTAGCCTTCTTGAAGATGCATACATTTTAAAACCACTTTAATTTTAAAGTTATCAGTCAATCATATTGATTCATTAATTATTCACAAAAACAAAACAAACATACATGTAACACTCTTATATATCAAAAAGAAATTCATATTGTAATTTCTTATTCAGTAAAATATATTTCGCTTTATGCTCTAATATAAACATGTCCATATTTGATTCTTTCCCCTACAACATCTGTAATTCCAATATATATTTTCCTGATGTCAACACAAAACTTATGCATATGGTGTTCCGACAAGTCAGTCCATGCAGCCTTGAGGGTGGACTCTTGGACAACTTGTAAAGATGAAACAAGTTCATCTCCTTTGTGGTTCCCTTACTGACATGTTTCTTCCTCAACTTGCTCTTGATTTTGCTACCAAGACATATTTAATGATCCTTCGCCTTCTTGACCATACCCAGAATCGTCCTCAGTGGATTACAGTTATAATTCTGCAATAAATCCTCAAGGCTACTCTCTATTAGTAGCTTTGTGTTTCTCTTTACAATGCTAATAAATGCTATTTACCACAGTTTAGTAAAATGAGTCCAAAACAATTTCTTGCAATTTGATTGTCGGATTTTCATTTGACAATTTTTCGACAAAAATAAAGGATGGTGGACTTCTTATTTCAACATTTTTTTTCATTCTTAGGTATGTTATTTGAAGTTTATAATACAATTTTTTTGATATATAATATATATTATAATATTCGCCAGTACCGAAGGGTTCTTAACATTGCATTGCTTAAATAGCATTGAACATTGTTTATGTGATTTCCTGCTCCCTCTAACTGTAACAGTTCATTGTCAGTAGTAGGAACATTAGTGGAGACTGTGACATCAAGCTAGGACTAGATGGAGATAAAGTTTCTTCAAAGTTTGCCTCAATCTGATACAGAAGGACCATTCTCCAGCAGGCCCATCCAGGGACCTCAAAGACTCGGGAGTGAAGCTTTTTGCAAAACTATACTGTTCCAGTTCCCTATGTTTTGTTCATTATTTAATCCGTCGTAGGGTGTTACCAAATCTCTAAAAAAAATTAAGATTTCTTTGGTGTAAATTAATTTAAAAATGCATAGTAAAATAAAAATAAATGAATTTATATATAAGTATAATAGTTTCCCTGTATTAATGCTATTTTAAATGTAAAAGATTATCCTCTCTATAGGAGTAATTCATTTACTCCCAATAAAGTGATATAACAACCAAAGAATACATTTAAAGTTCTTTGCATATCAAAGGTTGCTGCTATAATATCTAAGTAAGAAAGAATGAGAAACACCACAAAACCTTTCACATACAAACCGTAGACTTAATTTGGCGAAGAAAGAATAAATAAATCATTTGACACTTTTACGAAAATAGTTCTTGTGATAAGCTTTAGTTAGAATAGTGATATATACATATATCAAATTAATTACTTATAAGACAATATGGATGATTTGGATGGATCTTTTTCATGGAGCATCCAAATATATGGATTGGAGACAACTCATAGTTCCATTCAACTCCTATGTGTTTATGACATAAAGATATACATCATGTTCAGGGATCTCATCTCTTTAGAAAAGGTTCTTGCACCTTACTCGATGGATGTCATCTGATTTCATGGAAGTATCATTCATTGTGCAGATGTCTTTATACATCGAAATTGGTTACTACATCAAAAACTGGTTCAAATACACATACGTCGATCTAGATCATTGTATACTTTCTATAAGAACTGAGGATATCTTTAATCCAGATTAAGTAACAAAGAGACTTATCCTTTATCTACAGTTCTTCCATTAAAACAACTTCCAAAGACTTCTCTAATTCGTTTCCAAACATTATTGGAAAACTCTTGCACTGATTTGAGTCCTTACGTGTCATTAATGTACATAACAAATACACAACTTATATCTATGACGTTGAGTCTATTTATAAGGCTTTATTATTTCTGTAATTCTAGACTTTTCATCTTTGCTTCCGATTTCATTATTACTTGTGAGTTATTAATTACATGTATGCCAAAATAGTTCATGGAACCTCTTACGTGATATATATACGTTAATAAATTAATTCTCAAATGATCTTATAACTTCAGTAGACTTATATTGGAAAATACAACATTTTTTTCAACATATTTGAAAAGTTAGTGAGTCGGAAGTATTTTTCTGAATTACAAAATCACTTGTCATCATATATGAGTATCACTCTCGATAGGATAAAGGATCTCCATATCAATATTTAATAAATAAATTATACTAAATCCTTAGGATGTGACAAAAACGATTGTTTTCGTTTTCAATTAAACAAACACTTGAAATTTATAACAAACCCCCATACCCTATATTCTCTTGCACGCTTTCTTCTCCTTATAGTTCCTATACATTCTTCGTTATATATATATATCCCTACCAATCAGGAGCCAGCTCAGAGCGTTCGCAGAGAATTTTTGCTTTTCGTCAAATGTTAAAATTTGAAGCTAAAATAAGAAGATTTTTTTTTAAATTCCAAAAAACAAGACCAAAAAAATCCTGCTTCTTTAATTGTTATACATCGATTAAAGCAACCGAGTGTCTCTCTCTCTCTGTTTCTGCCTCTGTATCTCTCTGTTTCTCATCTTCTTCTTTTCCTTCTTTTTCTTTTCTTTCTTCTTAGAGTGCTTGTCAAAAATAAAATTCCGCCATAGCGGCATATACTAGTGTACCCCACAGTACGACATGGTCTTGGAAGACTTTGTTGTTTCACTATTTTCTGTATTTCTTGTTAAACAATATCATAAAAATTTAAAAATTTCAACACTTAAAGTTAAACTCAAGAAATTTGTCCTTTAAAAAGATCAATATTGTAGCTGAAATGATTACAATGATTTGTGATCAGCTCGCCAAGTACTAGTTGAACTAAATATATGATTTCAAAGATTCTTAGAAAAATATTTATTTTATTTCATTTGTAATTAACACTTAGATGTTTGTATATGGTTTGATCAACTAATTTGTCCTCTATGACAAAAAAGAAAAAAATATCTTCAATTGTATAATTAAAAATAAACCATTTTTAATGTAATCTTCATTCTTTTATGTTTTAATATGACGCTCTGAGTTTTACCTATAGACCCGTGTTGCCAAAAATCAACTAAAGTCTCGTTCAATAATTTTTATTTTTCATATGTACACTCCTTTTTTTTTAATATGACGTATTGAGCTGTAATTACTCACGCTCGTTTTTAAAAACGAATCCTCGAAAAACAAACATAACAACAGAAAAGATTTGCATTAATGATATAGAATATATATAATAAGGTATTCTTTAAGAAACATATCCTGAAAAAGTAGTACTCAGTCATTCATAATGAATTTTAAAATACAAAGACTTTTTTAATAAATGATGGTAGGGTTTTAATTGTTGAATTCCAGGCGGGCCTTACTTTTTTCTCGGACAGTTGCACCTATATAGAATTGCAAAAGTTATTTGATGTATATGTTTCAATTGTAATTTTTGCCTCTAACCCATTAATATCAAAAATTCCCTAGCAGTAACTTTGACTCTTAGACAGTAGTGCATTTTCATTGACGACATACATTGCATCATAATTGAAGAAGAAGTCATCTTGAGGACTCAAGATTGATATGTTTACTACATAAAATGAACAAATTTCCAATAAATATTCATTAAACGTGAGGAGATGCCTTTATAAATAAGAAAGACACTTGCATTGAATACTACTTGATGCCAATGATAAATCGTGATATTTGAATATAGTCTATAACTTTTGTTTTGTGCGATAATTGTATTTTCAGGGATTGTAACTTTCCACCTGTTGGTCTGCCAATTAGCGTATAACAGCCAAACAATTTAACTGATAAATACCAAAATTTGCATGCATGCATATTGTTTATACGGATAAAATTGGATTACTTCGTATTTACGTTATAAAATTCAATGCAAAAGTGACAATATCTTGACGTGTGGATCCTCGTTTTACTTGTGTACACCCTAAGAAGAACCTACAGCCTCTTCAGAACTTTGCAGAATGAATTCTTATGATTCATAGACAAGGTCTATAAAAAGGTATATATGGTCCCTAAGCAGTCTGCGACAGACTCAGTAAATGTAATACTATAATATTTACTAATACTTCATCAGTGAAAATCTATCTGAACAATTAAATGAACATTCAAAAAATTCGTAAATACACTTGGAGATCCGTCTGATACAAAAAATAATTGAATAAATGTAATTAACTCACGAATAACTATTGTACAATTTCTCTATAATATTACTTACATTGGTGCAAATTTAAAGATCTAAGAAATTGAAACAAGCATTTTGCTTCTTTTAAATCTAATTATGGTGTTGAATCATAAATTTGGGGGAAATGTCCTGTAATTAATATCATACATGTGTATAATATTCCATATAATGAAAAAAGTTTTGATATCAACAAAAGTAGTAATGTAAGTGCAGAAAAGACTATTTTTGATAATATTTTAGTTCTATATTTTTCAGGCAACATAAGTTAATATTTTAAACACATATGTGGAGATTTTTTATTATAAAAAAAAATAACACTTTATTTTCTTTAGGTAAACTCTATATGTACGAGTGTAAGACTTGTAAATTCTAAGAACTATCGTTATGGAGAAAGAACAAATCGAAAAATGACAAGGTAACCCTAACGATTAAAAGAATGTTTGGTAGGAGAGCTGCTTAGCAGTCATGTCTTATTATAAGTGTAACCATAAGTAGGTATGAGAGAAATAATATAAACACAAATCCTACTCCTTATTCAGGGGCGTCTGCAGAGTTATATTTTAGGAGGAGCTAAGTTTTTGGATATTTTTAAATAGAAAAAATGGCAAAAATTTCATTTTTTAAGATTAAATTTTTTCAAAAAATTTCAAAAATTCGCATCCAGTCACAAAAATTTAATATTGTAGAAAAAACTTCAAAATTAATTTTGAAATATTCAATTTTTTCAAAAAAAAATTTTTTTCAAAAGTCCAAAGTGTTTACAAAAAGATAATTTTGTTACAAAAACATTTCATGAGTTAAATTTCAATTATTAAATTTTTGGGGGAAAAAAGTTCAAAAATTCACAACCATTTACAAAAAATTAAATTTTTGAAGAAAAAAAATCAAAAATTTACAGTGTTTACAAAAAAGATTTCATGTATAAAATTTATTGAAAAAAAATTATATTTTAATTTTTTTTTTGACTTTCTAGCTATTCATACAAAATTTAATATTTAGGAGAAAAAATTTATAAATAAAAATAAATTTTAAATATAATCTTTTTGAAAAAAAAAAATTAAAATATTAAATTTCTACCGAAAAGAAAAAAAACCTTAGAATGGTAGGGGGGACTACAGTCCCTCCAGCCCAACCCCTGTGGACGCCCTGGTATTTACTAAGAACTTAGGGAGCATTTGCTCCAATATCGATCTTTAATTCCACACTAAAGGCAACACAGAATTATTTTTACAACTTCCCAAGAAATCCTCAATAATACTCTTTGGCATTCATAAGCACAACCAATCATAATGACACTTTATAATGATCATTATTCTTTTCATTGTTGAGTTAAAAATATCTAACAGCTTAGGAAAATAAAAAACTGGTCAAATTGTCAATTATAAAAGATCTTACACGCTCAATAATGCTTCAAAGTTACAATTCTTTGTATATGCTAGAATAGGAATTCACTAAAGCTTTAAACCAAGTAGAAAATTCCACCGTTAGCCTGAGGAGATACAATGATGCAGTGTTTTAACACTTTTTCGCAAGATGTCGCTTTTCATATGACGTCACTTTGTCATTTTTTTACTACGGACTCGGATGTAATAAAGAGATGAATCATTGATGAAGTACGTTTGCTCACTCTCTTAAGTTACTATGAGTAAAGAAAAAATTATTTCATTCTTTGAATTTTCCTTTTTTGATTTATATCTACTCTTTTCAAAATTATATTTCGTGTCGTTACTAGTGTATCTGTATAGTGTCTTCATGTTATAAATTTTTCTTACCTATTAACTCAAAATAAAAAGATTATTGAAAAAAGTTAAAAGTTACATTTATTAGTAATTGATAAAATATGTATGCTGAATTGGTTAATGTCAAGTCATACATCCTCTTCAAGACACTAACATTATAATTGGATAAAATAAAAGACTTGACGTGACATATTTAATTATAATTAAGTAAAATATTAGTTGTTATCCGAACATGAACATTAGTTAAATTTATAGAATTTATATATATTAAAAATAGCAAGAAAAATATTTGAGTAAATGGAAGGTACGAATTAATTATAAATATAAAAGTGTTTTTCATTTGCTTAAATAAATCTTCATTAATTAAAGACAAAATTTTCTTTATGAATTAGGACAAAAAAAGAGACCCGAGATACTTTATCCTCAACAAGAGATGCTTTAATTCCAATATCTACGGAAGTGTAACAAAATGAAAATTTAGACGAAGAAGCAAACCGAACAAAACTATGGTTTATACTAGAGTAAAGTCGACTCCTTCCTTTAGTGGGAATCTCTCCATCCATATGGAACAATGAATATATTCAACGGTTGAAACAATGCCGGGACCCATTTACTTTCAGATTCAAATAAAATGCTCTAGATGTGAAATATAGGTATCATTAATAATTTGTTAATTAGGTATTACATCAATGAGAAGTTATAGCCGTAAAACTTAAATAAACTACAATTTGAAATTGAAATGCAATTTTACTTAGACAATTTTTAAAGCCTATGATCATTCTTCATTCATGAATCCCTGAAAGAGTGGACTTGTTTGTTCTCCAAGAATTAGGACCAAAGGAAGATACTTCTAACTTGATCATCCATCTCAAGAGATGCTTATTCAGAACTCCCTATTCTACGAGAAACGACGTGATGAATATTCATCCTAGAAAAACTACAAGGCTTCATAAGAGAGTAGAGTGGACTCCTTTATTGGAAAGGGGATTCCAGGATAGAAACAATGAAGAGATCCATTCATGATGAGTAGATAATTTTAATATTCAAAGTATACCTAATAGTAATTCATAATTATTTTATTTGAATTCGGGCGAAGCGCGGTATTAATTATATTTATGTTGTGATTTTATTTATCACGGGGGTATGACGTCATTATGAGGACATTGGAATCGTACACAATATAAGATAATGTTACATATTTGCTTGTTCACCCCCTTAAAAAATGGGATTACTCAAAAGATACCAAATCGAACTAAAGTCCTAGGAGATCCTTATTTTTTAAATAGATATTTTTTTAAATAAACAATGAAATATTTTTCTACAATATGAGCTATGTTACTCCTTATCACTATGAATGATGAATAAGTTATAATGGTCTCAAGAAGAGGGTCATTTTTCATCATTTTTATGCCTAAAAATGGAAATATATCGAGTTCAGAAGAGAATAATAATAAAAAAACAATTTTATAATCATAAAAGACATTTTTACATCAGTTTTATTCATCATACTTCAATTTGGTGATTGTCTTAATGATGAAAAATGTCTCTGAACGGTAGAAGTCTTGAATTACTATAATCTTAAATATTTTTGAAGCCTGACGACCCAGAGAAGAAACTGAGATCAGTTTTGGATTTTGCGCTGAAAGATCAATTATAGTATAGGCTTAATTTTATCGGTGAAAATTTGGTGTTCCCCTGTGTTATATATGAAAAAATAATGCAGAATAAGCATCATAATCTTTGAAGTATAATAAACAAATTATTGTGTTGACAAAACTCCATATTATAAGAATCTTCTTTAGTTGAGTTTAGTCCGTCTTCCGGACTTCGAATGTGCATCTTCTAAAAAGTAAAATATATTAGATAACATTATAACTCCTAATTATATATACAAATAATAACTAAACAGTATTACGTTCGCGCCCCGGTGATTCCTAGAGAAAGAAATATACTATATGTGTATGGATTTCACCAAAAGATTTCTAGGTTAGATGGAGTAATTTTAATACTATAATATTTATTAATACTTAATCAGAGCAACTCCATCTAGCCAATTAAAGGAACATTAAAAAAAAAACAATATTTCTAGCGAAGAAAAAAAGTTTGGGTGCACCAATACATTTTTCAGCTCTTGATCGCGTGGGTTCTCGTTTCGCTACTTGGTTATAAGCTTTAGATTTCACAACCAATTGGTTGCAAGTACTTATAGTTGCAGGATTTTAAAATGTTTATCACTTACGATGTACCAAGGTTAACAGAAATACAAGGTCATACCATCATGTAATCGGGCTTGCTAGAAATTTCAATTTGATGTATCGTACCGACTGCTGGGTCTGAGAGGAAGATTTTGACGTCGTAGAAAATAGAAAGGGTACAAAATACAAATTCACAAAAGGACACAATTAAGAAGCGGGACTACGTTGTGGGCCAAGAGAGAGAAGTTTGGCATCCTCGGAATATGATATTATATCTTATTTACATTTTACAATATATCTATTATTACTATTTGATTATTATTATTACGATAATGATACCTATTTGTCATTCCGAAAAAGTATAATGTATTCGCGCAATAAAATTGTCAGTTGTGCAGTTGCCATTTGTGATTCTTCTAACCACACAATTTATCATCATTTTCCAAAGGATCCCTCAAGGAAGAAAAAATGGGCAAGTGCTTGCCATCGAAAGAACCCCTTAGGAAAATACTCTAGAATTTGTGAGAATGATTTTGAGGAAAATGCTTATAAAAGGGACTTAAAAGGTGAATTGCTGGTACTACGTTTAAAAAGAAAATTGAAAGAAGATGATATCCCTTCCAGAGGTCTCATACCTGGAGAAGGATTTGAGCAAGCTCAAGGAAAACGAAATGAATTAAAATAGTGGATCATTTTGAAGGAGATTCTAATTAAATATATTTGGAGACATTAGACAAATCATGCCAAACCAACGTAAAATCAACTCAAACACTTGTGTTAGAAAAGATTAACGCATCTAATGAAGCATGTGTATCCCGGATTATACAAATTAGTATGGCTTATAATACCAGAAAAGATCCACTCATTCTAGAACTCGAGTCACTAAGAAAATAGAGTGCAGATTTACACGAAAAAGTGAAAATCCTTCAATCAGAAAATAGATTATTAAAATCCAAATCTAATTTTAAGGAAGCGATGAAAGGAGAACTGGAAAAGAGATTTACTGAATCTCAATGTGAACTCATTATCAGTGGGAAGAGGTTTGGAAAATGAAATGAGGAGGATTTTGATAAAGGACTGATACTGAAGTCTCTTTCCTCAAAAGCCTACTGTTACATTCAATCCAGTGGTCTACTTCCGGTTCCTAGTGTAAAAACCCTCAAACGGTGGATCCGAAATTTTAAAAAAGCTCCTGGAATACAATCAAATATTATTAAAATTATCGCTCAACAAATCAAATCCAACGAAACTCCTAATGGAAACTTAGCTGTCTTGTGATTTGATGAGATGAAGCTCCCGACCAATATCAAAAATGGACTTTGGATGTGCCTATGGAGTAAATTTGGATCTACAAAAGGATATTGTCCAAAACATGATAAATGTAATTGGAACAATGAAGCAAATTAAGAGAAATAAAAATGGTGAAGTGGTGTTGCCTAAGTCATCTGCTTTGAAGTCCTACCAAAAGGGCAGAAGTATTTCTTCAAAATCTTAGTTATCATTGCATCAATACATAAATAATGAAATTGGCCTCCCATATATTTTGACATCTCGTTTAAATCAAGATTGTCTTGAAAACTTTTTCTCATGCTAATGCGGTAGAGGCCATGGATCGATTTCGGATACTCGTAATAAGTGGCTAGGAAAAAATGGTTGTTGAGAATGCTCCCGTCAGATATGAAGGAGACCAAAGTTTTGTTTCTATGTTTCAACAAATTACAGGCTGTAGTATCACCCATGAATTTGAAGTAATTATAATTGCTGGTATGTGAATTTTGTTTTTTTATTAGTAATCACTCTTAAGAATAAAGTAATCCTCAGTCGTACCAACATATTAAAATAACTTCTCGAACTCTAATTATTATTCTTTCATTCTGTAGGAGAGAACACGTTATATAAACTGATATAGGTATTGATGTATTGTGTAGTTACGTGACATTGAGCTCATGGATAACAGAGATTAACTCTGGGGATTTCTTATGTAGATATCTACTCAATATTATGTATGTGATGTTTGTATGACCACGGATTAGCAAGTTTCTCTTAGTATGTGCACAATAAAATAATTCGTAATAAATGGGAAGAAGAGGATTAGCGAATTTGTCTTAGTATTTTTGGTATATGCGTAATAAAGTATGTAATACGGGTACATCAAAGTCTTGTATATTATTAAAGAAAATTTGTCTTTTAGCCGACTCCGAATTACTCCAGGCAATGCCGGGTACTACCACTAGTATATAATAACCCAAATTATATAAGTAACTGTACCACGATGTTTATAATTTTTGGAGCAAAGCCCCCACTCCTAACTCCTTTGTAGGGACCACTAAAATGATTTTTTTTTCAAAGGTTTTATTGAACTGTGAATTAGGTCCAATTTCACTTCAGCGTTAATATTGTACATAATATATGTATGTTTTTAATTATTAAATTGGTTAAATGAGAATATATCTCTGTGTATATATAAAAGAGAATATGTATGTATATCATTTATGAATGCCACACCGTTAAACCTAGGAGGCTTAAATTTTGCATGGGTCCCTCTTTTTGAAACTGGTCAGAGTAAGAAGGGGGTGTCGATTTCGGGGGGTCATACAAGTGGGGCTTGTGCTATACCTTAAACACAGAAACCGTTGTTCGCAGCTCAAAGAGACTAGGGGTTAGGGGGTTGAGTTATTATTCAAAATGTGATTGTCATTTGAATAAACAACTATAGGAATAACTATGTTTTCTAAATTTATTCAAAATCATAAAGTTATGGGCAAAAAAAAGAAATTCGGTGAAAATTGCAATTTCATTTTTTTCAAGCGCAAAAAAATGAAGTTCGAATGAAATATTGGATTATTACATTAAAGAAAAATTGTAGAAATTTGTAGATATATATATATATATATGTATGCTTATCAATATGACTCATAAAAAATGATGTTTATCCAAAATATCTGTCATTTTTTAAATAATTTTTCCATTTTCTTTCTTATTTTTCATCAAACATCAATTTTGAATTTTTAAAAAGAAATTAATATAAAATTTTAGACTTCAACTTTACAAGAATATAGTATTTTCAATTTCCATAACATTTTATTTCATAATTTTTGTAATATTTGCAAAAATGAAACAGTTATCGAGGATTCTTTTTGCTACAACATTATTATTCATAACTTTTTTTGTTTTTTGCAAGTACCAAAAAAATATTGGTAGGTTTGTAATCCTCTTAATAATTCCGAGAAATGATATTTACAACCTTTTTTGCAAAATTAGTACAAAAAAGTATTTTGCAATTTTCTTCACAAATTTCGATTTGAGAATTTTTTGAATTAAATAAAAAATGGAAGTCTCATGTAGATAATTTTTTTGATGCATTAACCCATTATTTCTCGAGTTTAGAAATCGTTTGAATTTTTTGGTGAAATTTTGATGAGTAGCTTCTATTAGTACATATATTAATATTCTATTTTTTTTATTTATTAAAATTTACACTTGTGTCGTTGGTGGGTACGTACACATATATACGCTTGGGAAGATCTTCTACAACAATATTTATAAATTAAAATGATGCTTTGATAATAAATAATGTTATGATTAATTTTCGTATTCTTTTATTCCAAGTTAACTTTATTTTGATAAATATAATAAAAAATATTTTCTAATATACATATATACTATGTACAAGTTTTGAATATGATATTTTTCCAAACAATTTGCGCACAAACCCACGTCACACTATTTGCATCTTGGCGAACAAGATGCACAAAAATTTCGTTTATTTGTTTTAACAATTAGATGCCCTACATTGTCGTAATGTAGAGAATAAATATTTGCCTTATGCTTTAATTTGTCAGTATAGTGGTGTTTATATTTTCACCATGATTGTTTACCAAGATTATGTACAAGCTCGTGTAAAATCAAGTTATGAAATATTTTGTCTCTCTTTTGAATTTAAAATTACAGAACTATTTCTTTAAAGACAATGAGCTTGAACAATTTTCACATTTAAAAACCAATTATATATTCCAAATCAGCATGATGGTCAATTGGTTCAATTATGCCTAATGAAATCATGAATTGTATTTCTTTTTCAGAAGCATTTCGGAACGCAAATGTAATGATTCGTGCAGTGGCAATTTTCATAGGGCGAATATCCAGATTGTCTTTCAAGAATATTAGCATAGAAGGACCCCTAAAATACCTTAGGATTTTCTGAAGATTGAAAAACAGAATCAAATTCACCATTGATACTTTGTACTTCACTTTTTTATATTTTGGAGAGAGATATCTCCCGTCGTCTATACTGTCTTACGGATGATAGATTCATTTGGAGATACTTGAATGACTTGTGGAAAAGATTCAGGTATAGTCCTCATTTTTTGTAGACCATGCCATGAAACAATTAATTAATCTTGCAGATCCTGAGTAACATAATCTGTGATGTCTGTTTCAGAGACTTCACCATTTTTGATAATAAGAAATCGGCGCCCATGCATCTCAAGATTGAATTGTTCTCCGCTATGATTGAGATTCTTTTAGCTGAGTCTATTTCGATGTTGTACTCCAATACCAAGTCATGAGAAATAAGAGACTCAGTAGCTCATGTATGAGGCAGAGCTTTCATAATAAAAGTTTGTCCTAACCTTCGATAAACTTCAGCCTCAAGATATGGAGTGACGTGATCGATGGATGAAGTTTTCACTTGGATCGTCGACATTTTGATTGGCTTGGCCTTGCCCTGCACTGTACACTTTCGTTAGGTTTTATGGAAGTTTTTGAGAGTTTTAGGATCAATACCCTTAATTTTTTGACTGTTTCAGTAACCTCTTCAAGAATCCTCAGTCTTGCCCTCTTCTTCTCATTCTAACTCAGAGTTGAATCTTTTCTCCATTTCTTGTAAGGCATCCTCGACTTTGGATGAATTGAACTTTCTTCATCATATCCTCGGTTCTTTCTTCCAATATTAAGGACTCCACTCCTCCCATAAAGTTCATAAGTGCTGTAATTTGACGAGTTACATTCGCCTCAAATCGTGGATAATTTACTTTATTTAGGTTGCGCCATTTTAGGTTATCAACTTACGACGTTTCAATTGATAGACGATTCTATTGACACTAACACAAATATATTCTTTACAAGATACATTCTAACATTATATATACAACAGTTTCATTCTCATTAATCTTTTTATTTATGATAACCTCACATTGACAAAACATGCAACGGCTCATACACTATGACGTCAGTATTAAAAAAACGTGGTGGAAGTCAAACATAAGTTTGGTTCACGCGTTATGAAATAACCTTGTATTTATATTAACTTTTGCTTGAAGAGAGAACATGTAACTTATAAGTATAAAGTCATCGCTAGTACGGGAAAGACGAAAAGTAACACTGAAGATTTGTTTCTGAATTATAAGTGTAAGTCCGTATTGGACTCGGAGTTGGATTGAGGATCGACATTGGAGTAATTTCTGCTTATATCTTTGCTATAAACAGAGTGGGGTTTGTTTGTATTTTCTTCATCTCATAGCTGCTCGTAGCTAATTTAATAAAACGTTATGACAGCTAAGCTGCTCTCCTCCAGGGCTCCCACTAAAAATCCCTACATTTCCCTAGGCATACATTCGTCATAAATGTCTATTGATGACGTAGAAAACAAATTCCTAAAATATTTAAATTACGCCCGAATGTTTATGAACAGAAACTGAAATATTTTTATTTTAAATTATATAGTTAAATACCACAGAATTCTAAGTGAATGGAAGACAGAAGGCTTCTTTTCCGGCAAAAAGAAAAGAATACAGTCCTTAATGAGGGTGAGTGCTATATTTTGGTTATGAAACTGATTCCGCGAATCTCTCCAGTTGACTTCATTCTTCCCTCTAGAACGAATATACTTTCTGATTATTCAAGGGTTTCCTCACTCTTTTTTCAGCATGGTGATTTGTCTGTAAGTCTATTAACAAATGAAGGGAATTCGAAAATACTAGATAAAGCCACAGAGGACTCGGGAACAAACTTCAATACCGTTATTTGGTGCCTGTTGCTGTTCATAACAAATCTTCTAAAATATATCTCCCTTCAGGCATGGAAACGTCAAAGATACGCTTCTAAAGCCACTATGTCTGCTAGGATATCAAGTGAAAATGAAGACATCATTTAAACAGAGCAAGCTTTTTTCCTAGCGCACTGTGTCATTGATTTCAATAACTGTTGTTCAAATTGTCAATTAAACGCTTCCAAGTAACATCCATTCAATAATACAACTGAAGACTTACTTTAATTTTACAACCTTTTAGAATTATCTGTAGAATTCAAAGTAACCTAATGCTTATCCATGACATTTTAACAGAAAACTAAACCCGAAAATTTACCTAGAAGATATTTTCATTGCTATAAAAATTATATATATCATGGAAGAGGAAGAGTAGACTGAAGAAGTTACTTTTACTTAAATATCCGTTATGTTCGTCGTTTCTGCCTATGGTAACCAAACCACTGTTCTCGAGACTAAAATGTAACTTCCGATAAATACAGCTCTTGGCTTAAAAAAAAAGGTGTAGTTGGAGTAACTTACTTTACTTTTTATAAAGTTGTGTAAATATACCTTATCCATAATCTCATAATGAGGCTATAAAATTATTCCTTTATAACTTGTGGTTTACTTCCACAAGTCATCAAGTAGTTATGTTTAAAAAACTAAGTTAAATTTAAAAGTAAATTCATTAATATATTGATTTCAAGAATTCAGAGGTATACTTAACCAATTATTTTGCTTATTTGATTTAAAGAATAGAATATTTAAATACATATATCTAATTTAGATAAACATTAGAACATGATGAAGAAATTTCATAAACAAAATAAAGAAATTTGAAACACAAAATAAAGAAATTTAAAATTAAAGAAATAATTATTTTAAAGTACATCTATAATTTAGACTAGAAAAGATAGAAAATATACAGGAATCACGAGTATTTACGCTAGTAATATACCTAGGATGAATATTTTAAGTACGCTGTTTGAATTATTTAAATTTCAAGATTAAGAGTTATAAATCCTTTTATTAAAAAAAGTTCTATTAATTAATTAGAAAAAAATAAACAAAAGGGGCGAGTGAGAGGCGTTAATTGTTAAGTTGAGCCTTAAGAATTATTTTCTCAGGAGTAAATAGGACGGAGGATGGATGTCCTGGGAGTAGAATCTTGGGGTAGTTTTTCCAAGCAAAGAAATAGTTGTCATATAATAACATTCATTATTATTATAAAAAATAGCAGAGGTAGGAGATAGTTCCTATATTGGAAATAAAAATTGCTCTGGAGTGACGGATGTATTCATTCTAGAGACTGGTTAGAAGTTACCATCACGATCCTTGATGTTAATTTGTATGTTCATAAAAAATGAAAAAAATGAATGATGCTTCCATTAAATAAAAATGTGAGCGACTGATGTATTTTTTAAGTGATGATCTACGAGATTGGAAGTTACTATATCGGGAATTTATGTTAAAATGTATCTCCACAGTGTATCCACTCGTTAAAGGGGATGAGAGCCAATGAGTAAGACAAAGATCTGGCTTCGAAGGGTCGAGATTCATAAACATCAAAGCGTATTCCTAGGATATTGAAATGAGAAGATATGGATTGATTGAAATAATGGGTGGATAAAGATCCATTATACGAATGCTCTGTCGAACATATCTATATAAATTATCGATAAACCAAAACTATCGAGCCACTCCATTCAAACTCTTCCCTCTAATAGTTATGTTATGATTTATTAAGTACCTTTATCTAATGAGGTTGCGTGGGGATTAACATTCGAAGTTACTAAAGGAAAAGTAAAGATAAAATATCCTTACGTAGGGATAAGCGTAGGGAATTATTTTCCTTCAATAATTTATATAACTTATCCTTACAACAGATTAAATTCCCAACGAGTGGCATCACTGCTCTCCTCTCAAACATTCTTCAAATTGTCAAAATTACAGTAATAATTTTCGGTGTTTTTTTGTATATCAGACCGTTGGTTAGTATTAATTTCATCTAAGTTAATGTTATTGCCATTGGTGCTAGTGAATATAAGAACTGCCAAATAAGATATTCTTACATTGATAAAAGACAATACTCGGAGTAATGCAAAAACTATTTGAATGTAAGCTGACCATAAAAATGTAGATATTGTACTTATTTCAATCAAATGAATTTTGCATTATTCAACATGAGAAGTTATTCTCCGTTAATAATGTACATTGATACAAGTATTATTTAATGTGGAACAAAAAACCTACTAAAATGTAACTCCACGGTACTTTTGAGTTGTACTTCACAACCTCGTCAACGAAATAAAATATTAGTCGTTGAATTGTTCTTAAATAAACTAATTAGATTCAATATTTAAAAATAGAATTATCCATGTATAACAATTATATCTTTCTTATATTTTCCAGAAAGAAATTAAGAATTGCATATATATTTTTTCATTTGAAATTTGCACATAGAAAAATCTACAACCAGGTATTCTTTTTTTACATTAGTATTTTACTCTCTCAAAATAATCGTTTATAAAGAAATTATGAATTCCTATTTGCTGATGATTATATTTTGGATCTAATAATTTCTTATTGAATATTTTACGTACTTTGATTTTATGAATTTCGGAACTTTTTTTTAGTCAAAAAAGATTAATAAAAAGTGGTAAAGTACTGATACATATTTTTGTATGGAAACATCACAAAAAATACAGATATATTAGCACAACTAAATATATGACAATTCCTATCTTATTTAACTAAAACTTATTGAAGAATATTAAAATCAAAAAAATGATTTGTAAATAATTCAATTATTTAAGTTAAAATTTTAGACGCTAGTGCCTGTGCGTAGATTTTTCGACCCTCCAATATATCGAGCGAAATTGTGTAAAACTTTTAAGCATTCGGCTCTAATGTGTTAATAGAGTGGGAGTAATCAATGATATTGAGAATTATTTAATAATATTATAATTTACCAAAGGAGAAATAATGAGGAAATTAAATTTGATTGTAGTAAAAACTGGATCACTATTTTGAATTGGATCTACAGAATATATGTATTTTCAAATTTATTTAAAAAAACAAATTACACATAAATATTGCTTTACTTGACATGCTATACCTATAACTATATGTTTAAAGATCAGATATGTAACAAAAGATGTAATATAACTATGGTTTTTTAGTCTCCAAGAGAACCATTTCCAATTATTCATATATATTATCAAGGATCCAGTTCAAAAATTGATCCACCTTAGTATAAATAGCAGGTACACCTTTTTGTCCACATCTTCGAGGACCGAAACTAACAACTCCAATGGTCGTCCATGTTCCAGTGGATCGATCTTCGAGCATGAGAGAAGAGCCGGAATCTCCTCCACATGAGTCCCTACCCATATCCCCTCCTGCACAAAGTTGAGTGTTTCCTTCAGATAAATTCGATCCATAACTTTGATATATGTCCTTGCATTTATCAAATGGGAAAATATCAAGTTCAAGATACTGAAGAACCTTTGGAAATTTTCTTCCTTGTAAAATTATGAGTGTATGTAGTTTTTATTGAATTAACTAAGTTTATATGCTATAAATAAATTAATCTAATATTTTCACTCACCTCTTCTGTCTGTTGCACCCCAACCAGCTACAAAAATAAAGGGTCGTTCTGTTTTTCCCATATAAGTTCTTTCAAAGTTGTCTTCAAACGGAAGGCAAATAGCATTAACGAAACCTGGGATTAATATTAGTCTCAGATATATAAAATTTATCCTCATAGTAAATACAATTTTAAAACACGAATAATTAATATATGTAGGGAGTTCTATATTTAAACTATTTTAGCACATTAATTCCTAATACCGTTTTCAATATAAGACTTATCAAGTCGTATCAAAGCAATATCGTTCAAGAGATTAGGATGTCCTGTATAATTAGGATGAGTAACTACTTCTTCCACTCCAAAATTTTGAGCCTCCGGTGCACAAATGCCTCCTGAGCAATCTCTGGCTTTGGTTAAATCATATTCTCCTAGCCTTACAGTTACTCTATTTCAAAATATATCAAGACAAAAGGTTAATTCAATAAAAGAATGATATTAGCTTACGGGCCACGCCTTCCTTTAGGTATCCCCTCTATACAGTGAGCAGCAGTCAGAACATAGCTTTGAAAATTTAATTTTATTATTACATAAATATGTAATATAAGTAAATTAATGTACCGTTCTCCAATCAAAACCCCTCCACATTCATAAACTATACCCAGTAGAGCTCCATATTTTGGATGTCTTCTTTCATAGCCAATGTTTGCTATAGCCGGAAATTGCCCTAGAAGGGCATCTCTTCCCCCGACGATTCGAGATTTTATACTTGGAGTCCTACTTCTACCACATTTAGATTTTGGTGCTAGGATATGACGGTTTGGATGATTCAATATTCTCAGTGAACTGTAATTTCAAAATTTACTTGTTTGATTATATTATTAAAACAGAATGTAAGGAATATTGAAAAAAGATTTTTTTAAATTGATCTCTCTTCCTAAAAATTCAATCCGGTACTTCATATTTCTTTTTCTAAATTACATACGGAGTTCGTTGTAACATCGATGAAAATGTCTTTGGCTGATCGTACCTATCATCATAACTTTGTTCATATTTGGAAGGGCAACACACTCTAAAAGCATCGTTTCCCACTGTATGATCATCGCATCTCCATGAATTTATGACTAGATACCAAGCTCCGTTTACTAAATGTCTTGTACTTGCAAAAAGACGGATCAAACTTAAAAATTCTGGGCATTCATTGTAAGGGACACAGGTATTTGCATCTGTACATCCACAACTATCTATAAGAGAAGAGTAATATGAATTAATGGGGGTCACTTTACCATAACTACGTAGAATAAGATTTTCAACTATCCCTCACAACGATATTACGAGTTGCTTTAAAAAATAAATAGAATTGTTGTAGAATATAGATATCACTTTTAGAAATGAGAAAGAACAAACTTTACAAAGCATCATTGAGCTTTTGAGAATTAAATTACCATATGGCACTATGTCACGATATACTGAAACATCAGAGCAAAGACAGCAAACGTAATCCCCGTGTTCACAAATGAATGTTGCTGAAAAGGCTTCTGTTACACTCACTAAAGCCGGTCTCTTAATTTGTTCCTGAATTTTCTGTCCGTGAGTACACTTTGATGGTCTAACACAATAGCCTCTTTTTCCAGAGGGATAAGTGCAGCCTTTAATTTCTTCAGCTTTTGCAAGATGATCATAGATACGGAGTAGGAAGATAAGGATCAGTAACATTCTTATGTAACTTGTTAGTTTATGTATGTCAAAAATGCGTCTTCTTCTCAATCAATTATATCACGAAAAGCAAAAAGGCTTTCATTATACTTATTTGAATTCATTTAAATTTTACAAAGGAAACAAGGAGGAAAAAAAATTCTCTCTCGTTCTTCTTCATTAATACAAAATTAATTTTTTAGACATTATAAATTATGAGGCTATTTATGCACTAATTATAGCCATAAAATATTTTAACATTTTGCATTTTAATTGCTTTTTATTTCTATTTGAGGAAATCACAAAAATGATGCATGAAAATACTAAAACATTTTTCTCAATTAACTTAAAATGGCTTCGAAGATCAAATCCTTTTTGTAGTCAAATTCCATTGATATTAAGTCTTCAAAAATTATTATCATTTATATCACTTTCAACCAACTATTATAACTATTATGTTATGCTTTGCTTATTACTTAATATTTCTTCATGTTACGCATTTGTGCATATGGTGCCTACTAGTGATGTGCTACGAGATGAATTTTGTTACATGAGTATTCTCGAATTTCTGGAAAAAAAACATTCGAGGAATTAAGAACTTTACTCGTTACTCGCTTGAATACTCGTTGCTCCCCTGAATACTAGTTACTTCCCTGAATACTCGTTACTCTCCCTAACACTTTTGATCTCTAAGAAATAGTCAGACAAAAAAATCATATTTTTTATATAATTATTGAAACTTGTAATTTAAAAATTGTATATCTAATTTATTTTCCAAGATTAATTTAAAAATTATATTTACTTATTGAATCCTGGTCATAAGCGTAATTCAACGGTTTAAATCGTCACATCAATATTTTACTATGGTATGGTTATAACTATTAAGTAACAAATATGTTTTAGTGGTACTGATGTTTATTAATTTGAATGCATATGATTATGATATGCTCGAGTAATACTTGTATATTGGTACTCGAGTTTGATAAAGTAAATAGAAAAAGACACAAAAAACTCGACTCGACGGCATAAAAAGTCGATTGTTACTCCGAACTCGTCAAGACTTGAGATTTCTTTTTCGATACATTGCTATATGTTATATGCAAATCTTCATAGACTCACGTCCTTTCTCAGTTAAATTTAGAATTTATGTTTTCCCAGAGGTAGCAATATGTTGACTTTTGTGAGATGTGTACTCTAAATCCCAGTTTGTTTCAAAAATAATCTTTGTTGGAATGTTTTAGTTCTAACAGGAGTACTCGACATTGCTTGGAATTACGCAATTTATTAAGCACATACAAAAAAGTCATCTTCAAACCAATAAAAATACGACAAAATAGTTAGCATTAATATGGATTAATGAATGTTCTAAATACATGAGGGAAGGGCTGCTATTAAACATAAATTTGAATATTAAAATCTGATTTTCACTCTACTAGCTACAAATTCGTTTGGCGTATGCCTTGAAATTTAAGCTTCAACATAATCCCATTCCACTTGTATCATTTCAGGTTGAGGGTATTAAATTTGTATCTATCATTATATTTTGTTGAAATAGTAGTTACATCTTGAAATGAATTTATTGGTTAAAATTCTAATATGTATTTGTATTTGATAAATTGGTCATTAAGAATTTTAATTATGAAGTAATTAATGGTGAAGTTGGTGACTAACGTGACTCTAACAGCCCTGTTTATCTATTAAAATCTGTAGTTGATACACGAAATTGGGAAATTGTCAACCTTGTATATCTTATAACAGTTATACCAGGTTCTAATTCAAATTATGGAAATCTCAATTCAGTTAGAAATAGAGAAAGGGTAAAAATAATATTGTTTAGTATTTTTTTACTAGATTTAAGAAGTATAAAATATTAAGATTTCAATCTATGCAGCAAAAATATAAAAGTTTTCTGGTGTCACACCACTTGGAAAACCTCCATGAACTTGCTTTAAATTCTTTTATAAAAATAATACTTTACAACTATCTGTCTATGGTTATGTACAGAAAAAAGTAATATGTCTGGGCCTCAAACAGACCAAAAGACAGCCATGATTCTGATCAAGGATCTAAAACAAAAATTTATTATTTCAATAATTCTTTAAAAATATGATTTACTTGAAGCGAGGAAAAAGTATTAGAGGGAGTAACGAGTATTTAGGCGAATAATGAGTAATCGGGCGAGTAACGAGTATTGAAGAAAGTAACGAGTATAACTCGTAATTCCTCGATTTTTTTAAAGAACATATTCATCCTTAAAGAGGGAAAATTGATTTAAAAAAATATTTATTTATCGAATAGGAATACATATTAAAAATTTGATAAGATATTACTCTAGTACTGAAATGCTGCAAGAGGAATGGGGTTTTTGTTCCAGCCTAAATCTCAAGGGATATGCCAAATGAATGAGTAGCTAGTAGATTGAAAATCAAATTTGACAATTGCAATTTATGTTCAATAGCGGTCCCTCCCTCATGCATTTAGAAATATCCATTTATCAATTATCATTCATCTAGATTAATGTAGACAAGTTTGTCCTATGTCTATTGGTCTGAAGGTGACTTTTGAGTGTGTGCTTAATTAACTGCGTAATTCGAAGCAATGTCAATTACTCCCACTAGTGTCAAAAAATCAAACAAAGATTACTTCTCAAAAGAACTGAGATTAAAAGTACATTGCACATTAAGTTTCTACATAGTATGCCTGTGGGAAAACATAAATTATAAATTTCACAGAGAGAGGAAGTCAGTCTAGGAAGTTTTAGATGTTATAAATAATGGGCTCGAAAAAGAAAAACAGAGAATCCCAAGTTTTTACGGTTTCTGAGCTTATGACACGAGTTCAGAGTAACACTTGGCTTTTTCTTCCTACGAATCGAGTTTTTGGTGTCGTTTAGAATATCCTTAATAAAATTTGAGTAGCAATTTACGTGTTTTGCTCGTGGTACATCACAAGTAACTATATATTTATAAAATGGGGACTTTTATTTTGTCTTTCCACTTTAAATCACTTTCCAGACACATTCATGAACGCGTAAATTTTGAATGAATGACTTTTACTGAAATACGATCCCAAACAGGATGTTCATATTATATTTATTAATTAAACATGGCTTTCAGTCAAAAGTAGATTTGTGAATATGTAAATCAACTGCTCCTTAAAATCGAATGAATATGATAAAAACTTAAATGAATTATGAACAAATAGTTGAAAGGATGAATAATTATGTCAACATAACAAAAGTTATTTTTTTGAGCACAAAAATGGATCGTTTGGTTTATCAATTCATCAGTCCCAGTAACTATTTAAAAGACTTCAAAGAATATGAAATATAGGTTCATTAATTTTCTGTAGAATAGTTCGATCAAGTGAAAAGTGTATTTGCTTTATTTGAGAAGTTTTAATTTATCTCAAATAATTTTGAAATATTTTTTACAATTTGTTTTTATTTTTTCAAAATAATGTGAATGTTGTCTCAGGGATCCTAAGCGAGTTGCATCAAGTAGTTTGAGTTGTTTAAATATCTTCATCAACAATAAATTTCGTATCTAAATTATTATCAATATCTTTTTTGTCTCCATTTGATCATTTTTTCATGATAACTGTATTTTTTACAATGATAACATTATAATATTTGGCGTAGTTGAAATTTTTCTCAACATCATACGGTATTTAAGCAACTATTCCACTTTGTTACATCTAATTCCCCTGAATTAATAATTAGGGATAATGAGTAATCTACTCACGGAGTCGGTTTGAAAACTGAAAATTTGATATTTATCTATGATTTGAAGTCGTAAATTTTAAAATACCTGCAGATTTAGAGCCAAGATCTCTAAATATGATCAATCCAATCTCAAGAAACTATTGGAATCATACTCTAGAAATTAAATTTAACTTGTTGGTCCCTAAAATAATAAATCAATTTAAACAAGTTAATTAAAAATACACTCATCTAATAATATATTATACTTAATTTATAGTTTTTAATAATATTTTGTGATCTTGGTTTTGAATCCCTAAATTTCAATTATGTGACTCTAAATCCATTTGACTAATTGTGCAAATATACGGACTTTATGAATTAATCACACTAGTATTGAAAGATCAATCGAAGAATAATATTTCATATTAATTAATTATTTGAATGAAACTTAGTACATCCTACAAACACAAACTGAAGTTGATACTTTATTTTTGAAGAACAAAGTCATCAGATTAAATAATTAATTAAATTCATGATACATTTTACAGTTTATTCACTCTTCTATTTGCTCCAGGATACCTATGCATCTTGTGTTTTCTATTGTCTTGCACATTAACAGAGGGACTTTTTAACTATGAAATTAAGCTATTAATTCAATCAATTTAAAAATCATCGTATAATTTTACTACGTACATAAAAACAAGGTTCATTGTATATATTAGTCTTCATTCGCCCTCATTGATGGTAAAGAGCAAAATTTGCAAATTTTAACGTATTAGTATACGAGACATTAGAAGAAATCAAGTCCTCAATTTTCGTAATCATCTTTTTTGGTTCCACATAGTCTTTCTACCTTTCAAATAAGCTATGACGTTATGCATTCCATCAACAATCTTAACTTCATTTGAACTCACAAGTTACACAAGTTTGGAAACTGGAAGCTTCTTATGATTTAGATAAGGACAAAAAGTCAGTTCTTTCTCTAAAAGTAATCTTAATTAGGGAAACGAGTCTAACTGTTCATTTAATAATTTCAATTATTTCCTGTGTCTTGCTTTTGAAGATACCCAATTCGTCGTATTTTACCTTCAGCAAGATTAAGGAGTGTGTTTGGGGTACAAATATTGATGGAGCTACACATATCTTTTTTAGTTTGCTTCTTTTTACATATTAGTCCATGACATGTATAAGTATAGAATTTGTTATCCGATATGTTCTTCTTCAATGTCCTTATTCATAAATGTAATGAGCCCACATTTGAATTTTAGTAGGTGTTTTATCATTTATACAAATATATGTAACCCATATTACATCCAAAGATTTCTGACTCTCGCTTCCACTTCTGCAGCTTACGACACAGCATTAATCAGAGTTGGGAAAAAGTCTTCATATTGCAAGTTCACGTAAAATATAAAGGCATGTCCAAGTTTTTCCTGGAATCCTCAGATTTCATTCAAGCTCCTTTCAAGTCCATAACTATAATACGGGGTCCATACTGTTAAGGCTTTTCTCCAGAGCACAATATTTCCAAGAGAAAGATCACAATACATAACAAAAGTTGCCATTTCATTATAGTTTCAACTTTGTTTGGTGATCACCATCATCTACCTTTGAAATTGTATTTATTGATGCTCTCATAACTTTGTCTAAGAAATCATTTAATACATTTCTGAGCTTTTTTTGGTAAGATAATATCAAAATCTTCAAATCCAAAGACATATGTTCTCTGTCGATGGAACCATTCGGTTAGTTTGAGAAGAGCAATTACTTATATAATTGTGTTTGAATTCATTGAAAGATTGGCTGGCTGGGAAATATTTAGGATATCTAAAAGATTTTTTTGTTTAAATCAAGATTAAGTTACTTCATTTGTGGATGTTGCTAATCGGAAGGAAGTACAGTGTTCTGATCCTTTGAGTATCCAAAGTATTTCGTTGGGCTACAATTTGTTTTTCTTCAAAATGAAAAATAAGAGTTATATTCTGATGTATGACTTGAGAAAATGAACTTTATATGTAGCTTTTGAAATTTAACAACATAACTTTAAAACTCAAACTTTCGAAGTTCAGCAACATAACTTTAAACTTCTGAATCCCTTTAAGAATAGAGAATGTCGTTAAAAAAAGTCATTTTTAAAATGGCTATAGAAGTAAAAAAAAACGCCCATTGAAGACTGAAACTTTAGAAGCATAATTTTTTCTTTTAAATGCAACAGAAGAACAAATTAACATTTCACCCTAAGAATTGGACACCCTAGTACAGACGCTATAATAAAAATTATGAAAAGGTTGCCCTTTTTGTGACCTTTGACCTTTTTATGACCTTAAAGCTGTACTTTATAAACTTAAAATGTTATATAATTATTGCTCTAAGGTTAAAAAGGCTTTAAGGATCACAACATTCGCGAGTTTCTTCTTATTATTTCGAAAAAAATACGCATTCATGGGTGAAAAAGTAATTTTAGGATTAGGAGGGAGGGGTTTGGCCGGAAATTATTATTATTTTTTTTTTTTTTCAGAATGCTTAAAAAATCATGTCGCATCCAAAAAATTTGGCTAAAATTGAATTTGATTTTAACGCCCCCCCCCCCTCTACTTTAAGTGTAACGACATTTTGCTTGTTTTTTTAGCCATACTTTTATTTTAATTTATACGATACATTAACAAGGGGATATTTGAACAAATTTTGAGATTCGTAAACCATTATTTGTTAATAATTTAAATATCATTTTGATATGAAGGAGGGCTTTATTATTTTTTTCCTTGTTTGAACAACAATTAAAAGAGTTTCGTCTGTATTTTTTTAAGAAGCCCTTTTTGCATGTAAATAATTAATTGTTAAGTAATAGTCAGCGAATATATTATAAGCAAGTTTTGAGACTTAAAGATTCATTAAAAAAATTATCATTTTAAAAGGAGCTGTTCAAATTTGGAAAACATGTTAAGCCTTCGGTTTAATGGGTTAACGTTCGCAAAATGCTAACAAGAGGAGAAGAGAAGAAATTTTTTTATTAATATATTTATTGTCTTTTTAAAATCATCGGTAGAGATATATATATCTTGTATATAGCAACTTTCACATGAAAATGAGGGTGATTTTGATTAAACTCCACGTCTCGCTCCAAAGTCTAAACTTAGTTGTATTTCAAAAAATTTGTTATTTTGACAAAGGTTGGTCCTACCATTAATTCCTACGTCCTCCCTTATACGATGTGATAACAGAATAATGTATCAAAATAGAGGTACCACAGGCGTCTCTAATTATAGATTTTTTTCAAAAATCTAGGACGTCCCTGGGTAATGTCTAAGGTTAATAGAAATACAAGGTTATACTGTAACGCTTTTCCGACTAATATTTGACTTCCACCATGTTTTTTTAATAGTGACGTCAAAGAGTATAACCGTGACCAAGAGTAAATGTATATCGCCTTCCTTAGCTGTTACTATTAAGAGTACTGGCGTTAAACTCTATGACGTCAAAAATTTTATGTCTTGCCGAGCAGTTTGTACGGTATATCGGTTAGTACTCAACTTTTTTTCTTTGAACCCATTATGGCACCCCCTGAATGAACGGCACCTTTAGCATTTACCTATCTTGCCTATGCCACGGGTCGGCTTGCTAGTCATTAGGGTTACTTTGAATAAATATGTATTTTAGAGGAGGGAGGCTATTGAAAATAAATTGAAGGTTGTCTTGAATAAAGATAATACCTCTAGACACTTTTCGAGGCTACCCTAAAAAACTGCCTGGAGACAAATTTGAAGCTGTTCAAAAGCAATTTGAATAAATTGGACAATATAAGTATTTTATAACAATTGAGAACATCATTTTTACCAGTATAATGAAGCTTTGTACATTTCAGGACCCCTGGGCTTGCCTGTTACTTATAGTAAGCTACCCCCTTGAGGCTCATTTTTATGTATTGAAAAACAAAAAGAGATTTATATATTTATGAGTATTTTGTAGGTTTTACTTTTTATACTAGATAAGCATGAAATGCATAAGTAAATAATTCAAAAATGAACGATTGAAAGGGGAAAAAAATGAACAGAAAGTTTTTACAAAATGAACGATTGAACAGAAAAAGGGTGAGGGAGTACAAGCCTGTATATAGGTATAAATCCTGGACGTCTCGAGTTGTCCATGTATAAATATACATATAAAAATGACATCGGTAGAAGAGTTGCTCTAACAAAAATATCATTTATATCTACATATACGCATAGACAAGGAAATCTATAGTTAGACTTCCTTGACTTAGACCTTTATGGTATATACAGTATACCCACTACAGATGTAGTAACCTACGTGTTACGTGTTAAGACGTGTGTTTGCACGATAGATGTGATAACCCGCCTTAACATTTAATAATGATTAAGTAGTGAATGTTTGTAATGACCTTTAATGTTTCATACCCTGTAAAAACTAATTTCATCAATATTTTCTGTGTTTGCATTTTTTAAATCATTAATTAATTATTTAGGGTTCTGAATCTCTTAATATAACTAAAAAATATCGGTTTTTTTACATACTACCAATAACAGAGTATATAAATATAAAACATTTTACTTTGCACCGTTCAATTTACAATCATAAATTATTATTCACTGATACTTACTAAACATTTATTATCTGGTTCGCAGACAGTTTACAATTTAGTATTTCTACAAATAATAAAATATAGGCAAAGTATCTGTAATTTTTAATTTTAAGTTTAAAAAATAACCCAAGGCTATATCAAACATAAACTTATAGCCCTTAAAAATAACTTAGTGACAGTATTTGACTTTTGTGTAGTTCATCTTCTGATCGGATGAAGACATTTTATCAATAAATTAAGAAACCTGTGAATGCATTTTTCCACTCAATAAGGAGTGTTTCGAAGGAGAGGATCAAGAACTACATAACAACAACTCATCTGGTTTGAGGCTTTAGGAAGAGATGGGGGATCAACAAATGTGCCGAGGTATTTTGAAAAAATATTCGAAGCATTACACATGTTGGGTAAATTGTTGATGAGGGGGATATCTACTTATCGTCAGACTTATTTACAGCTAATATTATTACATATTATGATATGTAATAATAATATAATATAATACTAATATAATTACATAGAATATAATATTAATATAATTACATATAATATTATAACATTGAAATTTGTGTCTACAGTTTATAGACTATTACCCATTGAATAGAAATCAAAAGCTCTGGATGGATTTATTGATTATGAATGGTCTATTTTAAATGATAAACTAATTTTAGATATGTAAATACTTTATGTAGGCATTTTATAATTATGTTTTTTTCAACATCTGTAAGTTGGTTATTTTGAGTATTTGTTTGTTTTAGAGGATAGTGATGTTACTTTTATGTGTTTACTTTGAGGACAATAAACTACCCTAACTCTGGGCCAAGAAAAAAATAAAGAAATGACAGCTAATTTAGTGAAGTAATATATCATAACTTATTCCATATTTCTTATTCGGGGAATCTCCAAAAGTAGGAATTTTGGGGAATTAATAGAATTGTCGAAAAAAACAGTATTAAATTGGAAATTTTTAATGTTGAAGGCTAGAAATATAAATATTCTATATTATAATATATTTTCTAATATACTAGTACTTAAAACAAATTAATTAATCTACAAAATATTTATAATGTGACTTAGATGTTATAGCATTGAATACGTGTAAATAATATCCGCCTTATACGATTGAAAGTTCGTAATATCGAGAATAAATGTATTTCTTTATTGGCTCTCTTATCTCTCAGTCTCAAATACGAACAGAAATAAATATTTAGAATTTTGTTAAAAATGACAATTTTTTATATTGGAATAAATTCCCCTAATCCTTTATGTAGAAAAAAGTATCATTGCAAAGACATTAAAGTAGCTATAAAATTGATTTTTTATAAATAAATAAATCCAACATTTATAAAAGTAGTCCACTCAAAGTAATAGACCTGGAATATTAGACTCACTGTTCCCTGATAGCCTTCTACTTTCCATCTCTTTAATTAAAGACAATTAAGACCCCCCTTTCCGTTCTCCTAATATGTTTGATCAGGGACAGTACCATAAAACAAAGATTTATTGTGCGGAAGTTATAATTAAATGAACTGTAGAAAGAAAATATTTATTTTTTTAGAATAATGAATATTAAAATATATTTGCGATGGGGAACAGGGGGTTAAAAGGTACAGGTTCATCAGTGTATTCAGAAACTTAATATCTAATTATTAGAGTTTGAAAAGTAAAAATTATCATATATTGTCTTTTAAAAGTATTCGGAACATTTCGAAATCACATAACCTACTCATTTGAAAATTCCCGAAGCAATGTTTTTATCATGGAAGTTTTCAGAAACTTTCCAACTCTACTTATTTCTTCGTTAGCAAAGTTATATTAAAATAATATTAGTTACTACAAAATTAATATCATTACAGTAATATATTTATCACTAACACGTTATCTGCTAATAGACAGATAACTTTTTATATACAATACATATACTTAATAATATATGTAATTTATATATAATTTATGAGATTTAAGGTACTCATAAAAAACATCATTCAAATTGTATAAAAATTAATAATATCTGTTAAGATCATGAAAAAATTGTGTCATTGTGTACCCTGTAGTATTCCATCATCCATTCGGGAAGAGGACTAAATGTGAAGACTAATCCTCCATAGAGATTAATAGCTATAGTTGTTGTAATAATGCAGATTATATTCATTACGAAGCCGATTTTCATCATATGAAATTGCGATATTGAGGAGGCATCATATACCAATGCGTTAGGAGCTGTAGCTACTGGAACCATAAAGGCGTATGAACTGCATATTACAGTTGACGTCACTAAAAGGTGAAAAGATCAGATATATGCATACAGAATGATCACAGTAGTTTACATACCAAAGTAAAGAGGACTTTCACACATAACGGTAGACAAATCCACAAGAATGGGAACCATAATACTGGCCGCAGCTGTATTTGACATAAATTCTGTACCAAAAGTCATAATAAAGCAAAATATAAGGTTAATAACCCAAGGTGTTATTGAACTCATTGAAGATCTCAATCCCTTTACTAGCCATTTGCTTAATCCCGATTCGATTGTTCCCTCAGCCATAGCAGTTCCTCCACCTAATAAGAACATTATACCCCAAGGAAGTTTTTTTTCTACAGCCTTCCATGTAATTAAAGCTTCCGAACTCTGAGGAATATCATTCCACTTAATGAATGGCCAAAAAACAAATTTTCTTGGAATTAAAAACATGATTATGATCATTAAAAAAGCCGGCGTTGAAGAAGCAACTGATACTTCCGGAAATAAATTACTCCATCCAGGAAATATCTTAGGGGTTTTAAAAAACCAAAGTAGAACAGTAGTAGAAAATATAATAGTTATTAAAGCTTCTCTACCAGTGATGGAGCCCAACTCTTTTTTCTTATTTTTTAATATTTTAGCAGCCTTTTCATAAGCCAAATCTTGTGTTATTTCTTCACCTTCTACCTAGAGTTTAAAACTTTAATCACGTTGTAATTATTTACAAAAACACGATCATACTTGTACTATTTCAGCCTTTTCATATTTTGAAAATCCAAAACTAAAGTATAGCCAGATTCCAGCAAAGCATAAATTCACAAGCATAAGAGGAATAGCAAACATTGCCCACTTAATGAAAGAAATGCCTGCGGCAGAACCAAATTTTTTTTCCAAAAGTGCCGGAGCAACCAGATTTGGAGGAGATCCCGTAAGAAATCCTGTACCACCAATGTTTGAAGAATAAGCAACAGCCAATAACAATCCATTAGTATACTTCTCCTGCATCATAGCATTTTTCTTAATTGACGTTGAATCTAAGATACTTTTTAGGACTGGAATCATCATAGCCGTAGTTGCAGTATTGGACACTAAAAGTGAAAGAAAACCAGTCACGGCCATTATTCCAAAAAGCAATCTCTTTGGCTTGGGGCCAGTGACATTCAAAAAAGTTATCGCTATCCTTTTATCCAATCCACTATCTTCAACTGCAATAGCAAAAATAAGTCCTGCTAGAAAAAGACTGTTTGAAGCCGTCAAATAGTTTGGAGATACTTGACTCTATTAGATGAAATAAATACAATTATATTTAAACATTAAAAATATAGGACACTTACTTACTGTAGATTGGATCTCAAATAATGGGAAGAGTACCAAAGGTATAAAGGCTGTTACAACAATAGGTATGACTTGAAAAAACCAAAAAAATGCCATAAGCAAAACAACGTATAGGCATTTACATTCCTTGGGCTTTGTATCATCAATAAATAGTACGGGTAGTAGAGATATCGGTATTAAAATTGCCAGATACGTCCGGAAAAAAACAAATGAAAATGGACCAAAATGGCCTGAATAAAAGTTTTGTCCCATTTTTGAGTATATACACAAAAATAGGTAGTTGTTAACTTATATAAAATCACATATCATAGTCAAAACAAGATATAAATATTCCTTTTCACAGATAAAATAATCATTTTAACTCATTAAGTTCTAAAACGCACTAACGCATTTAATAATATATCACATGTAAGTACTCAGAAGGACTCAATAGATATAGCCAGGACAGGTAAATTAATATATAAACACAAGTTTTAGTGGGGATAGCCGATAGGCGTACAAGTGTTTGATCTTGTACGTAGTACATACTATATCAAAGGTACATACATGCATATTAGTGCTGGTAATTATGACTCTTTTTATTGAACTGAATCCCTTGAATCAGAAAAGTTCTAACCCCCCTCCCCCCAATAAAAATAATTTCCTACGATTTTTTGGAATGATTCAAGTTTGTATTGAATTAATATTACAAAATTTTGAAAGAATAAATTTTAACGGAAAAATTGTAAATTATTAGATATAAATTTATTTAATATATTGTGGATTATTGAATACTACATTACGGTATTCAATCAGATCGAACAGCATTTAATCCAAGTTAGTATTAAGTAATACATGCTGGATGACTTTTGTTGAACTTAAACCATTTTTGTGTTCAGATATTATTTGTCCTATCTTGCTGAAGACACGTTCCGATGAGACGATGTAGCAATAATGCAGTCTTTTTGATTGATTCATCAAGTCTAAGATAAATAATCCGTCGACTTTTGCAGCAGATTAAGGGGTCTGAAGTTCTTGATAATCAAGATTCTGCTACAAAAGTACGAAGTTCTAAAATTGCATGTGAGGAGGCATTATAATGTTACAAATTCTAACTGTAACTAATTCGAAATTGGACGTCCTCACTAAACATGAATTTGAAGGGATGAAACAAGGTTGGGAGGTTTTGAATCCCCCTTCCTAATGTTATTCTATAGATTTTTTCTAATATATATATATATATTAATATCTTGAAATTGAGCCCTTTGGTTCGTGGGCTCGGGTAATTCCCCTTTTTTACCTCCAAGCTTGTCCCAAAACTGTCTACTCAATAGGAAAATGTTACCTTCCAATAGCTATGCACTTCTCGAAGATATATTATAGTCTATAGATACTATTGAATACAAATGGAAGGGCGTCGAAGCTGTCTCAAAAAGGGTGAGCGGTAAAATGATTGTGTTAAAAAAGTTGGGATAATATCGTTGCGTGGTAATATTTGCGCAAACAAACTATTGAATGATAAAAAAATTCAATCTTATAAACTAAAACACACCCCGGCCCCCGGCAAGTTAAATTCTTGGACAGACGCTTCTCTGAGCATCAAGGATCCCTTGTAATATCCCATAATACATTCTGGTTTCCTAGATAACTTGATGCAAAAGCTCACGTGTCAGTTTAGCATTCCTTATATCTTAAAACTTCCATATCATACGAATAATGATATACCATCTTTAATTTGTCCTCTAGTTAACCCATTATTAATGTAAGCGTTCATTTTAGTCAATAAATGATTATTTGTTATGTATTTTTGGATATTAAAAGAGGTATTTGATGCTTAGAAATGTGACAGTGGTGGAATTTAAACTACCTTGGGGCTCAGCACTTCCCTTGCTCAACCTCTGGGCAGGGGTGTATTTTTTTATATATATCCTGTTAGTTCATCAGTTCTTTTGATGATTCGATCTTTGAATGATTTGTTCCTTTAAGGATTCAATCTTTTGATGATTTGTTCTTTTAAGGATTCGATATTTTAAAAATTAATTTGTTTTGATGATTCGTTCTTTTGATGATTCAGTTCGTTCGTGTGTGCGAATTAGAGTGCACTCAAACCATCAAGCTAATGAACTACCGTGCGATACTTGAATATATTCATATTTCTTAAAAACATAACAAAAATTCAAAATGAATAGAAAAATTTGATTGAGGTTGAGTGATATATATATGCGAAACTTACGGTATCTCATGCAACTGAGTCGGTTCAGTACGTTCACCAAAAAGATTCGTCCAAAAGAACGAATCCTTCGCCAACAACACAGCACTAATTTATGAGTGTTAAAATAGAAAAAAAATTATCTAATGTATATGTATATAAAAACTGTATTTACAAAATTAATGTCATCTCTGAGGTTGGTACAAACAAAAAAATGCAAGATTTTTTTCCTTAAAATTGAGACAAAAACAGTTTACTATTCTTTGCATAAGACTACAATGTCTTTTTGATAAATATTTTAATTAACCTCCTGCAAAATGCGTAACTTAGGGTTAATTATTATCAAAATATCACGCTAAAAAATAATTTAGTTATAAAAAATAATTGATACCGCTGAACATAATGGGAGTTGAACTGCAAAAAATCTCCAAAATCTCCAAAAAGGCTCTAAGACAATTGACCAATTTTTTTTCTTTGCTGAAGGACAATTTACCGAATGTACATATTGTCAAAGGACTATTTGAGACAGTTGGCAGAAAAATGATATTAAATTTATTGATATATACGATTGCATATTTTAATTTTATTTAAAATGATAGTATGATAATTAAGTATTGTTGATATATTCAAAGTTCATAGGTAAGTTAATGAGTGTTCTTTTGCAGAAAAATATTTTTATATTCATTAATCATCATTTCATTTATAAACACAAAATAGTAGTATGTATGTAGTTCGAATCTACCGCCGACACGTTTCTAAGCACGAAGGACTCCTTCTAATGTGTTATAATACAACCCCACCCAAGTCTAATATGATGTGATAACCTCCGGCCCACGGTTGTGCACAATCCATCTTTTAAAATCAGGAGATGTATAATCCTTCATTAGTACAATAAATGATAAAGAAATACAAGTATAACATATACCTATTATCTTTATAATTACCTATATAAATTTATATTTCATACCATAAACATTGCATAAAAAGTACAAAGTACTTGCGTAGAAGTAGATGGTGAACAACCTACGGACCAGGGATATGCCACAGCATATTAGAAGGGGTCCTTGGTGCTTAGCAACGTGACCCTTAGAATCCAGTACTTCACCTATACAACTTGTGCACTGGGAGATATTAAACGGGTTATTTCATGCCAAGATGACATGAGCATTGTTTACTTACTACTCTGTAAATAAGGCGATAAAGAGTAGCAACGTATTGTGACAAAATAATGGAACTTCCTCAATGATAATTATCATTATCACATAGAGGAGACACAAGGGCCCTCAAGCAATCTATACTTATATTAGCTAAGGAAAAGTGACATCTATCCACGACCAACTACCCCCCCCAACCCCCAATTTACCCCTCTGACCTTTCTCCCTCATTCTTTTCTATCATTACTATTGAGAAGTAAAGTTAGTAAAATGATAGAGGGCTAAAGTAATAAATGAATGTTATGGTTGTTTGGAGCTGTTGTTGAGCAATTAAATTTTCAAGTTCGAATCGGAAAACCATTATGAGTGCTATAATAAATCATCAAAATTTTAAGACTAAAAATAAAAACATCTTTAATTAAAATAGATACTTAGCCTGAATGTTTCTCTATAGGCATGCCATATAATATACAATAAAAATTTCTTAAAATCTCTAATCTAATTTCCTTCATACCATGACGAAAAAATTGGCAAAACATTGAATTTTAGTAGGTTATTTATACGATGAATTTACGGATCTATTATATTGAACGAGTATGTATAGGATGTTATAATAAATGTTTGAGAATGGATCTTAGGATAACTCCTTAAATACGGTTAGATAAAGGCATTATATCCAAAATAAATAGGTTAATCATATCTAATTTTTAATAAATATATTTCAACATTACAAAAGTCAAATAGAATCATCCCAAATCTTCTGAAGTAGTTTCCTCGGAAAATCCGTCTATGTACCTCCACCCCATGATTAGAACCTTTGGTTCTAGCGGTTCAAGAACCGGAACCGCTATCATACTGGAAGAATATCGACAATGATTTGTAGCCAGAGTGGCAAGCTTCAACTGTTCCAGTATAAACAAAATCTTATCTTCTTGTATTTCTTCTGCCAATCCATGTATAATAACAGTAGAACTTTGAATACTTAATATTATATTTTCAATTAAATTTTTTCGTATTTTGACTTCAAAAAAGCAAGAAGATTTAAGACTTCAGTACAATAACAAAAGCAATCAATTACAAGAAGGTGAATAACTTCC
This sequence comes from Lepeophtheirus salmonis, assembly GCF_016086655.4. Taxonomy (NCBI): domain Eukaryota; kingdom Metazoa; phylum Arthropoda; class Copepoda; order Siphonostomatoida; family Caligidae; genus Lepeophtheirus; species Lepeophtheirus salmonis. The sequence goes on from NC_052131.2 coordinate 47,928,900, forward strand.
TTCATAGGTCCCTTCAAATTTGATCTCCAAATTTTAAATCTTAAATAACTGATATGATCAAACTGAATCCAATGATTGGAGATTCCGCAAAAATATATTAACATTTTCTAATAAGTTAGATACTATTTAAAACAATAGTGTAAAGTTATTTAAATTATTTACTTCATAAAAGAGCTTTATAGCTTCTGATTATTTTTTATACTTTTATAATACAATTTTTAAAAGCTGAAATATATAGTTGAAATTTCTTTTTGGTTGTGTTTGATAGTTATTATATAACTATTACTATTTTTTATAGTTGAATTATTAATATTATTATTTAAAACAAAATAAAAATTATTACTCTAAATATGTAAATTAAATTTTATTATACCTGCATAGTTTTTTGTTATGAATAAAAATTGTGCTTCATTTTCCAGCCGAATAACTTGAATTCCATTTGGACTCAATTAAAATCTAATTTTCCCTTCAATTCAGACAAGATGAAACATTATCATCGTCCAAAAAATTGCAGACATTTAATTAAGTTTATTCATTGTTTAAAAAAAAAAAGAGTTAACATGTTTTCCTTCTTTACTATTAATCGAAAAGGGTGAGCTTATGAGGTTTCGTTGACTTTTAAAATTTCAATTCATCCATATATGCATATAGTAATTCATGGTTCAATGTAGGAGGCGGAGGTAAATATAATCATTGTGTAAGAGTCAGAACAAAATCAGTAGAATAGTACCTCCTCTACTTCATAAGGGTTCGTATTACATTTTATCTTGTTAAAATATCTGATATGTATCTAAGTAATTTCATTAAGTCGGACAAAATATGTTGTTGTTTTCTCATTAAATATACTTACTTATATATCGAACTAAGGAGCGATTGAAATATGTGTATGGAGTTTCTAGGAGTTCAATGTGTATGTGTTTGTCACCTCAAATGGCCTATTAACAAAAAGGTATTGTAAACCAAAATATAGGATCTACAATTGACAACAGATATCATGTATAATTGATATATTCCATGGAAGAGCTTATTGAACAATACATGTGTGTACAATATACATAGATATTGTATTTCTCAATAAAAATCTATATATTGAAATAATTAATTACTTTACTAAAAGTAGAGGGAACTACTGATTATTCAAAATACGACAAATGAACACTACTAAATATATACATACATGTAGATTTATATCATTTTTATTTACGACAAATATGAGGCTGGCTGACATATTTAGCTTAACATAGTTTAAGTTATTCGTCTACCAGGATGTATTTATTCATGATTATAACTATTGACGAGGATCCGAAAACAAATGTTCTTACTTTTATAATCTACAATATGAAGAGTAGAATTTTTACAATTGGAAAACTGTCTATATAGTACCAAATTGATCATAATATAGAAAATATTATTTGCAATGAGGTTGTAAGAATCTCTAACTCACTTAAACAATTCTTCAAATAATCATATCCATTCCATAGATTTTATTAACTAGAGTATGAAATACTCATGAATCATTTTTACATAGTTATAGTTAAACAATAGCAGTAAAAACAGTTTCGGTACACTTGCTGTAACGTTCTAAAGTGACGCGAGTAGTACAACTCTTTTGTTTAAAAGTATGGGAAAGTTTTAAGCCCAGAATAGCAGAAGTTGACTGGTACACATGAACCACTTTGGATTCTCCAAATGTTTACTAAGTAGAAGCGATTCTAAACAAAGTTGAGGAAATAATTTACTCTCCCAAATACCATCAGCTTCCAATTTCAATACTAAAATTTCAGAGTAGCCGGACTTTATGGAGACAGTGGACTATATGGAGACAACCAATCAAATCATTTTCTCTATAAAGTCCCTGAGTGGACTTTACGGAGACAGTAAACTAGATGGGGACAACCAATCAAATCATTTTATGCTGATCATAAAAATATTGATAAAATCGGTAGTTCGAACCGAAACTTTAAAAAAAAGGAAGAATTGGGCTTCAGTCACTTCACCAATATCTAGATCGAGATCAACTCGTCAAGAGTTCCTTAGATGGATGGATGAATGATCATGTTTACTGCCTACCTATGCGAGTAGCACGCATTGCCAACAGATGAGTTGTGAACATGTTAGTAAGTTTCTTATCAAATAGAACAGTTCAAAAGCAAGTTTTCCTCGAGTGAATTTCTATCCTGTGTCTCATATTCCATTAGGATTCGTCTCCATCCGAAGATGTATTGCCATGGATTGCTCTCAAGCAGAGTTTCTTTTAATGACCACCAACTAGAGCGGATTTAAAAGGATGTGAATTATTTTGTTCATACCTTTTATATGCCCCATGTCAAACTGCATAGTGAACATAACAATCATAGCAATAAGAACTGTGGAACAATATCATAAGGACCTTCACACTGCCTCAGGTGTCCACAAGGTTTCCCCAAATTTCCCCGTGAGATTAAATTCCCAAAGTTTCTCCGTCGAGGTGACTTCTGACTATGATATTTTTAATTAGTTGATTTCTTTTTGTTAAAATTGATTTACCTGAACCGGATTTTTAAATGGTATTTTTTAATATTAAATTATGCCTATTTTAAATTAAATAGTAACACAATACAAATTTTAAAGTAAATAAAAATTTCTATAAGACTAAAACTTTTCAAATATATCTTTTTTCATAAATACATAACAGAAAATCAATTACAAAAATAATTTACCCCCTACATACGTTAAGATAAAAAATTAGAAACTTAAGAATATTAAATAAAAATCTAAAAAATAAGCGTAAATGTGAAAATAAAAACTAATAAGGACTGATCCAATTGTTCCAAATTCATATATTTATTTTCAGTTCTTCTAATTCTAATTTTACTATGGAAGAATAGAATAAACTCAAGCCAATCTATTGTTTTATATATCTGGATACATAACCTTCCATCATTAAGATTTTTTCAAAATTAAAGATTGCAAACCTTTTTGATTTCTGAAAATCAATAAAAATTTTCTGGCGAAGATCAAATCTCATCGAAAATAAAATACTTAATAAGGACTTCATCCAATTGTTCCAAATTCATATATTTATTTTCAGTTCTTCTAATTCTAATTTTATTATGGAAGAATAGAATCTTTAGCCAATCTATTGTTTTATATATCTGAAACATAGACTCTTCCCATCATTAAGTTTTTAAAAATTAAAGATTTTGCAAACCTTTTTGTTTTTAAAATTTTAATATATCTACAAAAATGTGTAAATTTTCTAATAGAAGATCGTACAATCTCATTAAAAAAGGTGGAATTCTCATGGCGATAAGGTTAATATAAAAATTATCTTCTAAATTTTGAGCTTTCATTTTGTTTATTAAATATATTTAACTAAATTAATTGTTTTATTAGTCAGATCTTAAAATAATAATATATTTTCATAATAATATAGGTATAAATCAAAGAAAAGCAGGATAAAATATAAATAGTTAGCTTTTAATTTTGAACCTTTGTATTAATGATTATTATATTATCTGTATTAATGTCATTAATGAGAATTTTTAAAATAAATAATAATTAAATATAAGAACTGTTATAAAAATGATTAAATAATTTTTTTAGTGTGGAGATCCTAAATCTTCATGGGGGATATATTCCAATATGATGATAAGTAATAAGTGTTTTTTTAAATTGATTACAGGAGTTCTTATAATTTGGTAACACATAATCACTTAGTACTCAATAATTCTCAAACTTTATTTATGCAGATAGCAGCAAAATACATATATGTATTGCAGACAAAAGTATCTAGAAAAAAGGGTGCATATTCATTGAGAATCTGAGATTGACTTTTACTTTTTTCCAAGGGATTTTTGCATTATTTACATCAAGGAAACTGAAGGATTCATAACAATTATATATTTTTCTCAGAATAAGATGACGAAACAAAAGGTCAACTTTGGAAGGAACAAGATTCAAGACTTTCAACGAAGGAGCTGTGGATGAGAAATGAAACTCTTTTTTCCTCACTGGGTAATTTATTCGGGAACTATTTCTTATTGTGGAACTCTCCAGTTCTAAATAACTATTTATATGTAATATCAGAATAGAATATGCATAGTAGACCAAAATATCGAGAAAAGAGAAGCACATTATCTTTACGAGTCGCGAATTATCTTGCATTTGTTTTCCAATGACAAAAGAGACTCAGTAGTAATAAAGAAGTATACGATGATTCCATAGAGGATCTGGAGGAATTTATGTATAGGACAATGATTAACGAGAACCAAAGTCACTATCACAGACCTTGACATGGAGAGGCACCTTGCAAAATCAACGATCTTTCCATTAAAGGATACAAGATCCACCGACCAAGTGAAGCACATGTTCAAGGGATCTCACCTTAAGAGTCGAGATCCCTTGAAGAGAGTATCTAGAAGAAGTGTGAATAGGATATTCCAGGAACGGGATGGATGCAGATCCAACTCCTCACTTCCTTAGCTTTAAATTAGTTGCGCAACTCTTAATTCAAAACAAGTAGTTAGGATGTAGGAGATCTGGAGAACACCATTATCGAATTTGCTTGCGCGGGACAGAACCCTGCGTACATCAAGGAGATTCTCAGATATCCAAAGGTGCAGTCTACGATGTCTACCTCCGCTGAAAGGAGGAGGGGCATATCAGAGAAAAGCCCACAAGTCCCAGAGTTTAAAAAACCGCACTCCTATATTCATCGTAGGCCTGAAGCGTTCCTTGAAGCCATCTCTTGGGACTCCCATCAACACTCTTGACAAAAAGCGCCAAGTAAGCTGTACAATATTCTCAAGGTTCGTCATACTGCCTCTACAAAATACAAATTCTTACAGATAAGCCCCCCTAAGCTGATCAAGGAAGGAAGAAAATTGCTGAACGATTCGAAGTCCCATGGTCACTAGATCATCTTTTATTCGGATGAGAAACAATAGACCAATTCCACAACATACAGAACGACGGAGGCTTAGACACGGACAGAGCTACTGTCCCCCACATTTTTAAAACCAAGTTTTCGAACAGCATCATGAGCCTTGGGGTCATTGGAAGCAACGGCAGTGTCATGCCCTCCTTCTTCTAAGCCAGAAGAGAGGGTGGTTGCCAACAGGTACGGGGAACTCCTGTCTGCCCAAGATGAAAGCAGAGACCAAAGGTGTCGAGTTCCTGTTCTAACAAGACTCGGTGACCTTTCAGTAGGTCTGCTAGACCTAAAACTTTTTTAAAGAAGAAAAGGTGTCATTTTTGACTCCCACACCTTGCTTTCTAATTTCCTCTATATGAATCCCACGGATTACTTCTTTTAGGGAGAGTTAGAAGGAAGATTACTGCCGATTCACAAAATAGCATCGACTGATTGAAGGCCTCCATAATCAAGTACTGGAACAAAGTCTCCCTCACTGACGTGGTCAAAGTTTGCAAATCCTTTCGGTCTCGTATCGAGCGAATGATTGGCGAAAATGGTCAGCAAATTCAATGAATTTTTTCTTTTGTATTATTAGAACATGCAAATAAAATTTCAAACTTATACTTGCTTCTCTTATTGATCAGGATGCAGTCGAAGGTAGTTAGGATTATGTCAATTTTAAATGATAATTTATGTTCTATATCTTGGTATTAGTTTATTTGAAATACGTATTTTTCGTTGCATAGCATAGTTTGAATTATTTTAGCTCTCATATAAATTTTTTGAGCTAACTTGCTCAATCGATTTTCTTTTCTCTCCCTGACTAGGATCTCAATATCATCTCTATTAGTCAGAAAATAAAAATACGTCAACTTGTCCCTTATTTTCTCTTTAAATTCAAACACTCATACATTATTGCAAACTAAACTGATTAACTCAATTTACCTTTTACTTTAATCAAAAGTTATTATGTATATTAATAAAACAAATGTTGTTTGTTTGTATAAAAACAGTCATGGTGTGCAATGTGCATATATATTGCTCTCTGATGTATATCATAAACATATATTTTGATCTAAGAAAAAACATTGTAGTCGTGTTGATGAAATATTGAAGGCGTATGTATGTAGAATCGAGTGCATATACAGGGTGTATTGTATATAATGTACCGTGATCCACAAATTTTTGATCTAAGAAATAACAATGTAGTCATATTAATGAAATATTACAGAAGTGTGCATATGGCATCAAATAAGTAGGTCTTATATGTATGCATATCATAATCCAAGATGGGGCTTGAATAAGAGCGTGAAGATAAGGCTGGAGCGAGATATATGATATTAATGAATTAAGACCATTGTTAATATCAGCTGCCTGTTATTTGATCTTGAGTGGAAAAAATAAACTACTTCAAAAAAGAGACAACCCTTTACATTTAAAATAGCATTATTCCAGGAAAATATTATTATAATTTTGATATATAAATTGATATATGCATAATGATTAAGGATTTTTAAAACAATTTACACTAAAGATGGGCAATGATATGTACTTCAGAGGGAGGACTAAGATTAAATAATGAACAAAAAATAAGAAAGAGCAAACGCAGCAACCATTTTTCCTTTTCTAATCGATAAATTAATTTTTTTCTTCACACAAATCCCTTATTCATATGCATTTTCAGTATATGTTTGAGATTTGATTTAAATATATAGGTCGGTATGTAAAAATGAATTAAATCTCACAAGCATTAGGTATCTATCAAGCGTGGAGCACTGGTTTGTTTGTTTATAAGCACTCTAGATACTATCAGTCTCCATTTTATAGAAAATCTAATTTTAAATAAAACGTGCATTCATTTTTTGAAGAAAAAAAAACATGCCTTTTCTACACATTTGAAAACGAGATTTTTGTTTGAGATTGTAGCATCCCCCCTCCCTTTCGTAGTTACAGCCCTGAAAACCAACTTATCCAGTGTGCCATCTCTCGTCTGCGTGCTAAAATTATACATAGTTATCCAGTGTTTCTTTGCTTTCAAAATTTTCATTTTCATATTGAAATTCAAGGTTTCGAGTGTATTCCACCTACAAGATCAATAGTTTGATAAATCAAACGAAAAAATTCCTTAATAAAAGAAATTGCACTATGACCAGCATTTTTTTATCTGTAAAAAATTCTAAAAAAAAAAGCAACTGAAAAGTATCCAAAATATTATTTCTACAAAGTAAATAGTTATTTTGACAAGTATCAATAAAAAAAGTCAACAAAATTTTTAATAACAAATATAAGTTCATTATCTAATTCAAGTATTCCTTGACACACTAATCAAGAAATTAAAATTATTTTTTTGCATAAAATCTAGTTACCGATAATTTTCAATAAACCGATAATTGCATGGCAAAAACACGATTCAGCACCTTTTCCCTGGATAACCAACAAACGTTAGAATGGTACAGAAGTACATCGAATTCCGATCCCATTTCCTTATACAGCTTTTCATTTTTCATAGCATGCCCACACATGTATGTCCAGAACTTAGTGCTGCGTAACAATGATGTGTGGGCAACTAAAACCTTGCCTCCAAAACTGGCACACTTATTAAAAAAAAATTTTTGAATGTGTGAACTACGTGCAAAATAGTGCTATGAATCACTGCATCTTCAAAGATTTCAACAGTGCTACAATACCAAAGTTTCGTACAGGATGAATTGTTCAAACAAACTGCAGAAACCATAGTGAATGAAATATTGTTGTCCCTGAAGAAGTCACCCAGGAGTTTCTTCACATCGATTGCCTTGGTTGTTATTGTAAAAAGCTTAGAAAATAAAAAAATCATCATTTATTACATCTTCTTTCACATAGTTAATAGTGCACAAGTACAACGGCAATTCTGGAATCTACCAAATAGGACTACTATATAAAACTGCTTCCGAGGTTGAATTGAGACCTTTATTGACGCCAAAGGTAAATCTTAAACTTCTGCTTGTCAATTCACTCAAATACAAGAGTATTTTCTATTCATTCAGAAACTATTCATTATTTTAGATATACTTCGTTTTTTAGATTTTGACCCATTTCCAAATAGGTATGCTCAATACAATTATCGCCCCAAAACGATCCAGGTCTCATGACAGAATCTTGAAGAAGAACATCTCAAATCCTAATATTATCGATGATGTGAAGAATAGAGAGGGACTCATTAAACGCAATCGGGATAAGGCATTGAATTTCCTTAATCCCCAAAAGATCCACTCAATCACAGAAATTACTTATCGATGCTACACTCGGGAGTTGATTGATTCATTAATTATTGATAGCACAAATTCTTATGTGCAGGATAAAAGATAATTTATTGACTTGTAAAAGAGGGGAGAGCCTGATCAAGCTATCTTTTTCAAGGAGGGATATGAATTGAGTCACAGGATTGGCCCTTTAGACATTCCTGGGATCTCTACTATAAATGGAACGATAATGGGTGGAGGGATTGGCTTGAGTAAACACAGTAGATATCGTATTGTAACAGAATTTACTGTATTGATTGGACTACTTTCTTATGCTCGAGGTTCGTGCTTCCTACACAGATAAATTATTTAAATTAAAATTTTTAGTAAATAGGTCTAATTTAGAATTAATATTTATTTTTTCCAATTTTACTAATGCAAAATACATTATAATACATTATTACAGAATTTTAAGAAATTCAGCTCTTAATCTTGAAGAATTGATATAAAATCAATATTGGGGTTGGTTTAGACATTATAGAAGTAAATAATCTTCATAGAATGAAAGATAATTATTTATGTTTTAAATGAACTTCTTTAACCTAATAACAAATGAGAAACTAAGGTCTTATACTTTTCAAAAGAAAATCCTTAGAAAAGTGGTTTTTTTTTACCTTTAAACTACATTTTCTCAGGACTAACGCGATTAAAAAATGCCTTATGTATTATAAACTTATATTTGAAATAAGCATTTAACTTTGTAATTATTTTGTCTACTTTCTCGTAGACTACTAATTTATTTAGCTTTTATTGGATATAGCCATAGAGATAAATACAGGGAGCGGGGATCAAATTGTCGCCAAAATATTTTTCTACAAAAAACAACACAAAATATACATTTTTTAACTTTTTTATTGAAAATCAAAACTATGACGAGCATATAGGTATAGAGTAGCCATTCATTCGATATAATCACCGTTGGCCTCAATAACGGCCTCAATACGGCCTCTGAGCTGGCCGCAGGCTCTTCTGACCATCTCATTGTCCATGTTGGCGAATACCTCCTTGATGGAGTCCATCAGGCTGGCCTCGGTGCTATGGAGATGTCTGTTGGTATGTCTCTCGATATAGCCCCAGACCAAATAGTCCAAAGGATTAAGGTCGGGAGAGTTAGGAGGCCACAAATCCTTGGTTACGACGTCATAATAGTTCTCGGTTAACCACTGCTTGTTGACCTTCTGATTTTGACAGAAATTCTTTTCATCAGAGAAAAACCACAGCATCCCGGGCTGCTTTGGGTGCTTGAGCTTGTTGAGCAATTTTGTTGACTTCATCAGCCTGTTGTCCTTTGCCTTCTAGGGCAAAGGTCTGGCCCACCTGCATCTTGTAGCTCCTGCACCTTAAATCCTCAGATACACAGTCCCTTATTGTTTTCTTATGGCAGCCCAGATCCCTCGCCATGGCCTTCATGGACCTGGTAGGGTCATCCTCAACCATCTTCTTCACCTTGTCGACAAAGTCGGTGTCCCTGACCTTCCTGTCGGCGTCCTCTTCCTTGGGTACCATCTTTATGGGGGCATCAACATCCCAGGTGTCCTCTAGCTTTTTACAGATACGCTGAACAGTCCGTAAATTCACTCCTAAGGTTGAAGCAATCGTTGAATTGGAGATTTCACCTCCATTATTAACATAGAGGGATTACACTGAGCAAATACAAGGTAGATTTTTGAAGCCGAAACTTAGTTGACCAAAACAATGAAAAATGGCAGTGGTTCCCAATGTCATTGGGCCGTTAATTGATTTTGGGACGAATGTGAATGATATATATAACACGGTCAAAAACTTATCAAGACATACTATTATACTAAATGTAAGAGTGTCCCATGTCACTCAACACAACGTCTGAGCCAGTAATGAATATGTTTGGTTCTGTTCACGCCACCACTATTATTCCTCTCACAATTATTACCAAATTAACCGATTTTGGACTGGATTAGCCAAATTTGGCAATATATGGGGGATTTTTTTTTTCACTTGGACTATATTTTTTTTAAGAATACCGTGTCAATATATATATTATTAATACAACTTTAATATTTTGGTGAACTAAGACGCTGTCAACTTTTTTTTACATCAACTTTTTATGTCTTTTGTCTCTATGATGTAAACCAAGGAATACCTAAACTAATGGAAAGGAAAGAAAAATATCGAGATCAGACACAGAGGTAATCTTTTTCTTTCCCTCAAAAAACGAGAAATGACTAAATTATGTAAATTTAGTTTTTATTGACCAGGAAAAATTGTGCAACACAGATTGAGAGGCGAGCTTAGAAATACATATGGATAAAGGGGTATATAATTAAGGGCTCTGATACCGTGCCCACTCAATTGGGTACGCTTTTTTTGGTGTACATCTTTTGAGTGAGCCTCTTTTGAGCGCAGTACCATTTTGGCATATCATATATATTACATTATAATTACCTTCAATCAAAAGTAAGGAATCGTATCATGACTAAATAGTCGAATAACAACAATAAATATAAACATGTTGATGCTAAGCAGTAAGCACTTCATAATTTCTATTCTTGATGGGACATGGGATCTGTTCTGTTTACTTCATGTAAGCAGAATGTCTGTTTTAAGCCTTGAAATAGAGTCTCATTTTATTCCGGAGGAGTCTCACTCCTCAAGCAACGTAATGGTCATGGGGAATTATCTCTTAAGGGTTCGAAGAAAGAGGTTAGGAACTACTTATTACCTTTTCAATCCAACGTGTTGGAAAAGCAGAAGAAGCTCTTCCAATGTGCTGAGACTAAAGTTTACTCTCCCACAACGGCTTAAGAGCAGAAGTGGAGTGCGAGGTGAGATGATGAAAAGATATTGGATCGAGGGGGATATCCTGTTCTAGAGGTTAAAAACTGCCGAGAAAGAGTATTTCGATGACTATTTGCCAGGAATATGGATTCAAGCCGAGAATTTCGAAGATCAGCCCCTATTTAACATAAAAATAGGGGGGGGGGAGTGTTGTATTTTATTCTGTATCACCCTCAGTCCACTGGCCTAGCAAATATTGTTTCATAACCAAGAATTCTAACTCATCAATTGAATAATATTATATATTTACCGTTTCTATATAAAAATTCTTCGCTTGAATGTGGTAAATCAACTAGTGAGGTGTTGAAGGGCTAAGAGAAGCGGATACGGCTAGATGGTCAACTCCGTGGACTAAGAAGATCCCTGTCGTCTTCTACTCTTATCTAAATTTAGTTGATCTATGGTGTATTAGAATAAACTCCTATATTATATAGTAAACTTCTTGTATTCTCCCTTTAAAGGATGTTACGGGTCAAAGATGAGGAACAGGACTTCATTATTTAACTCTAGTCTTAATCTATAACATAGTAAAGAAATTTTTAATGCCCCTGGAAAGAGCTATGCGGAAAGGAAACATGCTGAAAAGAAGCTGTGCTATAAAAAGTGCACCCAAAAGAGCCCTGCTAAAAAGAATCACACTGAAACGTATGACCGCCCTCTGATAAATATCACACTGGTATAGCAAAACACGTAATCTCAGGGAGCACTCCTAGGTCTAAGAAATGATTTAAAAACAATTTTAATACGTGATTTTGATAAATTCTTAAATTACATCATGATTAGTTTCAACTCCAACATTTTTCGATATCTGAGGAATCTTTAACTATATAAGATCAGATATTTGGAACATCTATACCCCTAGACAAATCCTAGAGATACTTATAGTCATTTGATGACGAATTTTCTAAAAAGAATTTAGAAGCCATTTCCAAAGGAGGTCCAAAGTCATAACTTTTCAACTTCCCCTGGTTGGAAAAAGGCCCGATCACTAGGTCAATGTTTGAATAATGAGAACAATTCTGTGTTGAAAATTTTGACGAAGTAAAATCTAAATGTGCAATGCTTGTTTAAAAAGATGCATAATCAAAATGGTGTCCAAACTCTTTGGAAGAAGTAGATATTCCACTAAACATTTTTAAAAATGAGCCTTCCATAAATTTATAAAAAAAAAACTAGGCATATTTATGTTAAAGTTATAAAATAATGAAACCCTCACCTTACAGTTACTAAAAAACATTATCATGCAATCGTTCAATTGTAGGTATACCTTTATACCTAAAGAAAAAAATAACATGCACCTTGACATACGAGTTAAATTTGTTTCTCTTTCGAAGTTTATAAGTCAAAGGAATTTATCCTAAAAGAAATAACTAAAAAAAATTAAGTCTATAGTGGCTTTCGCGGTCCTTCACAAACATTCAACCAGATCGTATCTTGATAAAAATTCGTATGATGTGGCTCTCGTATAATAAGGTATTACTGTATCTTTGTTTCTACACTTTGCCATAGTAGACATTCATTGTTGCAGACTGAAGATTTTAGTCTACTATAGCCTTACTAACATAGAGATGAAATATATAGAGTGCTTACGCGTAGCAAAAGGAAGCCATTATTATTTAAACCTAAACTAATTTGACCAAAACAATGAAAAATATAGTTATTTATTCATCAATCACTTCAAATCGTGTATGGAATCATCCTATACAAACTGAAGAATTTCATAAAGAGTACTTTATGGGGAAAGACCTACTAAGTATCCTCTAGGTCCGGTATTAATAATTATTTAAAATAAAGGATGATAACTGATGGCGCCAAATTTACAAATACTTTTTATGGAAGGTTAATAGAAATACAAGGTTATACCACTGATGTTTGACTTCCACCACGCTTTTAATATTGACGTCATAAGTGTAGATTCGCTACACTCTTACAGTTTATAACTGATGGTTTTCATTGCTCAGGCCAAAGGCCCGTAATATTTGTATGTTATAAATGTTATGTTTTATTTAAGAATCAATATGTAGAATTGCCATGTATCGACTGCATCCGTCTCTTGGATTCAACAATATCTTATGCTCCTCTCAAGCATGTCTTGGCTCTGGTTTCACGCCATAGTTATGATAAGGTTACGGTTTAAACTCAGAGGCTATGGTTGGAAGATCATCGGGATGAAGATACTTTTGGCCTTTGCTCATGTTCTTGGGAAAAAAAATCAGTTTTATTGTTCAAAATGTTAAAAACGTAAGAATAACTAAGGGGCTGGAAAGAAAAAATATTAAAATGATAACCATTGCATCTCCTCAAGCTAAAAGCCGGGTTCCGCTACTTGTTTTAAAGATTTAAACCGCTGAAGGGGTGGAATATTAAAGAAAAATTAGCCTTTGCTACCCTAATTAAGTCAGGCAGTAGGTATTTTAATTTATCAATACCTGCAACTTCATTTCCTTGTGAAGGGGGTATTCTCATTTGCTGGTGATATAGTTTATCAAAAGATAAACAGGATTAATTACTATGTAGCAGATATGCTCATTATGGTATCCTCGGGTTTTTAAAGTGTAGATAGTTCAACAATTATCAGAACTGATGCATCAACTTTTTGAATTAATTTCTTTTGTGTGTGACTAAATGTGAGCACGTGGTATTAAATGGGATATACTTATATATCCCATTATTATAAAACCTAAATTATCTCATTTATGTTGTATCTTGATAGCAAACTCGAACCCAATTTTAGAAACTATACGTAAAATATGATTATCATCCCCTTACTCGAACTCGAGAATTTAAACTCGAATCCATCTCTACAGAGTACATAAGGAGCGGTGGAGAAGAAGAAAAATGTTATGTTATCAATAAAGTTGATAACATTGTAGAGAAAAAAACGCGTGCAAGGAGAAGGGGGAGGGGAAATACATATGGTATCATTGTTTAAAATACTGATGTGATTATCGTCTGCCTGCTTTATTATGATTTTTGAGGGTATAACAAAAGTATTTATTAGCAAAATGTTAAATGAAGATATACTACGTATAATTGACTTTGACGGTTTTTATCCGTTACAGTAGATTTTATAACCTCACACTCCATGAAATTGTAATTCATTATGAACCTTATTCTCAGAATAATAGCTAATGATACGACAAAGTAAAGTATTTCGAAATAAATTTGAAGTTCCAAGTTTAAAAAAGAAGGCTTTAATTAAATATAATCTACATACTAAAAAATATGCCATCATACATTTATGTTAAATATACAAAATTAAACAATTGGAATCATATAACTAATAGAAATAAATTACATATACAGAATATTGAAATAATAGATTGATCCAAATAATATTTTCATGTTCTGACATCGGAATCCAGTTAAATATGTCATAACTTTAGGTTCCAAAACACAAGCGAGACGTGGAGTTTAATCAAAAAGATCATCACCCTTTTTTCCTAATGTGGAAGTTGCTAATTTAATTTAAGGAAAATTTAATGACGTCACTGTTGATCCACATAGCACTATGACTTATATAATTGTAAAGTAATTATTTTAAAATCCAAACTTAATTCATTATGAGGCAAGACAAATTACGTGAATAAATTAAATATATATATTTAGTACCAATAACACCTATTTATTTTCAAAAACATACAGTTATATATGTTAATTGCAAATATCATGCTTATTACATTCTCCATATTCCAATTTGTGACAGGATTAACGTAGTAGTGTGCGTGCACGCATTTATTCCTTAATCCGTTCCAGTATTATGGAACAGTTTAACTGTACTCATAGAATTTATTTTTGTAAACTGAAAAAGGAACCCAGTAGTAAGTGTTCCGTCTTCATGTCTTCGTCCGCTCCTGGAGACATCAAAGGAAGCCAGACCTTCTCCCTCACTGTTACTCTCTAGCCTTCCTCAACCCTTTCATCCAGCATACCCCGTATCTCCGATAACTTCTGACAACACACGAAGAGGTGAGAGAACGTTTCCATTTTCCCTTTACAGAAACTACATTATCTTTCTTCCTCCAGGGTGTGTTTGGAATTCGTAAAGAGAGAGCCTGTTACCAATCGGTATCGAGTTTGTGGAAGGGTTATTTAAAATACTGGCATTATTCATAATAGAGTCGTCAAGAGGACCGTGTCGATGAAATAGCTTTAATTACTTTAATTTTTGTCCTTGTTTTCACAAAGGGTATGATGATTTCTTTTGGCCACTTACGAGATAATTCAATTTGATGATCATGCAGCCTTTCAAATAGGTTTTGTGATTTTGCCGCCAATTATATCTCCAAGGTTACGTTACAATGAAAAGCATTGAAATGTGTTTACATCCTCTTTTGAGTATCCTCTTTGAAATTCTTTAAGGGACCTATAATTTTTGTTTCTTCGATTTTGGAGTAGCTCTTTTCTAGGGTGGTCCATCTTAAATTTCGTTTAAATTTCTTTGAGTTTAGTAACTTGGACGTGTTTTTGTACCGGCACAGTTCCCTTATGGGAAAAGAAAGTTCTTTTTACAATTTTTGGCATTTGCGCTCTCAAAACAAATACCCTTTTGCAGTCTCACAGCGGACTTCTTTTTCAAATTTGTAAACATGAATCTGAGTGCTTTACGTCTTGGTAAAAGGCTCTTCTTGGGACTCAGTGATCCCGCAACAAATTTCATTGAATCCTTCATTATCTGTATCTGTTTCCGAGTCCATAATGGTTTCCTGGACCTTACTTGCTTCCAAAAGTTGTTTATCAAGATTTTTCCTTCCGCAAGTATCCTTACGAATATCTGGAAGATTTGGGTTCATCTGAACTGGGAGAAGAAAAGGAAATATAGAGTGAGGGGAATTAATCACTTTTTAATTTCTTCCTGGCCTTCAAGTCAAGAAGTTCAGCTTCGAGATTCCACTTAAAATCATTGTATATAAAATGTAACCACAAATCTTGGTATTCTTAATATTAATTGGGTCTTTTCTTCTGCAGACTGAGATCCTAAGACGCGGGAGCATCAAAATTTTTGGAGAAAATGCAAAATACGTGAAGGATATGATACTTTATGAACGCTTGTAATCTCTTAAACATATAAACAGTTAAGGGAAGAAATGTATACAAACAAGATAGTTTCACAGCCATACTATTTTGCTTCTACAATGTCTGGCCAGTATAACGGAGTACAGCAGAAATTGCAAGAATTGAAAGGACAAAATATGACATACATCCCGTGTCAGAGTCACCGGAGCACGGAACACATTAGTTCAACATGGGTGTACTGCGAGTAAACTAATTACTTTTACCCATACAATATTAGAGTTTTTATACACATTTTTCGCTGGTAGTTCCAAAAGGTAAGTATTCGATTCGTGAATGATTATCAAACATTTTCTATTTATATCCCCATATTTATGTATTTGCTGAATAACCTACATACTTATATGCTCTAGTCTTGCTCAAAATGTTATTGTTATCCTTATTATTGATTATACACATCATGATCAAACAACAATCAATTTAATTTTTTTAAAGACAGAAACGTTTTAAAAAGTAACAAAAGACATCAAAAATTCGTTGAAACTTCCTAACTTGTCAAAAACAATATGGCTCACTCGTTCTGAATCTGTTCGTGCTGTATATATTAGTTTTGATCCTTAAATTGAAGCATTAAGATTATTCTCTAGTTCAAATCAGTTTGATACAAAAACGACAAACCTATCAACATCTCATCTTTGCTTGGTAATGTGCTGAGCCTCAACTTCGTTATTTCACTGATTTTTATAAAAAAATATTAATCAGAGGATACACCAGATGACGGAAATATTACAATTGGAGGAACTTAACATTATTGGTGCAACTGATATAATAAAATCAATAGTCACAAACTTGTCAATGATAAGAGATGACACCAACGCTAATATCAGTATGAGGAAATTGTAGGAGGTGTAATGTTTTTGAAGAAAATCAGTGTTGATGATCCTGAAGCTGAATTTAACAAGATATATCGATGCAGACGACAACCTTCTCGATTTGATAAAAACAATGATACCACATTAAATTTATCAATGACACAATCTTATAGGAAATTATAGAATTTTTGAATGCCTTTATTGTGGAATACTGCAACAATTTAAAGAAAAGTATCGATGTGTTGAAACCATTTTTCTCAATTTTAAGACAACCTTTTGCAGTTCCATCAGTCGAAGATATGACAAGCTTCCTAAATTTTTTCCAAAGGAGTTTAATAAATATTCATATTCTCTTCAATCAGAAGTTTACAACTTTGTTTCTCATGTAGCTTTTCTGAAGAAAGAACATGCGATTTTGAAAGATGTTGCCGTCTTTTCTCACGAGAGGAAATCTATATTTCCAGTGTGTTATCATCTTCTCTAGACAATACTCATAACATTTACAAAGGACGAAAGAACATTTTGTAGATTGAAGCTTATAAAAACTCATCTAAGAACTACAATAACTGACAGCCATCCCTAATGCTTTTTTCATACGATAAAGATTTGACTGATAAAATCGATTTATCAGTCTTTGAAAACACGTAGAATAAAGCTCCTTGAGGTTTAGTCATCAAATATTGTTTACACATTATAAGTTAAGATATGTAAATAAAACATAAGTTACAAATTATGACGGGTCTGATGAGTTGTTATTAATTTGCAATATTTGTTTACATATAATACTAATTAATATGCTTATTATTTGCCAAAATTCATACAAGGGCGATTTTTTTTATTAAAAATTTCCTCGCAACGGCTCTATTTACCCTGTTCTTGCGTTTTTCTCTTGTTCTTCTCTGCTTTTATTCTACCCAGGCTCCTTGAGATGGAGGTGGATGAAAGAGTAGATCACAAGAAAATCACCTATTTTTGTATTGCTCACTTTTGTGTCGTAAATGTCAGTTCAGTATTCCGTAGTGAGAGGAAAACTTTGGACCAAAAAATCCATCCTAACTTATATTCATATTTTTGTCTTCATCAGAGGTTTGATTGATGGTGATGTCACCTATTTGTTTGATTGTAAGATTCAATTAATAAAAGCTGCTTAAAATACATGAAAAAATAATTGTCCCTTGAACAACAATTATAAGTCGCATATTTCTTTATTTCCTACGAAATCTTTTACATATTGACACGACGTAAATTTATTACAAAACTCATTATGAGTGTGAAACCCCAATTTAATAATATTGAATGAAATAGTTTTGTTAGCCAAATTATCAAATTATATTTCAAAAGATAAGTATAAATTCTTAAAACTATAATTATATCATTTGACATTTTTCAGTTCTATTCATGGGTGTATTTGCAGCACAATGAAAAGCCTTTGAAAATTCGGGTCTATTAGACAAAGGTCCAATAACACGATACTTGTTCGGAGAATGATCATCAAATATTTCGTAGAAAATGTATTCTGGATTATATACAGAACACCAAAGATTTGCACTACTTATCCAATAGAGTTGTTCCTGGGTATAATTTAACCCTGGAAGAAGATCTTCATCATGGTCATCATTCTTGATGGCTGAGACTAGAAGAGATGATAAATAATGATTGAATTTTATGTAAAACAAGAGAAAACAGAATATTACGATATGCTTTATGTGCGACATTAATTCCAACATTATCTGCCATGTTCTCACTAAACAAAAATTCTCCGTCTAAGGGTGTATCATCAGAATGTTCATAATTATTATACTGATTAATCAGACATTGCTTCTTGTCTTCAAACATTCTGAGTGTGGCATTGCTCCACCAATTCTCTTCTTCTCCTTCAAAGGCATAATATATTGGTTAATAGGGAAAATTAGTATTCGACGTACTAAAAATACCTTTTTCGTTAATTGTTCGTCCACGAACATCGAATGCATGTGTGATTTCATGGCCAGCGATGAAAGCGAGGAGTGCAAAGTTAATATATTTTGGACGATCTTCTGCATATATTATTCCTCGAATTATACCGGCGTAAATTTCATAAGCATTTACCAATGATCTATAAGCTCCATTACCAATTGCAATCGTTCCACTCTTTGTCCAGTGGTTTTTGGTGACCTGAAAAATGAAAAAGTTTTTTTCACAAATAAAAATTAATAACATAATGTTTAAAAATACCGGAACTCGAAGTAATGAATAGTCCTTTGTTTTTGAGTAATGCATTAATGACAGCATATTTGTAAAGTGTTTGTCTTTTTCCAAAGATTGAAGCCCCTGATAGTATTTCTTCATTTCCACATCACTTAATAGTTCAGGTGGGTATCCTATAAGAATCTTCATTTTCCTCATTTTTACCTCAGCTCGCTTCTTGGTCTCATCGTCCATCCAACTAACCTCACTTAAACTCTTTAAATATTCATTTTTCAAATACGTATCAAGCATTACAGATAGATCCTTTGGTATTTTAGCCAAGTATCTTCGAATATACATCGAACTCATTCCTATTCCAATGGACTCTTCGACTATTTTGTAACAAACTTTAGTACGATCCGTCTCTGGTGCGTAGCCAAAGACAGGAGTTACAAAGTTATTTGCAATATCTTGTGCTTCCTTATTTAGGTATAATAAGGAGTCTTCTACAACTCTCCAAAGCATATAATTTGCTTGGACTCTAATTGGGGTCTTTAAAATTAAATTTTTCAATTTTTCAATGTACGAACGTCCATATACCACAACTTCTTCCTCCTTTTCCACCTAATAAATTACATAATTTAAGTATTGATAAAAAATTTTGAATGGTTAAATTTCAAATTAACTGACAAAAATACTAGAGTTTGAAATCATGCCGTTAATATAGCTTTGCCAATCAATGCATCCGTCTAATTTCCTTAAATCTTTAACTTTCATCAATTCATATTGATCCGTTAAATTTGGATCCTTAATAGATATATTCATTAAGCTTTTTTGAAATTCAAAGACTTGAAGCATCTCTTTTCTGGCTTTTTCTTCCGTTGCTCCCAGTAAGACTGCCATATTTACCATATATTGAATATATTCCTATTCCATATAAAACTTGTTTTATAAATTTTTGTACATATTTTATCAATTAACTTACTATAATACTATCATTTCCAAATTGGAGTAAAAACTTGGAAAATCCTACATATGGCTGATCCAACGTTATAATTCTCTTGTTAGGGTTTTTGATATCCGTTTCGACCAAAAAATTAAGAAAATACTTTGCGGAAAACCCCAATTTTCTTAGTTTGAGGGTTTCATTGTACCATCGATAGGTTTGACGTGGTATAGACCAAGAGTCACATTCAATAACGGGCCATCCTCCCATTTGCTTTAAGATATCCTTCATTGGAGTTACACCTAATTCTTCTATTTTATTTTCATCAATGCATGTCTTGTAAAAGGTTTTCATATCCTTAAATATCTGTAGTTCTGATGAATTGAGTTCTTCATTCATTAAATCATTGATCTAAAACAAAAACAAAAAAAATGCTATATATATTAACATAATGGACAAATCAAAGTTTTTATTTAAATTAATATATTTCAAATGGCCACTACCTACAATGAAACATCCAATAACAAGCGTATTTCTTTGTTTATTTTAAATCTTTTGATTTCAATATTCAGTTTTATTAATATTGGATGCACTAGTCCATAAGCTCTGGTTAGTTTTTTATACATCCAATCCTGTTTTTAATACATTTTGATTTTTTCCCCAGTATTTTAACATTCTTATAGTTTTGAAACAACTTTTAAAAATGAAAAAAAAAAAAAAAAACTAATTTAACTTGCAAATAATTGTATTTATTCTTTGGAAAATTTTAAATTTATATCAAATGTTAGCTTATATTTTATATGTGATCATTCCATTCTGAGAAAACACAATTTTAACGTTAAGAAGTCACCATATTTTAAGTGTTTTTGTTTTTATTTTGTTTTTTTTTTAAATAAAAGAACGCCTTGGTACAAAACAAAATTACAGATTTTTGATGAGCGGGCAAGTGCTACTAGAATTAAAAATGAAATTCAAAAGAAAAAATAAATTTTGTTCACATGTTTGTAAATTGGTTTTTGAATTTGCTTATAGTCTACAAAATCACATTTTTCATTATTAAATTACTTACATCCCTAATTAATCCATCCTTGGTTTTGGTCAAGACGTTGACTTTTTCTTCGCCATTCGGAACAATGGTTTTGTTGATGAACCCTCCACAAGAAAATGCATAAAAATCATCACATGGGTTTACGGTACTGTCCATATTTTCTAAGATAGTTTTAGCTGTTTGTTGACAACCAATAGAATTGCAAACTTTATTTGCATTTATGAAGTCTTTGATTGTTGTAAGAACAATGATGAGTCTCAGATAAATATTCATTCTAGAGCATTATAATTTGAAAGGTAATGAGCAATTAGGGTAATTGTAAACTATATAGTGTTAATTTTGTCAGCCATGACTAAACGAAATGTATTCGACAAGAAATGTTTTTTTTTTTTTTATGACGATTACGGGAACAAAGTGAAAATGAAAAATCAAAAAATATTTTATTTTATTGACGATATCAAGGCGAAACTACGTATACGAAATATAATGATGATGGGATGAAATGTAATTGAAATAAGTGTGGCAAACTTAATACTGATACTAAACTTCTATATGGCAAATATTAGGGATGTATCGGTCTAAAATGTTGACTTGCCCTCCAGTCTCGTCCTCAATGTTTCGTACACATCGTAAACAAAAGCATGGGCCGCCTCATAAAACAACTGTTACTTAAGGACGTCATCATCTTTATGTCAGCTATTGAGGGGATCATCAATTAATCTCACCAATATTTTATGAGAATAAATATACTTTAATTAAGCCATAAGTTAATTATTATCCTACAAGAAGAATATTATTATTCAAAGTTTTAGTAAACTAAGATATTTTACTATAATATTCCTAAAAAAATTCTTTCTTTGGGTTATCTTTGGACGGGACTGGACTGAATAAGACAAATTTTATGTTTCATATTTAGGACCGATACAAACTTACCTAATACATTACCTTGACAGTTTTTTAACAAGAAGAACCATTCAAAAAGCTTGTTAAAGCTGTTTGGATTTGTTTGCTG
Source organism: Lepeophtheirus salmonis (assembly GCF_016086655.4). NCBI lineage: Eukaryota > Metazoa > Arthropoda > Copepoda > Siphonostomatoida > Caligidae > Lepeophtheirus > Lepeophtheirus salmonis. Next base: position 47,950,949 of record NC_052131.2, read on the forward strand.
GGAGTCGGGTAAAAGGACTTTTTCAGACTAAATTATAAGTAGTACAATTTAAAATTGAAACTCGTATTTTGAAACACATGTTGAGTCACAACATGTGTTTATATTTTACAAAAAAATATGAATTCATTGTTCCTCAATGTTGCCATTTCTTTTAAATAATTTTTGTGACGTAGATAAGTTTTATGATGTCCTTTTAGCGTCTTGAAAGTAAGGGCAAAAGTACTTAAAAGTACTCTAATGGCTAGTGTGTGTTGAAAAGTATACACTTGTGATTCAAATTTAGAATAGATAACAATTTTTGTTATTGGCCAATTTTGATATTTTCAATACAAAAAAAAAAATCTTTAACATTGAATTAAAAAATTTTGTTGTCAGGAGAGCTCGCATACTGAAAATTTGTACAGGGATAGTTTGTACTAGGATTACTAGCACTGAGAAAATTTGAATTTGTATGAAATCCAGAGAGATGTGAACGATGTACTTCGTCTCTTCATTAATTTTCTTTCTTATTTGAAGAGGAGGAAGCAGGCTGTACAACGTCGTCACTCATGGGACTTGAATAACTAGAGGTATATATCTAGAACCTGCGATTCATACCTCAAATGGATCTCAAGTCAAGTTATGAGACCTTAACAAGTGATATATATACTCCTTCAACAAATTTTTAGGAGTATGTTCATAATTTGATATAATGATACTTGAATATCTAACTTTATTTTTAGTAATGAACTTTAGTGATATTTATAAAACAATTTGTATAATACAACTTTATATATTCATTTATTCCAATTAAGAATGTGAATCCGGCTCCCAATTTATTCATGTGTATGTATGGATAACCAATATTAATGTACATTCCTTTGTTAATGTTTAATTCCATTAATTGAACAATTTGTTTCAATAAATGTAAATATATATTTAAACACTACAGAAACTCTCTATATTCCTTACTTTGTATTTACAATCTATATCTAAACTGTAAAAATGGTTTATTTAATAAAAAGTCAAAGAGGTTTTTAAAAAAAACTTAAACTTAAAACTTAGGTTTAAAATTGAGATATTCCAACAAGACCGATTTTTATTTAAATATTAAATGTTTCACCGCGTTAGCATTTTTGCCGATTACAGATGTTATTGATGGATTTGTCGAGCTTGCCGATGATCGTGATTTGACCTCATAAAAGACTGAATATCCTCCTTCCGTACCTACTTAGTGACTGGGGGGTGGAGGGGTCTACTCCCAACTTTGAAGGGTGCATCCAGATACTTACGAATGAGGTTGCCTTTTTTTCTAACCCTAAAGCGACAGAAAGGGCAGTATTTACTCTGCACTGCTGATTTATTAGTGTTGATTTTACTCTTTTTGATCCCCATTAAAGCCTAAGATCCCCAGTATACTACAGCGTCTCCTAATAATTGATGCACTACTGTGAAACTTTTTAGATTTTGCCATTTCTAAGTGTTTCGCATATTGTTTTTAGGTAATTGTCCTAAGTAAAAAAAAGAATTAAGGCAGTTGGTAGATGAATGCTTTGCTATCCTTCTATTTGTTCCATCTGGACTTGGATTCATGAGAGCTTGAACAACAGTCTTTATTTCACGATTTTTGTCTGCGACTACCACTGTATCCACTAATAATTTTTCATACATATGCCAGTTTTTGAGGCAAGATTTTTGTTCCCGACACTTGCCTGTGCAAAATACAGTTCGTCCACCATAAAATGTGGTGCATTATATTTTATTATTTCTCCAAAGTCAAAGTGTCGTCCCAGTATGGTTGGAGCTCCGTTTGTAAAAACTGCAAAAACCATATTCCATAAAAGATGGTCGTCTCTGAAGAAGTCATACAAGAGTTTCTTTACATTGACTGCCTTAGTTGTTGTTGTAAGAGGCTTACAAAGTAAAAAATCTTCTTTTATCACGTCTTATTTCATAGATTAAAAATGTCAGTGACATCATCGTGTTGGATGATGAATTTAGCAGGGCTTGAAATTAGATCTACAACTAATTGAGCAAAAATGTAATTGCTCATGTCGTCTATTTTACTTCTGATAGTGTCATTTGAACTGATTGGTTTGTCGATGGGTACAAAGCCTTCAACAAATCTGGCTCTCTTCTCCTTGAACTCAGCAAGGGTTGTGTTTTTGTATTTCCCATCTCCATGCAGATTTATCAAGTCTTCCTTGAGTTGTGCCGATGCTAGACTAGAATTGCTCATAGGCAGTGCAAATAATGTATTGAGCACGCTGACTCGCACACGTTCCTTTATACAGGTGAATCCATATTGTACATATTCGTCAGACAATTTTATTTCTTTGCTCGACATAGTTATTATGAAAAGGGACTGTAAGATTAAAAGAAAACTAAAAATGACGTACAATCACTACAGGCACAAGTTGACTACTGAGCGAACCAAATTATCTGCAGCCCGCTTAGCAAAGCTCAACCATGTTGCCTGATCACCTGCAGCCAATAATGGACCAAGCACTTTGTCAAGTGACAAATACACAAATGAGCAGTATTTGTTTAAAGTTACACATTTTTATTAAGCAACTAAATATTTTTAATCTAACACGGAGAATAAACTTTTTTGAATCTCACAGCAGATCCACCCCTGTTGTTGATTCATGTTGGAATCCCCCCGCTCTGAACGATGCAACGCTGTTGTTAATCCAAGTTAAGAATCACTGATTTATAGTATTGATTTTATTGAAATTCTATTATTAATATTAAAAAACTATCTCTTGTTGAAGCTTAAAATTCAAGTTGTTCAGATTTTTATGGACCACTCGGTAGAGGAAAAAATACAGAGAGAAGGATGTGGAAAGAGACAAAGGGAGAAGAAAAAAGGAAAGAGAAGGAGAACATTCAGAAAGAGAAAAGGGAAATGGGGTTTTATGTTGGTCAAAAACAGCCTCTTAATAACGTCAGAGGCCCTGAAAAATATCATATAAACAATCTTGGTTCTTTTATAATTCTACTTTCTAAAATTCATTTATTTGCCTCTGGCTTGAACTTTATATCGGTTATATGGCCTATAAGTAATCTATTTGGATAAAATGGACTCCAAATTTTATATTTATCTATTGATGTCAGTTGTAAGGATAGAAAACTGTCTAGCCACATATTTTACAATGTTTGCAAACTGCTGTACTAGATGAAACTAACCTTTTGATTTGCATCTTTCATTGATGTTTGCCAGTTTTTGTTCAGATCCCCATAGCTCAAAAACACTGCCAGAAATAGATCTCTAGAACATCTTCTCACAATATTCAAGACCCCTAGCACACAATTGGAATAATTCTGAAGGTCCCCTCTAAATTATTCCTTTAAGTGAATGTCCAATGTGTTTGTTAATATTTTGACATTGTTCTAGGTTTTGACGGACTTTGTATTTTATAGCTTTCTTTGTATTGTCATTTCTTACAGATTCGGCAATCCAGCTCGCATCAAGGCTATCATGAGCCTCATCTCATTCCTATATTGTGTTACCTTCTGCCAAAGGTAGGTCTGAACTTCGACCCGACTTTGTTTGACCCTCCTTCAGTGTATCTCTAATTTTTCATTATTGAATCACTAACATTACTAATTGATTGATTTATAAATTGTCAGAGAGTTACGAAGTTTTATTTTGCACCCGACACAGCAATGTTATTGATAATCACTGCATGACAAAATGTATAAAAATCGTCTCAGGGGTATTCTTCATATTGCTTAAAATAATTTTTGCAGCTTGTTGACATCCAATAACATTGCAAGTTGTATCAGAATTTACAAAGCCTTTGGTCGTTGCACAAACAAGGATTAATTTTAGACAAAACTCATTTTGAAGCTCTATGATTTTAGAGGTAAAAATTAAACGTATGTATGCCAAATTAGTTATCTTTGCATTTCTTTTTAAACCTCCCATATTATCCATTCGGAACTCATTCTAATTAAAATTTTTATAGAAATATAAAAACATGTGTTTGTTGATCGATAGATCAATTGTACGAGTGTTTTTTTGTAAGACTTTTAAATTTTAACTTGGAGAATATTTAACATATTCATTGGAATATTAAGAGCTAGTACTAGCACATCTGTAATAGTGTTATGACTAATATGTGTATATTTAATATATTTTTTCTGTTAGATATGTACCATTTGGTAATAATCGATCCTGTTCTTTTATCGGACCCTTGATAAACCTCCCATTTTATCCATTCGCGTCAATTCTCTCTATATGATTACAAAATTACTGAAGCTGCTGGTATAGAAATATAAAAACATGCATTTGTCTTACTCTAAACTGTTCGTGAGGCATCTTTAAAAATATATTGAAACCTACTTACAACGTTCAACCAAATTGTATGACCACTGTGCTATTTTAAAAATATATTGAAACCTACTGGACAACACCCAGATATTGACAAAACACACAAACTATCTACTATTTCGTCAATATTATAAGTTGGAAGTCAAATTTCATGATGAAATATAGGAACAATGTTTTCCTTTTCTAACCTTTCCAGCCCCATAACACATCTTCTTCCTCTATGTTTCTAATATAATAGAGGAATGGTCTAAAGATAGGAGGGGTTTAGGATCAGGATCCGAATCACCCATATACGATATAAGTTTACTTGTATTATCCGAAAAGATCCAAAACCCGAAAAAGGCTAGGGGTATTTGAACTTTTGCAGCTCCTAAAAAAGATTCAAGAGATTTTTCCTTATATTTAAAACCCTATAATATTGCTTTATACTTGATTCTAGTTATAAAAAAGAGATTATTTATATCGAACGTACACTGTATTTATTTTGATTAGTGCTTGGGGCTTGAAGAATCCACACTGATCTCAGTTTTTCTTTCAGTTGTCTGAATTCTGAAATATCTGGGATTATAGTATATTGGGACTATTTTTAGGCTGAAAAATGACACTCTTCTTTAGACCCTTATAAATATTCATCATTCATAATTATAAGGAATATTAAAGCTTATATTATAAAATAAAAAAAATTTAATTTATAAAAAAATATGGATCTCCAACAATTTATATTCGATTTTGTATTTTTTAAGTGATCCCATTCCTTATAAGAATGTACTAGCAAATGGGTACCATGATCATAATATTGTTTATGATTTCAATGTCAATTTCAAGATGCATGCCCCGTAAAAAATAATTATAAGTAATATTATTATTATATATAATATTCTGGTTCTTGAACCGCTAGAACCAGAACCGACAAAGTCGAACCAAAACCGCAATATATTGTTTATCGGTCTCGGTTCTTGTACTTTTGTTCCTATTTAAAATATATAAAGAAAATATAATATATATTATTGAAAAAATTAGCTTTAATAGATAAATCCATTTTCTGAGTTTATTTTTTGGGAAATTCCAGTGTTTTTATTTTTTACATCGCCAGGGTGATACGGTTGTATCTGAGGTCCAAATAGCTAGGGAATGGATCTAAAAAATGGTTTTAGGTACCACAATGTGTAAATAAAAGAGGGAAGGGGTGGGGTGGATTATAGATCCAGGTCTGCTATTGAGCTTGTCGGGGGATTATAATATGATAACTATAATATTTCCTAAGGCTGGATTTCCCAAAGTTTCCAATGCCAAGGCCCTCCTACACTAACACATTTTTAGGTAAGGTCCCCTTTAAACGAAAAATGTGTACTGTGTATGATTAGACTGAAAGCAATCCTCAACTTTCCATCTTCCAGTCCCCCTCTCCAAGTGTCCCCTCACGGCGCCACTTTGAAAACTATTGTCTTAAGCAACCTTAGTTTTCTGGACCCTTCTGGAACTTGGAGCACTACGTATAAGGTTACTGCGGCTTGTTTGTAACTAATATCATTTCCTAGGTCCGAATTTTCTAGCAAAGGTCCCTTTGTTTCAAATGCCTGTTACCAAACTGAGCCTGATGATATATAAAATAACCGAGACCGAAACTGTTGAAATGAAAGAACCGAGCCCTGGGCCAACCTTGGGAATATCATACTAGAATACCACACTTCATTTAAATTTAAATAAAATATTAAATAGAAATAATTATTAAGTATATTTGAAATATTAAAATTTTCTACTCATCGTGAATGGATAACTTTATTGTTTCGATCATGGTATCCCATTCCGCAGAAAAAAATGTCAATTCTACTCCCTTATGAAGTTTTATAGTTTTGCTAGAATGAATTTTCATCCTATCGTCCCTCGTAGAATTCGGAATCCAAATTCGAACATCTCTTGAGATGGATGATCAAGTTAAAAGTATCTTCTTTCTTGGAGAACATAGAAGTCCACTTCCTTCGGTCTTAAGGATTGAAGAATGGTCTTAGGCTTTAGAACTGTCAAAATTAAAGCCCATCTGAATATCAAATTTATTTATCTTAGAATGATTCTATTCTTTAAATATCTTACTTTTTATATAATCTAGTTGCATTGTAAAAACTTCAAATTGCTAAAGTACCTATTTATAATTAATATCTTATTTCATATTTGACATCCAGTGCTATATATATGAATCAGAAAGTTATTGGATGCCGTTGTAATTTCAACCCATAAATATAGTCATTGATATATAGTTGATAATATTGTAGAGAAAAACGCGTGCGAGGAGAGGGGGGGGGGAGAAAGACATATGGTATCATTGTTTAAAATACTGATGTAATTCTCACTGATAATCACATCAGTATTTATCAGTTGCCTGGTTATTTATGATTTTTGAGGGTATAACGAAAGTATTTATTAGCAAAATGTTTAATGAAGATATACTACGTATACTACTTAGATGGTTTTTATCCGTTACAGTAGATTTTATAACGTCACACTCCATGAAATTGTAATTCATTATTAACCTTATTCTCAGAATAATAGCTAATGAAACGACAAAGTAGGGTATTTCGAAATATATTTGAAGTTCCAAGTTTAAAATAGAAGGTTTAAATTAAATATAATCTACATACTAAAAAATATACCATCATACATTTATGTTAAATATACAAAATTAAACAATTAGAATCATATAAATAATAATAACAATAAATTATATATACAGAATATTGAAATAATAGAATGATCCAAATAATATTTTCATGTTCTGACATCGGAATCCAGTTAAATATGTCATAACTTTAGGTTCCAAAACACAAGCGAGACGTGGAGTTTAATCAAAAAGATAATCACCCCTCTTCTTGATGTGGAAGTTGCTATATACAATTGTGCACAGGATAGATATATCTCTACCGATGAGATCTAACGAATTATTAATAATAAAGTTAATATCAAAATCATAAAATTAGACAATAAATATACTAATAAAAAAATGTTAGAAATAAATCCATCTTAAAGATTTAGAGCAAAAGCTAATTATGTAGTAATGTCCGGCGATATTACTCCTTATTAAGAGCATCAAAAAAGATTTTTTTCCCGTGATTTATGCTTCTATAACAACATACTATTATCATGAAGGATGTACACAATTGCTAATTATAATGCTAGACCCAATGCAACTACCCCTGTTGTTGTGACCATTTAAGCCGTTGTTTTGTCTTTTATGAGTTTTCTGAACACCATTTCTTGGAGCTCATCAACCATAGCTAAGCCTTAAGTGATAAAAAAGTAATATTTATTGACTATGTAATATTGGAAAACCTAATGATCATACCCAAGCCTTTAAGTGAAGAAAACTAGTGTCAGACAAACTAGTTACGGACCATCCAAAGCTACAACCCACGTTGTTGCGACCATTTAAGCAGTTGTTTTTGTAATTTAATATGTTGTGTATCATAATTCTTGATATGTTTAGCTAAAATAGAATCATATTTTAGTGTTAGATTTATAAAAAAAATTGAATACTTACTGTTAGATAGTACAAAATTCAGAGTTCCATTTCGAAATTACTAAATACTTTTTAAAGATAACTTAATCGTCATTTGGTGTGGATGACTCAAAACATTTTTATATGTATTTCTATGGATGACTCAAAACATTTTTATATGTATTTCTATAAATGACATCAGTACCAACATCTTCCATTAGTTTAATGATGGTTCCTCGGGAAGGGATAGGTTTACCCGTGTATTTCTCCATAAATGTTTTGAACATAGATGATTAGCAAAGGATAAGGTTATATTAAATGCAATAAGCATCTTTGTGAGATCAGAGTTAAAGTCTGACTTGATGTATTCGCCATCAAAGTTATCGTCTCTTGTAGTACGTAATTTGTATATTATACACAGTGCCTTTGTAATTATTGTGTCGATTTTTCCGCCGTTTGCTGTTGATAAAAATCATTTTTCGAAATTTGTAGGGGAAATCCCTCTTCAATGATGATTTGTATACCACTGTAGATTTTTGTTAATCTGCTGTATTCCCACAGTATGTGGTCGGCTGTTTCTCTTGTTAAACCGCAGAAAAACAATCTGGCCGCCCGTCTTTGTAGTATTTCCAGGCTTTGTAACCTAAAGTATTTCCAGGCCGTTTTAACATTAGCATGGATTTGAGGTTCTTTTTTTTAAGGAAAAACTCCCATTGATTTTGCTCTTACTTCAACTATGGAGAAAATACTAATCTTGATTCTAAAAAAAATGTCCTAGGAAAAAAGGAAAAAGCCATCTGATTTAAAGGAGAGTTAGACTCTTTTAAATATGCATCTACTTCCAATGTAAAATCGCAAGTAAAATTGTAGCTAATGCAATTTTTCAGAGGCATTTCCCATCAAGACTTCAAGTTTTTGATTGCTTCCTAAGACCCATCACAAAATACTTTGAGCCTAGCAGAGAATCTCACCAGTTTTTCAAAGACTTTGGATAGGCCTGAGTATGGGCAGTAGGTGTATTGTAATCCTTTTGTAACTGGAAAGCGGTTTAATTGGACGCTCCAAAAGTGTTGTGTGTCCCACAATTTCTTGATCCAATAGGAGTTGAGGCATTTCCAAAATTTAGCAAATGATATCACGCTTATGCCACCATATTTTATTGGATTGTGTATTCTTTGAATGGATATATTTTTCTTCTTTAAGATTTTAAGGAAATAATCTTCAATTACATTAATCTCAGAAGCTACATTTGGACAAAATGGAGATATTCGCAACAAGTGGGTGATTTTGGGTACAATGTACGTGTTCCATGCGCTTATTCTATCCCATGTGTATAAATTTAGGTAAGCGTAGTTGCTTAAAGCTATTTTTATCCTTGAGAGGATTTCTTTATGATTCATCAACATGCTATAGGAGCCAACCTATGATCCTAATAATTTGAGGTTTTTTCCAAAACTAAATTGTTGCTACTTTTTGGGTAAATTGGGGCCATAAGGACATACAAGTTTGGTTTTCTCTTCATTCACAAAAAGAACAGATTTGTCGGAAAAACTTTGGAATATTATATACAATTACAATTTATTACAATTATTAATACAATTGTATCAGTGAATTACAATTGAAGGTTAAAAAAGTTATCATATCTATTTTTTCATTGTATTATACGATCAATTTACATCTACTTTGTTATTTCCATGAAGACTAGTCACACCGCGAGAGCCGTCAGGATCGTGTTCTGGTTCACATGCAGGGCTGATCTTCTTTTGTTGTTTTGAAAACAAACTTATGGGAGACAATTGTGAAATTGACAATGCCTCTTTTGATTGAATCCAGATCTAGACCAAAAGGGCAAAATATTTTTTTTGAAAGAGTACCTCTAGAATTTGTTGAGGAGTCAGCTTCAGGCAGTCTTAAAATATCTTTTGGGGACCGACCTTTCCTCCTATTAGTCTTGGGGGTAAGATTGTGCTGTTTTGTCCGTCTACTCTTCTTAGAGCAGATTCATCTTCATCCACTTCAGAGGTGGACAATTTCTGTCCATCTGTTTTATTAGTGAAACTTCGTATTTTTTATTCCACCATGCCTTTCTCCCTCGTTTGGAGTTCTGCAGTTTTTTTAAAGTCCGTTTGTGCAAGCAAAATTCTTTTGCTAGCTTTTCTGCGCTCGAACGTACCTGATCAATTAGAGAAATTAGTTCAAAAGTTTTATTCGATTTATTTTCATTAATAATTCTGATTTTTTTCTTTTAGAACTTGGGTGTATTCGCCTCTCGCATAAAACATATTTGGCATTGTAGTCTAACTAACTCGGAGATTAACAAGACTTTCATCTACAGGTACTATTTGGGGGATATTCAAAGGATCCCCAATCACCTCAAAAATATATATTTGAGGTACTCCATTTCATTTTGTATTTATTGAAGCATTCCTCCGCTTCTGAGTCTCCAGGATTTCCTTCTGTATGGGAGTCAACAACGTCAACAAATTGACAACCAATTTCTTTCTGTCTGCTTTCGTCGACTCTTTTAAAAGTATTCACTGCAGTGATCCTGAAGTTTATTCTTATCTAATATAAAATTAATTTTCAATGTTTTTCATTTTCATATAAATAGTCACAATTTCACCCTAAAGTCCAGTTACGTCGATTTTGTAACATTTCTTTAGTCTCTCCAGCCTTGGATGAATGTCCATAGGGACCTTGGTGTAAAAGAAAGAGTATCCAAAGTCATATGGGACATGTGTCCCAGTGATTTCGTCTTCTGTGAAACCATAATTTATAGCTCCATTGTAGACGAATAACTACTTCATATTTACATTGTAGAAAGCACGCTGGCTTTCTGACTCTGCTAAGGATATAACAAAAGTTCCCCCCCCGGAAACTTGCACTAAGGTCCATTTTGTTTAGTACATTTTTGACATTTTCCTCATTCTTAGAAAGGACTTTTGCATAAAACATAATCTTGACTTATGTCAGGCAATTTATTGCACTCTGGAGGGCGGACATTAGCATTTTCTTCAATTTTAAGGGATAGATTCGAAATATATATATATATATATATATTTCCTTCTTTGTGTAGATTATCCTACTAGCAGGAATAAACACGCAAAAATGGACACAATATTTCTTTGAAAAAGAAGGGGAAAAATAAAATTAAAAATCTCAAAGTGTAGAGTGAAAAGAATTAAATGCAAAGAAAACAGATGAGACGAAAGAAAAAAAAACCGAATCCAGTAAGTCTTACATCAAGTCCAACGATGATAGATCAAAAATGTATGACTGATGTTGGCTACAATATGTAAAGATCTCAGGAGTAGAATTCCTAGGAAGACAATTTCATCGTAGCAGAGCCAAATAGGTCACTTTTCAGTTTAAAATTATCACTAAGGGGATGACTTGTGGTGTGGTTTACACAAATGAATGAAACACTATTTCTTACAAACTATGTTTTTATCACTTCAAAAACCTTTTTTTTTGTGTGTGTGTGTAGAGCGACTAGACGCATCAATACATAAACAAAAAACGAATTCAACAATATTAATATTTAGGGGTTTTGGCCTTTTTTTCTATAAAATAAAGCACTGTGTATCGGTAGAACTGTAGACATACAATGTAAGAGTTTTCTGAACACCATTTCTTGGAGCCCATCAACCATAGCTAAGCCTTAAGTGATAAAAAAGTAATATTTATTGACTATGTAATATTGGAAAACCTAATTATCATACCCAAGTCTTAAAGCGAAGTAAGTAGTCTCAGACAAACTAGTTGCAAACCATCCAAAGCTACTACCCCCGTTGTTGTGACCATTTAAGCAGTTGTTTTTGTCCTTTACTGAGTTGTGTATCGTAATTCTTGATATGTTTAGCTAAAATAGAATCATATTTTAGGGTTAGATTTAAAAAAAATTGAATACTTACTGTTAGATAGTACAACATTCAGAGTTTCATTTCGAAATTAGTAAATACTTTGTACTTTTTACTGATAACTTGATCGTCATTTGGTGTGGATGACTCAAAATATTTTTATATGTATTTCTATAAATGACATCAGTACCAGCATCCTCCATTAATTTCATGATGGTTCCTCCGGAAGGGATAGGTTTGCCCGTGTATTTCTCCATAAATTTTTTGAACGTAGATGATTAGCAATGGATAAGGGTATATTACATGTAATAAGCATCTTTGTGATATCAAAGTTAAAGTCTGACTTGATGTATTCATCATTAACTTGATTTTATAGATGAATCTTGTTATGAGATGAGGATATTGAGTGGTGTGTAATTCTAGACAGGGGACTAAAGGCACATTTATATCGACAAATCCGACACACCATCTGTTTTTCATCCGGTAAGTATTTTCCAAATTCCTAGGCCTCCATTTTCAGATATCCAGACAGATGGCGACGTTATTTTTTGCATTTTATTCAGTTCTCTATCGACTATCCCCATCTAATATTATTATATTAATATTGAATAATAAAGGCGGGAATGATAACGTTCATGATTGATAGAAGAAGATGTATATTATTTAATCAATGATGCCATAAGTATTTCTTCTCTTCTCCTCGCACGCTTTTCTATTCTTACCAAAATTATCACCCTTAGTAATATCCAATGCTTCAATAGAATGTTCATTTTAATTGCGGTAATAAGTGTCATTTGAATTGCAACAATCCAAGACAAATTAACTGGCTAATACAATCTTCCCTTCACTTCTTATTTTTTTATAGTAGATAGAGCTATAAGAAAACAAAAACTGTTGCTAGGCAGCAAAAACAGAGGGGGGAGATAGGTTTCTTTTTGTATATATAAGATTTTTTGGAAGACAAACAAAATATTGCCATCATATTTCTAAGGTTCAAACAAAACCTATTCTGGGGACAGGGTTGTAGCCCTTCCCTTTCAAATGAAGTGAGCAGGCTTGCAATTCCTATATGGTTCCTTTGTTTCGTTATATGAAGTAATTTTTAATGACAACAAATAATATAGATACACTATTGATAGAAGGGATTAAAGTATTAGTAGCAATCATTATTATTCTTCATAAACTCAATGCTTACCTATTTTAAAAAAACAACTACTGGTAGTCATTTTACATAAAAAAATAATATCTAAGAGAGAAACTCCTAGATTGAAACTAATACAAGGGGGTGAAGGAGGAATAACTAAAATAATTTTAAATAAGTTTTTGAGGGATGAAAAAGTCGGATATTCCAAATTAAATTGAATGTAGAAAAACGAGAACGATTTAATATATGTTTGGAGTGCCAAAGCTTTTTTTTTGTCAGAAAAATGAGAATTATAAAAAAAATAATAATCAAACTAACGTTCAAAAGACTAATAGCCAACAAAAAATAACAATCTTTTATTTTCACAGAAGTAGAATAGCTATGTCCGTTTTGATTCATATCGATCTCCTCTTAATCATGTATGTAAATATAGATGAATTAAGTCATAATTAATTATTAAAATATATTATATATATAACCCAACTCTTAATAGTGCTGAGTCATTTTAATAATATTGTATATTTGTAGCACGTCAACCCAAAAGGAAGTAAGAAATTTTTTTCTCAAAATTGAATATGAAATAAATTTTCCAACAAATTATAGTTCATTTCAACGAACAAATGATTCTGATCCTTTTCAGGCACCGTTAATTGTATTTAAAGTAACCAAAATTCACTCCTATATTTATAGAATTAGGAAATTAATAATTTCTAAGACAATATTGGTCCAAATTAAGTCAAGTAGAGAAAACAGATTTTTTAAACTATGATTCACAATCTTGGGTATTTCAATTTATCTCAGAAATTGAAATTCAATGCCCCTAATAACTCTTTGAAATATTGCCTGTCATTTTATGGATATAAATGATTGAACCCTTGTATATATGATTCGTGTATTTTTGATAGAAATAAATAGTTTTTTTAAACTATGTAGGCGACATTGAAAAAATACATTGCAGCCAAGATTAATAGAAATACTATTACCTTGATTGTAGATAGTAACGTTAAGCATCATATCTAACTCAAATATCCACTCAATGTGAAGTACTTTAAATCCCCACGAAAAATTACAACAAAAAATAAAAAACTAAGAGGGTGAGAATTCGTTTCATTGAGTAAAAAAGAAATTAGATTATTACTTGCATAGAAGGGACATAAATAATAATTATATACTTTTTAGAGTGGTTATTTCACATTTACACAAATATTAATATCAGGGGCGTCTCCAGGGGTGGAGGCTTTAGATACCTCCCCAATTTCAAAAATTGCTCCTGAAAATTGCATAGTTTCTAGGATATTCATCTCGTGGACACCTACACTTCTTCCGAAATTACTATTATCTATTGGAACGGAACACTAAAATCTCATTTTTTAAACAAGGCAATAGAGGAATACATTTTTTATAGACAATAAAATTTAACTCCTTCTTTTTGTTAATCCTATTTTGACAACTAGTACATAGTTTACGATTTCCTTAATATTAATGAAAAAGATTTTCAATTTTATAATCTTGGTGTTTTGAGAATTGTACCCCAAATGGGACAACATCAAAATTGTGACGTCACGTAAAAATCATTTTTACTACTACGACAGCTGACTGAGGATATCTTCTGCCTAACCACTCTAACTATTATCTGTGTCAGGAATGAGAAACTGGGGCTCCACATGGCCCTTGACCTCACTCAGTGCAGTACATACAACTCAAAGAGAGAAACCCCGATGATAGTACTAAAAAAATATTAGCCCTCCTTATCATGGTCGTTGCCCATCCCTGCTCAATGTATAAGAAATATAGAAAATTAAAGTATTTCGACGGCTAATGTCGGCCTCATGAAACTTCATCAGAAGATAATTAAAACATTAACAGTGACGTCAAAATACCTTAAATTAGTTTTGGCAATCCAGTTTTGAAGCACGTTATTACAGCTTTGGAACATTAAAAGTGGGGGGAAACATAGAAAACGTCATAGAAAATTATGATAAAATGAAATAAAAAGTTATACTGATTTGCATATCTTATTTACAAGCGCAATACACACCTATAGATTTGTAGATTTTAAGTATATTCTTGCATACTAGTTTCAAATATAGATTGCAATCTAAAGTGTGTACTTTATTTTATAAAGCCCTAGTCCTTGTTTTTATTCTTCTTGAGGAGATACCATTTTAACTTTCTCTAACATTGTATGGGGCTTCTCATGAAGGACGTAAAATAACCCTGATGGGAAGTTATAAGTGTAGCTTTTTGTTAGACTTGGAGTAGAATTGAGGATTAAATTCGTTGTAATTTCTACCTATGTGTGTGCGTATTTCATTCATCACACAGCCGCTCTCAGCTAATCTTATAAAACGTCATGGCTGCTTTCAAATCTTCAAATTGCCAGGCTTACCATTTTAATTTTCCGTTTTTTGTTTTACTACTATATACATATAGTAATTTTCATTATAATGCAATAGTTGCAATTAGACTGAATAAACACAAATCATTCCAAAGAATTTCGTTAAAAATAAAAAATCTTAATGAACATTATAGTTCAAATTTTGTTATCTTTAAAAAAATTAACCAGTACATATTTATATGGATGAGTTAAGTTCCTTCGTAATTTTTTCGTACTTTAGTTTAAACTCAAGAAAATGGTTGAAAAAAGAACAAAAGACCTGAAAATTAACACTTTCCTGTTAATGCTTTTATTTTTGTAATATTTCTGTGTCAAATAGTTCTAATATTTGCTTATTTAAAAGTAAAAAACATAAATATTTCACTTACATGTTTCTTCAAATCATTTTTTAAGAGATATTTTTATTTAAATGAATAAAAAATCGAGACATAACTAACTAAAAGTCTAAGTGAAATAATTAATAACTTATTACAATTATATATTATACGATTTTTAAGAAATACTACTGACGACAAATTAAGTATTAATCGTTAGAATAACTCATGAAATATAAAATTTCAATAAATTATTGGGTATTTTAGTATAAAAGTTGCGATAATACCACGCAACCTTTTGTAAGTTTTTTTATGATTTGAAAATATATTAAATAACTAAGTATTTATCATTTTTTTAATTATAAAGCAACTGTGATTAGGTTCAGAAATAGCTATAAAAATCATATATGCCACATTAGGGGCGGCCTTATCTCCCTAACATACAAGGTTACATTGTATTTTGTTGTAAGCTGTTCATTTATATGCTTCTTTTCTATCAATTCGTGTTAAAATGTGAATAATTTCCGGCAATGGTTGAACTGGGGACAATTGGCTAATATAGGTTAATATGGTTGCAATTTAAATTCGTGGCGTACATTATTATCATTGTGAGACAAAAAAAATTGGGGGTAGTATCATCGTGATACACTAATTTTGGGTAAGTCAAGCCACACTTGTCGGTCCTTAAAGAAGGTAAATTGATCTCTCGTGACATTAAGGAGAAGGTGTTTTCCTTTTTTCAATTATTCCGTTTTTATAATAGAAAAAATTATATAACTAAGTAAAACTATAATATGTTTATATGCTTAATAAACCATCAACATTTGTAGGAAAAAATGCAAGGACCGACAGGACCAGTAATAAGAGTGGAATAGACTGAATAAATAAGGACCAACATAAAACAGGAGAGCCAGTCACATTTGAGACCTCCTGATTTGGAATTTTCATTCTCTTATGGATAAAAATCATCGACAGGATGCAACGCTATTAATCATCTATAAATTTAATATTATGATGACGAAAACTAATGACTGACGATGACGAGACGAGACAAGACGAAGTCAGACGAAACTGAAAATAGCTGACAAAGTTAACACTGGTAAACATGTAGGCTTTATTGCACTGACTTATCACTTTTGGACAAATACAGATACTACATAGCAATCATATGTTATCGATTGCAAAAGAATTCGTGGAAGTTATATAGCAAAGCTAATTAAAAATAACTAGGTATTATTTTTTATGAGTTTGAAGTATGGGACAAGATTATTGAACGAATAACTGACAATGGAGCAAACATAATGAAGGCAATAAATGATATGAATATTCCCCATATCTCATGTTATACAAATAGTCTCAACGTTGTGGTGAAGGAATCTATTAAATCTAATTAAACTCTCACAAGAATGAGATAGTTAATCTTACTAAGAAAAGTCAAAGATTAGGAGAGAAACTAGAGGAATAACAAAAAAGGTTAGGTTCAAACAAGTCAAAAAGCTGCTACAAGAAATGCAAACTATATGGAACGGATTCTATCTTATGCTTGAACGCTTACAAGAGCTGAAAGAACCAATTTCTTTTCTATTGTCGCAGCCAGAATTGGATTTGGGAAACATTAGCGCTGAACATTATTTTATCATTAAGCATACTGTCAATGTCTTGAAGCTTCTGTATGAGGCAAAAACACAACTTTCTGGAGAATTGTTTGCTACTGTCTAAAAAGTAATACCTTCGACAAATTAGTTACTAAAATACTATGCTAGCACTAAAGTATTTGCTCCTCTTTGTAGTATAGACAGACAATTGTCAGGAAAAATCTGTTAACAAGTACATATATGAAAGATTTAGCAATATTGAAGAGATGAATGTTTTGGCTATTTCAAGTCTCCTTGATCCAAGGTTTAAAGAATGATTATTCAGAGAGAAAGTGAGCAAACGAAGAGTTGTGGAAGCATTAAGTTCAAAATTGATCAAACTGTATGAAATGAAAATACAAGATTCCAAATTGATAGTAAAAATCTATTCTTTATAAACCTCATATGAAAAATAGGGGTGTTCGTAAGAGCCAAAAGTCATAAACACATTTGAATATGGTTATCAACGACGTAGCTCAATTGACAACTTGATTTGGAGAAATTATTCTCTTGAACTCAATGTGCGTAGGTTTGGGCCCCGGTTATACATGTTGGTATGTTATTTTAAAGAAGAAATAATACTGACCATTGTCCATGTGATTTCCCGCTCTCCCTGGCCCGAGCAACGCAGAGTAACACTTTTCTATTAAAATTATTAAATATTAGATGTAGATTTCTTTAATATAAATGAAAGCTTCTATTTTATTATTATAATAATAAATATGAAAAAGTAATCATCCCCTGTTACTGTATATAGAGGATCGATTGGCCTTCCTGCTATTATTAGGGGGTCCTCTAAGGCAAATCTTTCCTTAGTAGTATCCGATGTCAATCAACTAACGATTGTAGCCCATCCACTGGTCTTGAAGAGCTTAAGGAAAACTTATGTAAAATATTTGAAAACACTCGTGAGTAGTTGTCTCTCATGCGACGGATATCGTTCATATTAACGACGGTGCTCGTCTTTGTTATATATGTAGGGGCATGTACGTTTGGCTCCTGCTCAACATGTGATGGAAGAGCTTTGAACCATGGAACCATTAAAAAGGTGGATGGTCAACTCCGATGGTTACCGTGATTAAACCAAAAAAACAATATACAAATTTATATTACAACTAAAGTATCACTAACCATATTATAAAAATGCTTCTTAAAGTTGCTTATTGCATTGAAAAAAAAGTCTATGACCAACTTTATTTGAACATAAATGGATCACGTAGTTATCGTATCTTAATAACTAATCAATTTATCCAGCTATATATATATGAAGATTGACAGTGCTTTAAAAACATATTTATGGTTTGGTTGAACCATTTGTTTTGGGTAAGAAATAATTTTTAATAATAAATATTTATATGTATGAATACTGCAGGGGAAATGGTTTAAAGTCACAATATTTGCTGAACTTTATAAGCACTACACATCCATAAACCATTGAATGTCAAATTTTATTAAATTATTATTTATGTTATTAATTAAACGTCTCTTTTTGCCCAACCCCATTAATGAAAATAAGACGATATTATGTTCAAAATGTTTTATATCAAAAATATGATCCAGGTATCCATTATTTAACTGGTTCATGAACTTTGATACCATACTCAAAGGTCTTCAAAACGATTTTTAGCCAATGTCATCATAAGAAGAACCTTGGAGCTCAGAGTTAGATTGTGTTATAGATCTAAAATTTCATTTTTGAGTTTTCTGATAATAGGTAATTTAACATTCCAAAGGGTTATTCAAATCGGATTTAAAAAAATCAAGTTTAAATTTTCCATGGAATGACAGATATAATAATGTAAAACAAATGGTTCAAACGAATACAATTATAAGTCGCATATTTCTTTATTTCCTACGAAATCTTTTACATATTGACACGACGTAAATTTATTACAAAACTCATTATGAGTGTGAAACCCCAATTTAATAATATTGAATGAAATAGTTTTGTTAGCCAAATTATCTTATATTTCAAAAGATAAGTATAAATTCTTAAAACTATAATTATATCATTTGACATTTTTCAGTTCTATTCATGGGTGTATTTGCAGCACAATGAAAAGCCTTTGAAAATTCGGGTCTATTAGACAAAGGTCCAATAACACGATACTTGTTCGGAGAATGATCATCAAATATTTCGTTGAAAATGTATTCTGGATTATATACAGAACACCAAAGATTTGCACTACTTATCCAATAGAGTTGTTCCTGGGTATAATTTAGCCCTGGAAGAAGATCTTCATCATGTACATCATTCTTGATGGCTGAGACTAGAAGAGATGATAAATAATGATTGAATTTTATGTAAAACAAGAGAAAACAGAATATTACGATATGCTTTATGTGCGACATTAATTCCAACATTATCTGCCATGTTCTCACTAAACATAAATTCTCCGTCTAAGGGTGTATCATCAGAATGTTCATAATTATTATACTGATTAATCAGACATTGCTTCTTGTCCTCAAACATTGTGAGTGTGGCATTGCTCCACCAATTCTCTTCTTCTCCTTCAAAGGCATAATATATTGGTTAATAGGGAAAATTAGTATTCGACGTACTAAAAATACCTTTTTCGTTAATTGTTCGTCCATGAACATCGAATGCATGTGTGATTTCATGGCCAGCGATGAAAGCGAGGAGTGCAAAGTTAATATATTTTGGACGATCTTCTGCATATATTATTCCTCGAATTATACCGGCGTAAATTTCATAAGCATTTACCAATGATCTATAAGCTCCATTACCAATTGCAATCGTTCCACTCTTTGTCCAGTGGTTTTTGGTGACCTGAAAAATGAAAAAGTTTTTTTCACAAATAAAAATTAATAACATAATGTTTAAAAATACCGGAACTCGAAGTAATGAATAGTCCTTTGTTTTTGAGTAATGCATTAATGACAGCATATTTGTAAAGTGTTTGTCTTTTTCCAAAGATTGAAGCCCCTGATAGTATTTCTTCATTTCCACATCACTTAATAGTTCAGGTGGGTATCCTATAAGAATCTTCATTTTCCTCATTTTTACCTCAGCTCGCTTCTTGGTCTCATCGTCCATCCAACTAACCTCACTTAAACTCTTTAAATATTCATTTTTCAAATACGTATCAAGCATTACAGATAGATCCTTTGGTATTTTAGCCAAGTATCTTCGAATATACATCGAACTCATTCCTATTCCAATGGACTCTTCGACTATTTTGTAACAAACTTTAGTACGATCCGTCTCTGGTGCGTAGCCAAAGACAGGAGTTACAAAGTTATTTGCAATATCTTGTGCTTCCTTATTTAGGTATAATAAGGAGTCTTCTACAACTCTCCAAAGCATATAATTTGCTTGGACTCTAATTGGGGTCTTTAAAATTAAATTTTTCAATTTTTCAATGTACGAACGTCCATATACCACAACTTCTTCCTCCTTTTCCACCTAATAAATTACATAATTTAAGTATTGATAAAAAATTTTGAATGGTTAAATTTCAAATTAACTGACAAAAATACTAGAGTTTGAAATCATGCCGTTAATATAGCTTTGCCAATCAATGCATCCGTCTAATTTCCTTAAATCTTTAACTTTCATCAATTCATATTGATCCGTTAAATTTGGATCCTTAATAGATATATTCATCAAGCTTTTTGAAATTCAAAGACTTGAAGCATCTCTTTTCTGGCTTTTTCTTCCGTTGCTCCCAGTAAGACTGCCATATTTACCATATATTGAATATATTCCTATTCCATATAAAACTTGTTTTATAAATTTTTGTACATATTTTATCAATTAACTTACTATAATACTATCATTTCCAAATTGGAGTAAAAACTTGGAAAATCCTACATATGGCTGATCCAACGTTATAATTCTCTTGTTAGGGTTTTTGATATCCGTTTCGACCAAAAAATTAAGAAAATACTTTGCGGAAAACCCCAATTTTCTTAGTTTGAGGGTTTCATTGTACCATCGATAGGTTTGACGTGGTATAGACCAAGAGTCACATTCAATAACGGGCCATCCTCCCATTTGCTTTAAGATATCCTTCATTGGAGTTACACCTAATTCTTCTATTTTATTTTCATCAATGCATGTCTTGTAAAAGGTTTTCATATCCTTAAATATCTGTAGTTCTGATGAATTGAGTTCTTCATTCATTAAATCATTGATCTAAAACAAAAACAAAAAAAATGCTATATATATTAACATAATGGACAAATCAAAGTTTTTATTTAAATTAATATATTTCAAATGGCCACTACCTACAATGAAACATCCAATAACAAGCGTATTTCTTTGTTTATTTTAAATCTTTTGATTTCAATATTCTGTTTTATTAATATTGGATGCACTAGTCCATAAGCTCTGGTTAGTTTTTTATACATCTAATCCTGTTTTTAATACATTTTGATTTTTCCCCCAGTATTTTAACATTCTTATAGTTTTGAAACAACTTTTAAAAATGAAAAAAAAAAAAAAAACTAATTTCAATTGAAAATAATTGTATTTATTCTTTGGAAAATTTTAAATTTATATCAAATGTTAGCTTATATTTTATATGTGATCATTCCATTCTGAGAAAACACAATTTTAACGTTAAGAAGTCACCATATTTTAAGT
This sequence comes from Lepeophtheirus salmonis, assembly GCF_016086655.4. Taxonomy (NCBI): domain Eukaryota; kingdom Metazoa; phylum Arthropoda; class Copepoda; order Siphonostomatoida; family Caligidae; genus Lepeophtheirus; species Lepeophtheirus salmonis. Next base: position 47,972,713 of record NC_052131.2, read on the forward strand.
GTTTTTGTTTTTATTTTGTTTTTTTTTAAATAAAAGAACGCCTTGGTACAAAACAAAATTACAGATTTTTGATGAGCGGGCAAGTGCTACTAGAATTAAAAATGAAATTCAAAAGAAAAAATAAATTTTGTTCACATGTTTGTAAATTGGTTTTTGAATTTGCTTATAGTCTACAAAATCACATTTTTCATTATTAAATTACTTACATCACTAATTAATCCATCCTTGGTTTTGGTCAAGACGTTGACTTTTTCTTCGCCATTCGGAACAATGGTTTTGTTGATGAACCCTCCACAAGAAAATGCATAAAAATCATCACATGGGTTTACGGTACTGTCCATATTTTCTAAAATAGTTTTAGCTGTTTGTTGACAACCAATAGAATTGCAAACTTTATTTGCATTTATGAAGTCTTTGATTGTTGTAAGAACAATGATGAGTCTTAGATAAATATTCATTCTAGAGCATTATGATTTGAAAGGTAGTGAGCAATTAGGGTAATTGTAAACTATATAGTGTTAATTTTGTCAGCCATGACTAAACGAAATGTATTCGACAAGAAATGTTTTTTTTTTTTTTTTTTATGACGATTACGGGAACAAAGTGAAAATGAAAAATCAAAAAATATTTTATTTTATTGACGATATCAAGGCGAAACTACGTATACGAAATATAATGATGATGGGATGAAATGTAATTGAAATAAGTGTGACAAAATTAATACTGATACTAAACTTCTATATGGCAAATATTAGGGATGTATCGGTCTAAAATGTTGACTTGCCCTCCAGTCTCGTCCTCAATGTTTCGTACACATCGTAAACAAAAGCATGGGCCGCCTCATAAAACAACTGTTACTTAAGGACGTCATCATCTTTATGTCAGCTATTGAGGGGATCATCAATTAATCTCACCAATATTTTATGAGAATAAATATACTTTAATTAAGCCATAAGTTAATTATTATCCTACAAGAAGAATATTATTATTCAAAGTTTTAGTAAACTAAGATATTTTACTATAATATTCCTAAAAAAATTCTTTCTTTGGGTTATCTTTGGACGGGACTGGACTGAATAAGACAAATTTTATGTTTCATATTTAGGACCGATACAAACTTACCTAATACATTACCTTGACAGTTTTTTAACAAGAAGAACCATTCAAAAAAGCTTGTTAAAGCTGTTTGGATTTGTTTGCTGGGAGTCGGGTAAAAGGACTTTTTCAGACTAAATTATAAGTAGTACAATTTAAAATTGAAACTCGTATTTTGAAACACATGTTGAGTCACAACATGTGTTTATATTTTACAAAAAAAAAATGAATTCATTGTTCTCAATGTTACCATTTCTATTATATAATTTTTGTGACGTAGATAAGTTTTATGACGTCCTTTTAGCGTCTTGAAAGTAAGGGCAAAAGTACTTAAAAGTACTCTAATGGCTAGTGTGTGTTGAAAAGTATACACTTGTGATTCAAATTTAGAATAGATAACAATTTTTGTTATTGGCCAATTTTGATATTTTCAATACAAAAAAAAAAATCTTTAACATTGAATTAAAAAAATTTTGTTGTCAGGAGAGCTCGCATACTGAAAATTTGTACAGGGATAGTTTGTACTAGGATTACTAGCACTGAGAAAATTTGAATTTGTATGAAATCCAGAGAGATGTGAACGATGTACTTTGTCTCTTCATTAATTTTCTTTCTTATTTGAAGAGGAGGAAGCAGGCTGTACAACGTCGTCACTCATGGGACTTGAATAACTAGAGGTATATATCTAGAACCTGCGATTCATACCTCAAATGGATCTCAAGTCAAGTTATGAGACCTTAACAAGTGATATATATACTCCTTCAACAAATTTTTAGGAGTATGTTCATAATTTGATATAATGATACTTGAATATCTAACTTTATTTTTAGTAATGAACTTTAGTGATATTTATAAAACAATTTGTATAATACAACTTTATATATTCATTTATTCCAATTAAGAATGTGAATCCGGCTCCCAATTTATTCATGTGTATGTATGGATAACCAATATTAATGTACATTCCTTTGTTAATGTTTAATTCCATTAATTGAACAATTTGTTTCAATAAATGTAAATATTTTTAAACACTATTAATTCCTTACTTTGTATTTACAATCTATATCTAAACTGTAAAAATGGTTTATTTAATTGTCAAAGATTTTTAAAAAAAACTTAAACTTAAAACTTAGGTTTAAAATGAGATATTCCAACAAGACCGATTTTTATTTAAATATTAAATGTTTCACCGCGTTAGCATTTTTGCCGATTACAGATGTTATTGATGGATTTGTCGAGCTTTGATCGTGATTTGACCTCATAAAAGACTGAATATCCTCCTTCCGTACCTACTTAGTGACTGGGGGGTGGAGGGGTCTACTCCCAACTTTGAAGGGTGCATCCAGATACTTACGAATGAGGTTGCCTTTTTTTCTAACCCTAAAGCGACAGAAAGGGCAGTATTTACTCTGCACTGCTGATTTATTAGTGTTGAGTGAGGATGTAACCATTCGATATCGGAACCACTTTTGTTCATAAGAAGTAAAAGGTTCTCCCATACTCTTTTTGGATCCCCATTAAAGCCTAAGATCCCCAATATACTACAGCGTCTCCTAATAATTGATGCACTACTGTGAAACTTTTTAGATTTTGCCATTTCTAAGTGTTTCGCATATTGTTTTTAGGTAATTGTCCTAAGTAAAAAAAAGAATTAAGGCAGTTGGTAGATGAATGCTTTGCTATCCTTCTATTTGTTCCGTCTGGACTTGGATTCATGAGAGCTTGAACAACAGTCTTTATTTCACGATTTTTGTCTGCGACTACCACTGTATCCACTAATAATTTTTCATACATATGCCAGTTTTTGAGGCAAGATTTTTGTTCCCGACACTTGCCTGTGCAAAATACAGTTCGTCCACCATAAAATGTGGTGCATTATATTTTATTATTTCTCCAAAGTCAAAGTGTCGTCCCAGTATGGTTGGAGCTCCGTTTGTAAAAACTGCAAAAACCATATTCCATAAAAGATGGTCGTCTCTGAAGAAGTCATACAAGAGTTTCTTTACATTGACTGCCTTAGTTGTTGTTGTAAGAGGCTTACAAAGTAAAAAATCTTCTTTTATCACGTCTTATTTCATAGATTAAAAATGTCAGTGACATCATCGTGTTGGATGATGAATTTAGCAGGGCTTGAAATTAGATCTACAACTAATTGAGCAAAAATGTAATTGCTCATGTCGTCTATTTTACTTCTGATAGTGTCATTTGAACTGATTGGTTTGTCGATGGGTACAAAGCCTTCAACAAATCTGGCTTTCTTCTCCTTGAACTCAGCAAGGGTTGTGTTTTTGTATTTCCCATCTCCATGCAGATTTATCAAGTCTTCCTTGAGTTGCGCCGATGCTAGACTAGAATTGCTCATAGGCAGTGCAAATAATGTATTGAGCACGCTGACTCGCACACGTTCCTTTATACAGGTGAATCCATATTGTACATATTCGTCAGACAATTTTATTTCTTTGCTCGACATAGTTATTATGAAAAGGGACTGTAAGATTAAAAGAAAACTAAAAATGACGTACAATCACTACAGGCACAAGTTGACTACTGAGCGAACCAAATTATCTGCAGCCCAGATAGCAAAGCTCAGCCATGTTGCCTGATCACCCGCAGCCAATAATGGATATTTCATGATGAAATGTAGATTTACAATTTTTCCTTTCTTTTCTCCCCTCCCCGCTCCCTACGCCAATTAATAGAGTGGTCTTCTGGCTCAAAACTAAGTACTTATTACTCAAGGACCTTTGAGTCCTTTACTTAAAGCCCCAGCTTAATAGAAATATAAGTTTATACTGTCATGTAATCGGGCTTGCTAGAATTTTCAATCTGATGTATTGTACCAACTGCTGGACAGACAGGCAGATTTTGAAGAAAAAACACGCAACCACTTATATTCTATGACGTCACTATTGCTAGAATTTTCAATTTAATGTATCGTACCCGCTACTGGACAGGAAACCCAGATTTTGACAAAACACACAACCACTCATCTACTATGACGTCAATATTAAAAGTGTGGTGGAAGTCAAACTTATGTCGTACATGCGTTATGGTATAACCATGTATTTTTATTAACCTTGCCAGCCCCATAACACATCTTCTTCCTCTTATGTTTCTAATATAATATAGGAATGGTGTGGCGTAAAGATAGGAGGGTTTAGGATCAGGATCCGAATCACCCATATACGATATAAGTTTACTTGTATTATCCGAAAAGATCCAAAACCCGAAAAAGGCTAGGGGTATTTGAACTTTTGCAGCTCCTAAAAAAGATTCAAGAGATTTTTCCTTATATTTAAAACCCTATAATATTGCTTTATACTTGATTCTAGTTATAAAAAGAGATTATTTATATCGAACGTACACTGTATTTATTTTGATTAGTGCTTGGTGCTTGAAGAATCCACACTGATCTCAGTTTTTCTTTCAGTTGTCTGAATTCTGAAATATCTGGGATTATAGTATATTGGGACTATTTTTAGGCTGAAAAAGGACACTCTTCTTTAGACCCTTATAAATATTCATCATTCATAATTATAAGGAATATTAAAGCTTATATTATAAAAATAAAAAAAAATTTAATTTATAAAAAAATATGGATCTCCAACAATTTATATTCGATTTTGTATTTTTTAAGTGATCCCATTCCTTATAAGAATGTACTAGCAAATGGGTACCATGATCATAATATTGTTTATGATTTCAATGTCAATTTCAAGATGCATGCCCCGTAAAAAATAATTATAAGTAATATTATTATTATATATAATATTCTGGTTCTTGAACTGCTAGAACCAGAACCGACAAAGTCGAACCAAAACCGCAATATATCCTCCATTAATTTCATGATGGTTCCTCCGGAAGGGATAGGTTTGCCCGTGTATTTCTCCATAAATTTTTTGAACGTAGATGATTAGCAATGGATAAGGGTATATTACATGTAATAAGCATCTTTGTGATATCAAAGTTAAAGTCTGACTTGATGTATTCATCATTAACTTGATTTTATAGATGAATCTTGTTATGAGATGAGGATATTGAGTGGTGTGTAATTCTAGACAGGGGACTAAAGGCACATTTATATCGACAAATCCGACACACCATCTGTTTTTCATCCGGTAAGTATTTTCCAAATTCCTAGGCCTCCATTTTCAGATATCCAGACAGATGGCGACGTTATTTTTTGCATTTTATTCAGTTCTCTATCGACTATCCCCATCTAATATTATTATATTAATATTGAATAATAAAGGCGGGAATGATAACGTTCATGATTGATAGAAGAAGATGTATATTATTTAATCAATGATGCCATAAGTATTTCTTCTCTTCTCCTCGCACGCTTTTCTATTCTTACCAAAATTATCACCCTTAGTAATATCCAATGCTTCAATAGAATGTTCATTTGAATTGCAACAATCCAAGACAAATTAACTGGCTAATACAATCTTCCCTTCACTTCTTATTTTTTTATAGTAGATAGAGTTATAAGAAAACAAAAACTGTTGCTAGGCAGCAAAAACAGAGGGGGGGGGGAGATAGGTTTCTTTTTGTATATATAAGATTTTTTGGAAGACAAACAAAATATTGCCATCATATTTCTAAGGTTCAAACAAAACCTATTCTGGGGACAGGGTTGTAGCCCTTCCCTTTCAAATGAAGTGAGCAGGCTTGCAATTCCTATATGGTTCCTTTGTTTCGTTATATGAAGTAATTTTTAATGACAACAAATAATATAGATACACTATTGATAGAAGGGATTAAAGTATTAGTAGCAATCATTATTATTCTTCATAAACTCAATGCTTACCTATTTTAAAAAAACAACTACTGGTAGTCATTTTACATAAAAAAATAATATCTAAGAGAGAGAAACTCCTAGATTGAAACTAATACAAGGGGGTGAAGGAGGAATAACTAAAATAATTTTAAATAAGTTTTTGATGGATGAAAAAGTCGGATATTCCAAATTAAATTGAATGTAGAAAAACGAGAACGATTTAATATATGTTTGGAGTGCCAAAGCTTTGTTTTTTGTCAGAAAAATGAGAATTATAAAAAAAATAATAATCAAACTAACGTTCAAAAGACTAATAGCCAACAAAAAATAACAATCTTTTATTTTCACAGAAGTAGAATAGCTATGTCCGTTTTGATTCATATCGATCTCCTCTTAATCATGTATGTAAATATAGATGAATTAAGTCATAATTAATTATTAAAATATATTATATATATAACTTATGACCAACTCTTAATAGTGCTGAGTCATTTTAATAATATTGTATATTTGTAGCACGTCAACCCAAAAGGAAGTTCGAAATTTTTTTCTCAAAATTGAATATGAAATAAATTTTCCAACAAATTATAGTTCATTTCAACGAACAAAGGATTCTGATCCTTTTCAGGTACCGTTAATTGTATTTAAAGTAACCAAAATTCACTCCTATATTTATAGAATTAGGAAATTAATAATTTCTAAGACAATATTGGTCCAAATTAAGTCAAGTAGAGAAAACAGATTTTTTAAACTATGATTCACAATCTTGGGTATTTCAATTTATCTCGGAAATTGAAATTCAATGCCCCTAATAACTCTTTGAAATATTGCCTGTCATTTTATGGATATAAATGATTGAACCCTTGTATATATGATTCGTGTATTTTTGATAGAAATAAATAGTTTTTTTTAAACATGTAGGCGACATTGAAAAAATACATTGCAGCCAAGATTAATAGAAATACTATTACCTTGATTGTAGATAGTAACGTTAAGCATCATATCTAACTCAAATATCCACTCAATGTGAAGTACTTTAAATCCCCACGAAAAATTACAACAAAAAATAAAAAACTAAGAGGGTGAGAATTCGTTTCATTGAGTAAAAAAAAGAAATTAGATTATTACTTGCATAGAAGGGACATAAATAATAATTATATACTTTTTAGAGTGGTTATTTCACATTTACACGAATATTAATATCAGGGGCGTCTCCAGGGGTGGAGGCTTTAGATACCTCCCCAATTTCAAAAATTGCTCCTGAAAATTGCATAGTTTCTAGGATATTCATCTCGTGGACACCTACACTTCTTCCGAAATTACTATTATCTATTGGAACGGAACACTAAAACCCCATTTTTAGGGTTCAGCATTCCAAAAAAAAAATCCGTTATGTTCAGCGTTCCGTTCATAGAAAGCACGTTCCATGGAACACCGTTCAATTTTGCGTTCCGTTCACAAGCCTAAAATTATGTATTAATAGGAAGAAGAAAATAAATCGACACCATTTCCTCCTACCCCTTCATCCCAAACGCTGGTAGCTGATCTACTGCAACGTCATAACAACTAAGCTTCTCTCCTCCAAAACATTCTTCAATTTGGCAGGCTTACCATGTTGATTAGTATAAGTTGTTACACATGTTGTATTTTGGTTGTAGTATTCTCCATTTTTGCCTTAGTTAGGTATACTGACTTCAAACTAATTAATTGTATAACTACGTGCAATGGCTACATAAAACTAAGGATGCCATTTTTGTAAAGAAAAATTAAGACACTCTTTTTGGAGGTAAAACAATGTATATGATGGAATCAGGTATATGATAACAGGATCGGATATCTGAGGGAGCCAGATTCCGACAACACCCAAAAAAATGTCTTAAATCTTGATTTATCCATATAATATAGCAAAAAAATTTTATTCAATTATGATAGATATGTTAGATGCTTTAAATTATCCTAATAAAACTGTATTTTTCCACAATTTGCATCATTTTGATATTTTGGGTACGGTTTTTTTCAAAAATAGGTAAATAATTAATATAATTGTTCTTTTCTGTCAAGCGCATAAAAGAATAAAAAGTGAAATAAAATATAGGGGCGCCAATTTTGTCGTCATTTTGTTTTGTTTATCTAGATATAGGTTCAAATAGACAAATGACATATGAGAAAGACTATTTAATATAGAGTAAGCTAATTCTCTTTCTAAGAATATTTTAGGGAACAGAAAAAAGCACTCTTTAGTAGGGACTGTTTTCTGAGTTCTTTTCGGTTATTTTTACTTTGAGAAAGATTCCCGTAAAATTATTTTTCTCCGAATATTCCAATACATTAAAAGTGAACTATTTCATTTACACGGAATAACAACATAATCCGGTGCTTTTGATCAATGCATTTCCTTTAAATTAACATAAAATTGCAGATACAATCATTGAGAGTATATCTCACTCAATATAGCCTCCGTTGGCCTCAATAACGGGCTCAGCTTGGGTTCTGATTTGCGTGCAGGCTCTATAAACTATAGCCCAATCCAAATTCATGTATTCCAGGACGATGGAGTCTATCAGGGACTTCTTGGTTGTGTGAAGACATCTGTCTACCTTTGACTCAACGTATCGCCAGACAAAATAACACATTGAATTAAAGTCGGAGAAGAAGTTGAAGAAGACCCTATACGGCCCTCTTCAACTACCAGTACACAAATATGTTCGGAAACAGAACGATCCAAAAGCATGAGGAGATGGAATTTAATGTTGCTAAGGAATTCAATCTATTTGAAGCCACTGGATAAGGAACAACAAATAATAGAAGTAATCCAAACGAACAAATGGGTTGATGTTGTTTCAGCTGTTCATTCTTGTACATTTGTTCCACTCTGATAATATATTCCTTAGTATCATCTATTAAATACATATATACAATATAGCCAAATTTTGACTGATACAACTGTTTTATACATATATGTATGTCATATTAAGGAATCCTCACTGAAGTCTTGTACGTATCAGAAGGGGAATAATAAAAATTGATACTTTTTTTTGGGTCAATCCAACTGTATAAAAAATGAATATCTCATAAAGGGTATAGACTTTAAACTTAAATCATAGAAGAAAAAAGAATATTTTTTAAAAATTTTAGTTGGAAATTTGATTCATTCGTAAAACAGGAAATATTTAAATTAGACTACTCGATACCCCAAGGAAAATTCTAGTCACGGGCAACCTTAAAAATCATACGGCACTCCTGATGACGTCATAATTATATAACCTTGCCGACCCACATGCAAATACATCCTAGTGCCGGTCCTATGATATTATTGACGCTCCAGACATAGAGAAAGAGCCAAATCTTACGCGTAAAAAGTCATGTAAAAAAGATAAAAAAATATATATAGTTCCTCAAAAAAATTTTAAGGATTCCCCGTGCATCAAAGTTTGGGTAAGTTTTTTGTCGTTTTTCAAGAGACTTGAGACACTGTGTGCGAGAGTAAATCATTGATCAATAACTAAAATATATACAGGGGCTTAAACTAGTTTTTAAAGGAAAGGAAAGTGTACATGAGAGGGACAATAGGAAAGAAACTGCTTCCTCAGTACTCATTAGTATTTTGAATTTTACTTTTTTTTTTAGTACGCTCTTCGCGGAAATAATATGTAGTTGATAATTGAATATAATAATAAAAAGTAACGATTTTAATTATGAACAATGGTTCTTATTTGGAAAAAGCCATCGACGTCTTTGTACAAACTTATTTTTAGCCAATGAAAACTGAAATGACCAACTATTCAGTGGCTAACAAGGCTCTCAACCTGCTTCAGAGTCACTAACGGAACAAAGACTAAAGAATCTCAACGATAGAGAAAGAGTTGCGACCATTATTATGGATAAAGTATACCTACTGGTAAGCTGTAAGCTATATTTTTCATTTTAAAGAACAGTTTGTGAGTATATGTAAAGGAGGGAAATTTTAAAGTATGGAACATGGAAGAGATACACTAACCAAGACATTGCTTTGTGTCAAGAGCTTAATTAACAAATATGAAGACACTATAGGAATGGTACCTTTGACAAAATTAGGAAATAATTTTTTTGGAAAATCATTCTACCAAGTTGTAGAAGCAATAACACCTGTTGGTTTTGAGCCAGTTGCATCACTGATGAATGGATATTCAGCAAACAGAAAATTCTACACTCAAGGGCTATGCAACAGCACATTGGATACCCATATATTGATAGTGGGACAAAGTTATTTCTGTTATTTGATTCAATGCAAATAGAACGCCTTCTTGGAGAAAAAGTTTGATGGGGAAGAAATTATTGCTGAATTTATCTATGTAACAAATTAATAAAATATCTAGCAAACAAAACCTGTAAAGTACTCAAAAAACAAACGTCCAGCTAGCAGGTGCCATGTTCCATGAAAGTACCATTTATGGCCTTGAATTTTATGCAAACAATGGTTATCCTGAGTTCCAAACAAGGCGCTGATGACATTTATTCAACGTTAAATTTTCAAATACATGGCTAAAAAAGAAAGATCCGAATAGTGAAAGCATAGCACCGTTTAATTTTGAAGAAATAAATGCTTTTTGCAAAAAAAATTATTCATGGGTTGGAGAATTTTGGATAAAGTAAAGAAGTTTAATTTTGAGAAGAGATGAGCTCTATGATAATAATTTGGTTTTGAAATATATATTTATTTAATGATAATTGATTGTATTATTTATCATTTCTTGATAAATGGTGAATTTAAGTTCGTAGCTTGTGGTCCAAAGATGGACAATTTGTCCTGTAACTAATTTAAATTTCATTATATTCATTTGTAGAAAAAATTAGTGATATTTGCACGTATTTATACTAATACGTAGGTTTATAAGTGTCCCCCAAATGTACTGGTTACATTTTGGTTTAAGCCCATGTGTAATAGTCATTGCATTGCAGTACATAACAATGCCAATAATAAACACTGATATTTGAATTAAATCAAAGTAATATGTATTGAAAATCCCAAAAAATTGTTAAATTAGATATAATATAAGGTGTAAGGATCCCATACTCGTTGCAGAAAGAAAAAAAGTTTGAGGTGTTTATAAATGTATAAGGATGTAGTAAAATATTTGTATACATTTTAGGTCTATATAAATAATAAAACAAGGCAATAGAGGAATACATTTTTTATAGACAATAAAATTTAACTCCTTCTTTTTGTTAATCCTATTGTGACAACTAGTACATAATTTACGATTTCCTTAATATTAATGAAAAAGATTTTCAATTTTATAATCTTGGTGTTTTGAGAATTGTACATTGTGACGATAGTTTTTACATCAATTAAATTTATTTATACTCAACAAATATAACAATGAAACTTAACTATAATTACATTCACATAGTTGCATTTAGACTAAATAAACACAAATCATTCCAAAGAATTTTGTTAAAAATAAAAAATCTTAAGAAACATTATAGTTCAAATTTTGTTACCTGTAAAAAAATTAACCAGTACATATTTATATGGATGAGTTAAGTTCCTTCGTAATTTTTTCGTACTTTAGTTTAAACTCAAGAAAATGGTTGAAAAAAGAACAAAAGACCTGAAAATTAACACTTTCCTATTAATGCTTTTATTTTTGTATTATTTCTGAGTCAAATAGTTCTAATATTTGCTTATTTAAAAGTAAAAAAACATAAATATTTCACTTACAAGTTTCTTAAGTATTAATCGTTAGAATAACTCATGAAATATAAAATTTCAATAAATTATTGGGTATTTTAGTATAAAAGTTGCGATAATACCACGCAACCTTTTGTAAGTTTTTTTATGATTTGAAAATATATTAAATAACTAAGTATTTATCATTTTTTTAATTATAAAGCAACTGTGATTAGGTTCAGAAATAGCTATAAAAATCATATATGCCACATTAGGGACGGCCTTATCTCACTAACATACAAGTTTACATTGTATTTTGTTGTAAGCTGTTCATTTATATGCTTCTTTTCTATCAATTCGTGTTAAAATGTGAATAATTTCCGGCAATGGTTGAACTGGGGACAATTGGCTAATATAGGTTAATATGATTGCGATTTAAATTCGTGGCGTACATTATTATCATTGTGAGACAAAAAAAAATTGGGGGTAATATCATCGTGAAGCAACATCATTGTAAGCAATATAACTTTAATGCTAGTTAACATTATCGTGTGCAATTTCATTGCAATTATGTTATATTCTGGCAATCAAACTATTGAATTATAGAAAAAATCCCCAGCATCAAGGCACCCTGCTCAAAATAAGGCTCAGCCACGGGTTTTTATATTAGTTGAAATTGTAATTTCTACCGGCGTTAATGCAATTTAGATATATTTATTAAGGAAACAAAAGGTAATAAATGAAGGGATTATTCTCAGACACAATGTGCACATTTTACTCCATTGATTCCCTGAGGGCCGATTACATTATCAGCATTAGAGTTAATTAGGTGGAAATGGTTCCAAGGATGAAGATATAAAAGGGATTTGGCATCAAAGACAGGCAGTTCATCTGGACAATCCGTGGGCCAGAATGTATTTGGGATATTATAAGGGGTACTTGAGGGTCAAAGAAGCGACAGCGTTAGAATTTGACATACTTTCAGGACCAGCAGTTTACCTGTACAACTTGTGGGCTGGTGAGTATTACAGGATATTAAATGGGGTATTTCATGGGATGTTTCTTCCTAATTCAATAGTATTATTGTCAAATTGTTTTTAGATATATCGTGGGGGGCATTGACTCTCACTTTTTAGAAAGCAATAACAATAAAAAGTTATTTCATTATGGTGTCAACAATATTTGGTGTTTACTATTTAAAACTATATCAACCTGTTCTGGGGCTACTGGACAGAGGGACTCCATTTGAGTATGAGTAATTTCAAAAATGAACTCTTCAGATTGTAATTATAAGAACTACTTCATGCATTCGAACAAATAAAAATCTGATGCTTCAGATTTCTGGATTTTTCTGACATATATGAATTTTGAATATTTATTTGTGCTAAAATATATATATAAACGTTTCACTTAGTTGGCAAAACACCGCCATGGAGTCAACAACAGAAGCTTTCAACCCAATTACATTTTCAGTTGCAGAACGTAGGTGCGTTGTTGTGTTGATTTTAGTGAACAATGATCTGGATCTTATAAATGTTGAAGTCTCAATAATTACGTTTGGCCTCCTCACTCCCCTAATCTGAATCCAATGGACTATTTTGTCTGGATATAACTCAAGGTGACTATATATAAAGGTGAGGCAGCAAGGAAATTCTACACTTATGTTTTTTATTAAAAAAAGATGAAGGAACATTTAAGGACGTCGTTCTTATTTCTTCGATTTTGGAGTAGCTCTTTTCTAGGGTGGTCCATATTAAATTTTGTTTAAACTTCTTTGAGTTTAGTAACTTGCACTTGGTTTTGTACGGATACAATTCTCTTTCTGTCAAAGAAAGATATTTTTACAATATTTTGCATTTGCGCTCCCAAAGTAAAAGCCCATTTGCTTCCTCACACTGGACTTCTTTTTCAAATTTGTAAACATGAATCTGAGTGCTTTGCCTCTTGGTGAAAGACTCTTGTTGGTACTCAGTGATCCCGCTACAAATTTACAAAAGCCCTTTATTATCAGTCTCTATTTCCAAGTCCATACTGGTTTACTGGACCTTACTTGCTTCCAATAGTTGTTTCACAAACTCTTTTCTTTCGCAAGTTTCCTTACGAACATCTCTGGAGGATTTTGGTTAGTTGCAGACTGATTTGCAGGGATTACTTGATGATTTTTCAAACAAAAGTGCTTCCCTATGTTCACAAGATTACAAAGCAATAAAAGAAAACTGATTATTGCTTTCAACATGACGGGGCACCTGCACATACGGCAAAAAAATGAATTTCTTGTCGAAGGGCTTCTGGCCACTGCATAGCCTTGACCTGAATCCCCCTGAGTTTAGTATCTGATGGCAAATTGAAAACAATAATAATAATATTAGTCCAATTGTTTGAAGAAAGAGTGGCGATCAATGTCAACTCACTACGTTGCCAACGTGTTCCGGGATCGCATGGAGTGTGTGATTGAGGACAAAGGGGCTCAAATTCATAAATGATATTCTCTAATAAGTAATGAACAATTTCCAATGAAAAAAATTATATAGAATTTCATTTAAATCCACAGGGTGTAATAAATTGTTCAACGTTCATTATGTTCCAAGTCTTTCTGACGGCCCGCTACATACATATAAACATTCTTTTTACGTATGAATGGATAAAATTTTAAATTCATATTATATAAATAAATATATGAAATTAACCGTAAAAATCTTTCCTAAACCCCTAATCAATAACTTGTCAGCGTGACTGCATTGGGGATCACATTGTTTTATCCTTTAACCGCAAAAAGACACTAGATTACACAATGAGCAAGGAACAAGTAACATCATCATGGATCATAAGGGAAACTCCACTAGAACTGGACATGATTGACTGTGAAATAAAACCTCAGATACTTCATTTGAGCTCTCATGGTTGGGGTTTTGTTTTATTTTTCTTGGGCAGTCAAGCAAGTTTGTAAAGCCCTTTGTAAATCTGTGTTTTTAAACCTTAAATAATTATTATCATAAAACATGTAGGCTTTATTGCACTGACTTATCACTTTTGGACAAATACAGATACTACATAGCAATCATATGTTATCGATTGCAAAAGAATTCGTGGAAGTTATATAGCAAAGCTAATTATAAATAACTAGGTATTATTTTTTATGAGTTTGAAGTATGGGACAAGATTATTGAACGAATAACTGACAATGGAGCAAACATAATGAAGGCAATAAATGATATGAATATTCCCCATATCTCATGTTATACAAATAGTATCAACGTTGTGGTGAAGGAATCTATTAAATCTAATTAAACTCTCACAAGAATGAGGGCCCAAGTATCCAAGATAGTTAATCTTACTAAGAAAAGTCAAAGATTAGGAGAGAAACTAGAGGAATAACAAAAAAGGTTAGGTTCAAACAAGTCAAAAGCTGCTACAAGAAATGCAAACTATATGGAACGGATTCTATCTTATGCTTGAACGCTTACAAGAGCTGAAAGAACCAATTTCTTTTCTATTGTCGCAGTCAGAATTGGATTTGGGAAACATTAGCGCTGAACATTATTTTATCATTAAGCATACTGTCAACGTCTTGAAGCTTCTGTATGAGGCAAAAACACAACTTTCTGGAGAGTTGTTTGCTACTGTCTAAAAAGTAATACCTTCGACAAATTAGTTACTAAAATACTATGCTAGCACTAAAGTATTTGTTCCTCTTTATAGTATAGACAGACAATTGTCAGGAAAAATCTGTTAACAAGTACATATATGAAAGATTTAGCAATATTGAAGAGATGAATGTTTTGGCTATTTCAAGTCTCCTTGATCCAAGGTTTAAAGACAGATTATTCAGAGAGAAAGTGAGCAAACGAAGAGTTGTGGAAGCATTAAGTTCCAAATTGATCAAACTGTATGAAATGAAAATACAAGATTCCAAATTGATAGTAAAAATCTATTCTTTATAAACCTCATATGAGTCTTCAAGTTTGAGGGCTTCTTTTGAAAAAAAAAAAAAATTGAAATATTTAAAAGAATAAATAGTGAATTTAATTTTTTTTCTTTATTTCAATATCGATTAATTAATTAAAATATCGTTGCTGACGTAAAAATAAAGTCATAGATTCTTTTTTACATCGTATTTTTATGATTGATTTCGTACCGACATAAGTGAAACCCTTAAAATGACTTATCAACCAACCTCCAATATTAGGAATTGAAAAAATAGGGGTGTTCGTAAGAGCCAAAAGTCATAAACACATTTGAATATGGTTATCAACGACGTAGCTCAATTGACAACTTGATTTGGAGAAATTATTCTCTTGAACTCAATGTGCGTAGGTTTGCGCCCTGGTTATACATGTTGGTATGTTATTTTAAAGAAGAAATAATACTGACCATTGTCCATGTGATTTCCCGCTCTCCCTGGCCCGAGCAACGCGGAGTAACACTTTTCTATTAAAATTATTAAATATTAGATGTAGATTTCTTTAATATAAATGAAAGCTTCTATTTTATTATTATAATAATAAATATGAAAAAGTAATCATCCCCTGTTACTGTATATAGAGGATCGATTGGCCTTCCTGCTATTATTAGGGGGTCCTCTAAGGCAAATCTTTCCTTAGTAGTATCCGATGTCAATCAACTCACGATTGTAGCCCATCCACTGGTCTTGAAGAGCTTAAGGAAAACTTATGTAAAATATTTGAAAACACTCGTGAGTAGTTGTCTCTCATGCGACGGATATCGTTCATATTAACGACGGTGCTCGTCTTCGTTATATATGTAGGGGCATGTACGTTTGGCTCCTGCTCAACATGTGATGGAAGAGCTTTGAACCATGGAACCATTAAAAAGGTGGATGGTCAACTCCGATGGTTACCGTGATTAAACCAAAAAAACAATATACAAATTTATATTACAACTAAAGTATCACTAACCATATTATAAAAATGCTTCTTAAAGTTGCTTATTGCATTGAAAAAAGTCTATGACCAACTTTATTTGAACAGAAATGGATCACGTAGTTGTCGTATCTTAATAACTAATCAATTTATCCAGCTATATATATATGAAGATTGACAGTGCTTTAAAAACATATTTATGGTTTGGTTGAACCATTTGTTTTGGGTAAGAAATAATTTTTAATAATAAATATTTATATGTATGAATACTGCAGGGGAAATGGTTTAAAGTCACAATATTTGCTGAACTTTATAAGCACTACACATCCATAAACCATTAAATGTCAAATTTTATTAAATTATTATTTATGTTATTAATATAGCTACCTATTAAACCTCTCTTTTTGCCCAACCCCATTAATGAAAATAAGACGATATTATGTTCAAAATGTTTTATATCAAAAATATGATCCAGGTATCCATTATTTAACTGGTTCATGAACTTTGATACCATACTCAAAGGTCTTCAAAACGATTTTTAGCCAATGTCATCATAAGAAGAACCTTGGAGCTCAGAGTTAGATTGTGTTATAGATCTAAAATTTCATTTTTGAGTTTTCTGATAATAGGTAATTTAACATTCCAAAGGGTTATTCAAATCGGATTTTAAAAAATCAAGTTTAAATTTTCCATGGAATGACAGATATAATAATGTAAAACAAATGGTTCAAACGAATACAATTATAAGTCGCATATTTCTTTATTTCCTACGAAATCTTTTACATATTGACACGACGTAAATTTATTACAAAACTCATTATGAGTGTGAAACCCCAATTTAATAATATTGAATGAAATAGTTTTGTTAGCCAAATTATCTTATATTTCAAAAGATAAGTATAAATTCTTAAAACTATAATTATATCATTTGACATTTTTCAGTTCTATTCATGGGTGTATTTGCAGCACAATGAAAAGCCTTTGAAAATTCGGGTCTATTAGACAAAGGTCCAATAACACGATACTTGTTCGGAGAATGATCATCAAATATTTCGTTGAAAATGTATTCTGGATTATATACAGAACACCAAAGATTTGCACTACTTATCCAATAGAGTTGTTCCTGGGTATAATTTAGCCCTGGAAGAAGATCTTCATCATGTACATCATTCTTGATGGCTGAGACTAGAAGAGATGATAAATAATGATTGAATTTTATGTAAAACAAGAGAAAACAGAATATTACGATATGCTTTATGTGCGACATTACTTCCAACATTATCTGCCATGTTCTCACTAAACATAAATTCTCCGTTTAAAGGTGTATCATCGGAATGTTCATAATTATTATACTGATTAATCAGACATTGCTTCTTGTCCTCAAACATTGTGAGTGTGGCATTGCTCCACCAATTCTCTTCTTCTCCTTCAAAGGCATAATATATTGGTTAATAGGGAAAATTAGTATTCTACGTACTAAAAATACCTTTTTCGTTAATTGTTCGTCCATGAACATCGAATGCATGTGTGATTTCATGGCCAGCGATGAAAGCGAGGAGTGCAAAGTTAATATATTTTGGACGATCTTCTGCATATATTATTCCTCGAATTATACCGGCGTAAATTTCATAAGCATTTACCAATGATCTATAAGCTCCATTACCAATTGCAATCGTTCCACTCTTTGTCCAGTGGTTTTTGGTGACCTGAAAAATGAAAAAGTTTTTTTCACAAATAAAAATTAATAACATAATGTTTAAAATACCGGAACTCGAAGTAATGAATAGTCCTTTGTTTTTGAGTAATGCATTAATGACAGCATATTTGTAAAGTGTTTGTCTTTTTCCAAAGATTGAAGCCCCTGATGGTATTTCTTCATTTCCACATCACTTAATAGTTCAGGTGGGTATCCTATAAGAATCTTCATTTTCCTCATTTTTACCTCAGCTCGCTTCTTGGTCTCATCGTCCATCCAACTAACCTCACTTAAACTCTTTAAATATTCATTTTTCAAATACGTATCAAGCATTACAGATAGATCCTTTGGTATTTTAGCCAAGTATCTTCGAATATACATCGAACTCATTCCTATTCCAATGGACTCTTCGACTATTTTGTAACAAACTTGAGTACGATCCGTCTCTGGTGCGTAGCCAAAGACAGGAGTTACAAAGTTATTTGCAATATCTTGTGCTTCCTTATTTAGGTATAATAAGGAGTCTTCTACAACTCTCCAAAGCATATAATTTGCTTGGACTCTAATTGGGGTCTTTAAAATTAAATTTTTCAATTTTTCAATGTACGAACGTCCATATACCACAACTTCTTCCTCCTTTTCCACCTAATAAATTACATAATTTAAGTATTGATAAAAAATTTTGAATGGTTAAATTTCAAATTAACTGACAAAAATACTAGAGTTTGAAATCATGCCGTTAATATAGCTTTGCCAATCAATGCATCCGTCTAATTTCCTTAAATCTTTAACTTTCATCAATTCATATTGATCCGTTAAATTTGGATCCTTAATAGATATATTCATCAAGCTTTTTGAAATTCAAAGACTTGAAGCATCTCTTTTCTGGCTTTTTCTTCCGTTGCTCCCAGTAAGACTGCCATATTTACCATATATTGAATATATTCCTATTCCATATAAAACTTGTTTTATAAATTTTTGTACATATTTTATCAATTAACTTACTATAATACTATCATTTCCAAATTGGAGTAAAAACTTGGAAAATCCTACATATGGCTGATCCAACGTTATAATTCTCTTGTTAGGGTTTTTGATATCCGTTTCGACCAAAAAATTAAGAAAATACTTTGCGGAAAACCCCAATTTTCTTAGTTTGAGGGTTTCATTGTACCATCGATAGGTTTGACGTGGTATAGACCAAGAGTCACATTCAATAACGGGCCATCCTCCCATTTGCTTTAAGATATCCTTCATTGGAGTTACACCTAATTCTTCTATTTTATTTTCATCAATGCATGTCTTGTAAAAGGTTTTCATATCCTTAAATATCTGTAGTTCTGATGAATTGAGTTCTTCATTCATTAAATCATTGATCTAAAACAAAAACAAAAAAAATGCTATATATATTAACATAATGGACAAATCAAAGTTTTTATTTAAATTAATATATTTCAAATGGCCACTACCTACAATGAAACATCCAATAACAAGCGTATTTCTTTGTTTATTTTAAATCTTTTGATTTCAATATTCTGTTTTATTAATATTGGATGCACTAGTCCATAAGCTCTGGTTAGTTTTTTATACATACAATCCTGTTTTTAATACATTTTGATTTTTCCCCCCAGTATTTTAACATTCTTATAGTTTTGAAACAACTTTTAAAAATGAAAAAAAAAAAAAAAAAAACTAATTTAACTTGCAAATAATTGTATTTATTCTTTGGAAAATTTTAAATTTATATCAAATGTTAGCTTATATTTTATATGTGATCATTCCATTCTGAGAAAACACAATTTTAACGTTAAGAAGTCACCATATTTTAAGTGTTTTTTTTTTATTTTTGTTTTTTTTTGTTTTTTAATAAAAGAACGCCTTGGTACAAAACAAAATTACAGATTTTTGATGAGCGGGCAAGTGCTACTAGAATTAAAAATGAAATTCAAAAGAAAAAATAAATTTTGTTCACATGTTTGTAAATTGGTTTTTGAATTTGCTTATAGTCTACAAAATCACATTTTTCATTATTAAATTACTTACATCACTAATTAATCCATCCTTGGTTTTGGTCAAGACGTTGACTTTTTCTTCGCCATTCGGAACAATGGTTTTGTTGATGAACCCTCCACAAGAAAATGCATAAAAATCATCACATGGGTTTACGGTACTGTCCATATTTTCTAAGATAGTTTTAGCTGTTTGTTGACAACCAATAGAATTGCAAACTTTATTTGCATTTATGAAGTCTTTGATTGTTGTAAGAACAATGATGAGTCTTAGATAAATATTCATTCTAGAGCATTATGATTTGAAAGGTAGTGAGCAATTAGGGTAATTGTAAACTATATAGTTTTAATTTTGTCAGCCATGACTAAACGAAATGTATTCGACAAGAAATGTTTTTTTTTTTTTTTTTTTTATGACGATTACGGGAACAAAGTGAAAATGAAAAATCAAAAAATATTTTATTTTATTGACGATATCAAGGCGAAACTACGTATACGAAATATAATGATGATGGGATGATACTAAACTTCTATATGGCAAATATTAGGGATGTATCGGTCTAAAATGTTGACTTGCCCTCCAGTCTCGTCCTCAATGTTTCGTACACATCGTAAACAAAAGCATGGGCCGCCTCATAAAACAACTGTTACTTAAGGACGTCATCATCTTTATGTCAGCTATTGAGGGGATCATCAATTAATCTCACCAATATTTTATGAGAATAAATATACTTTAATTAAGCCATAAGTTAATTATTATCCTACAAGAAGAATATTATTATTCAAAGTTTTAGTAAACTAAGA
This sequence comes from Lepeophtheirus salmonis, assembly GCF_016086655.4. NCBI lineage: Eukaryota > Metazoa > Arthropoda > Copepoda > Siphonostomatoida > Caligidae > Lepeophtheirus > Lepeophtheirus salmonis. The sequence continues at coordinate 47,993,627 of NC_052131.2, forward strand.
TATTTTACTATAATATTCCTAAAAAAATTCTTTCTTTGGGTTATCTTTGGACGGGACTGGACTGAATAAGACAAATTTTATGTTTCATATTTAGGACCGATACAAACTTACCTAATACATTACCTTGACAGTTTTTTAACAAGAAGAACCATTCAAAAAGCTTGTTAAAGCTGTTTGGATTTGTTTGCTGGGAGTCGGGTAAAAGGACTTTTTCAGACTAAATTATAAGTAGTACAATTTAAAATTGAAACTCGTATTTTGAAACACATGTTGAGTCACAACATGTGTTTATATTTTACAAAAAAAATATGAATTCATTGTTCTCAATGTTACCATTTCTATTATATAATTTTTGTGACGTAGATAAGTTTTATGACGTCCTTTTAGCGTCTTGAAAGTAAGGGCAAAAGTACTTAAAAGTACTCTAATGGCTAGTGTGTGTTGAAAAGTATACACTTGTGATTCAAATTTAGAATAGATAACAATTTTTGTTATTGGCCAATTTTGATATTTTCAATACAAAAAAAAAATCTTTAACATTGAATTAAAAAATTTTGTTGTCAGGAGAGCTCGCATACTGAAAATTTGTACAGGGATAGTTTGTACTAGGATTACTAGCACTGAGAAAATTTGAATTTGTATGAAATCCAGAGAGATGGGAACGATATACTTCGTCTCTTCATTAATTTTCTTTCTTATTTGAAGAGGAGGAAGCAGGCTGTACAACGTCGTCACTCATGGGACTTGAATAACTAGAGGTATATATCTAGAACCTGCGATTCATACCTCAAATGGATCTCAAGTCAAGTTATGAGACCTTAACAAGTGATATATATACTCCTTCAACAAATTTTTAGGAGTATGTTCATAATTTGATATAATGATACTTGAATATCTAACTTTATTTTTAGTAATGAACTTTAGTGATATTTATAAAACAATTTGTATAATACAACTTTATATATTCATTTATTCCAATTAAGAATGTGAATCTGGCTCCCAATTTATTCATGTGTATGTATGGATAACCAATATTAATGTACATTCCTTTGTTAATGTTTAATTCCATTAATTGAACAATTTGTTTCAATAAATGTAAATATATATTTAAACACTACAGAAACTCTCTATATTCCTTACTTTGTATTTACAATCTATATCTAAACTGTAAAAATGGTTTATTTAATTAAAAGTCAAAGAGGTTTAAAAAAAAACTTAAACTTAAAACTTAGGTTTAAAATTGAGATATTCCAACAAGACCGATTTTTATTTAAATATTAAATGTTTCACCGCGTTAGCATTTTTGCCGATTACAGATGTTATTGATGGATTTGTCGAGCTTGCCGATGATCGTGATTTGACCTCATAAAAGACTGAATATCCTCCTTCCGTACCTACTTAGTGACTGGGGGGTGGAGGGGTCTACTCCCAACTTTGAAGGGTGCATCCAGATACTTACGAATGAGGTTGCCTTTTTTTCTAACCCTAAAGCGACAGAAAGGGCAGTATTTACTCTGCACTGCTGATTTATTAGTGTTGAGTGAGGATGTAACCATTCGATATCGGAACCACTTTTGTTCATAAGAAGTAAAAGGTTCTCCCATACTCTTTTTGGATCCCCATTAAAGCCTAAGATCCCCAATATACTACAGCGTCTCCTAATAATTGATGCACTACTGTGAAACTTTTTAGATTTTGCCATTTCTAAGTGTTTCGCATATTGTTTTTAGGTAATTGTCCTAAGTAAAAAAAAATTAAGGCAGTTGGTAGATGAATGCTTTGCTATCCTTCTATTTGTTCCGTCTGGACTTGGATTCATGAGAGCTTGAACAACAGTCTTTATTTCACGATTTTTGTCTGCGACTACCACTGTATCCACTAATAATTTTTCATACATATGCCAGTTTTTGAGGCAAGATTTTTGTTCCCGACACTTGCCTGTGCAAAATACAGTTCGTCCACCATAAAATGTGGTGCATTATATTTTATTATTTCTCCAAAGTCAAAGTGTCGTCCAAGTATGGTTGGAGCTCCGTTTGTAGAAACTGCAAAAACCATATTCCATAAAAGATGGTCGTCTCTGAAGAAGTCATACAAGAGTTTCTTTACATTGACTGCCTTAGTTGTTGTTGTAAGAGGCTTACAAAGTAAAAAATCTTCTTTTATCACGTCTTATTTCATAGATTAAAAATGTCAGTGACATCATCGTGTTGGATGATGAATTTAGCAGGGCTTGAAATTAGATCTACAACTAATTGAGCAAAAATGTAATTGCTCATGTCGTCTATTTTACTTCTGATAGTGTCATTTGAACTGATTGGTTTGTCGATGGGTACAAAGCCTTCAACAAATCTGGCTTTCTTCTCCTTGAACTCAGCAAGGGTTGTGTTTTTGTATTTCCCATCTCCATGCAGATTTATCAAGTCTTCCTTGAGTTGCGCCGATGCTAGACTAGAATTGCTCATAGGCAGTGCAAATAATGTATTGAGCACGCTGACTCGCACACGTTCCTTTATACAGGTGAATCCATATTGTACATATTCGTCAGACAATTTTATTTCTTTGCTCGACATAGTTATTATGAAAAGGGACTGTAAGATTAAAAGAAAACTAAAAATGACGTACAATCACTACAGGCACAAGTTGACTACTGAGCGAACCAAATTATCTGCAGCCCAGATAGCAAAGCTCAGCCATGTTGCCTGATCACCCGCAGCCAATAATGGATATTTCATGATGAAATGTAGATTTACAATTTTTCCTTTCTTTTCTCCCCTCCCCGCTCCCTACGCCAATTAATAGAGTGGTCTTCTGGCTCAAAACTAAGTACTTATTACTCAAGGACCTTTGAGTCCTTTACTTAAAGCCCCAGCTTAATAGAAATATAAGTTTATACCGTCATGTAATCGGGCTTGCTAGAATTTTCAAACTGATGTATTGTACCGACTGCTGGACAAGACAGGCAGATTTTGAAGAAAAAACCACGCAACCACTTATAGTCTATGACGTCACTATTGCTAGAATTTTCAATTTAATGTATCGTACCCGCTACTGGACAGGAAACCCAGATTTTGACAAAACACACAACCACTCATCTACTATGACGTCAATATTAAAAGTGTGGTGGAAGTCAAACTTATGTGGTACATGCGTTATGGTATAACCATGTATTTCTATTAACCTTGCCAGCCCCATAACACATCTTCTTCCTCTTATGTTTCTAATATAATATAGGAATGGTGTGGCGTAAAGATAGGAGGGGTTTAGGATCAGGATCCGAATCACCCATATACGATATAAGTTTACTTGTATTATCCGAAAAGATCCAAAACCCGAAAAAGGCTAGGGGTATTTGAACTTTTGCAGCTCCTAAAAAAGATTCAAGAGATTTTTCCTTATATTTAAAACCCTATAATATTGCTTTATACTTGATTCTAGTTATAAAAAAGAGATTATTTATATCGAACGTACACTGTATTTATTTTGATTAGTGCTTGGTGCTTGAAGAATCCACACTGATCTCAGTTTTTCTTTCAGTTGTCTGAATTCTGAAATATCTGGGATTATAGTATATTGGGACTATTTTTAGGCTGAAAAAGGACACTCTTCTTTAGACCCTTATAAATATTCATCATTCATAATTATAAGGAATATTAAAGCTTATATTATAAAAATAAAAAAATTTAATTTATAAAAAAATATGGATCTCCAACAATTTATATTCGATTTTGTATTTTTTAAGTGATCCCATTCCTTATAAGAATGTACTAGCAAATGGGTACCATGATCATAATATTGTTTATGATTTCAATGTCAATTTCAAGATGCATGCCCCGTAAAAAATAATTATAAGTAATATTATTATTATATATAATATTCTGGTTCTTGAACTGCTAGAACCAGAACCGACAAAGTCGAACCAAAACCGCAATATATCCTCCATTAATTTCATGATGGTTCCTCCGGAAGGGATAGGTTTGCCCGTGTATTTCTCCATAAATTTTTTGAACGTAGATGATTAGCAATGGATAAGGGTATATTACATGTAATAAGCATCTTTGTGATATCAAAGTTAAAGTCTGACTTGATGTATTCATCATTAACTTGATTTTATAGATGAATCTTGTTATGAGATGAGGATATTGAGTGGTGTGTAATTCTAGACAGGGGACTAAAGGCACATTTATATCGACAAATCCGACACACCATCTGTTTTTCATCCGGTAAGTATTTTCCAAATTCCTAGGCCTCCATTTTCAGATATCCAGACAGATGGCGACGTTATTTTTTGCATTTTATTCAGTTCTCTATCGACTATCCCCATCTAATATTATTATATTAATATTGAATAATAAAGGCGGGAATGATAACGTTCATGATTGATAGAAGAAGATGTATATTATTTAATCAATGATGCCATAAGTATTTCTTCTCTTCTCCTCGCACGCTTTTCTATTCTTACCAAAATTATCACCCTTAGTAATATCCAATGCTTCAATAGAATGTTCATTTGAATTGCTGTAATAAGTGTCATTTGAATTGCAACAATCCAAGACAAATTAACTGGCTAATACAATCTTCCCTTCACTTCTTATTTTTAATAGTAGATAGAGTTATAAGAAAACAAAAACTGTTGCTAGGCAGCAAAAACAGAGGGGGGAGATAGGTTTCTTTTTGTATATATAAGATTTTTTGGAAGACAAACAAAATATTGCCATCATATTTCTAAGGTTCAAACAAAACCTATTCTGGGGACAGGGTTGTAGCCCTTCCCTTTCAAATGAAGTGAGCAGGCTTGCAATTCCTATATGGTTCCTTTGTTTCGTTATATGAAGTAATTTTTAATGACAACAAATAATATAGATACACTATTGATAGAAGGGATTAAAGTATTAGTAGCAATCATTATTATTCTTCATAAACTCAATGCTTACCTATTTTAAAAAAACAACTACTGGTAGTCATTTTACATAAAAAAATAATATCTAAGCGAGAGAAACTCCTAGATTGAAACTAATACAAGGGGGTGAAGGAGGAATAACTAAAATAATTTTGCACTTTTTTTGTGAAAACAGTTCGTGTGATAAACATTAGTCATCAAATTAATTACTTTTAAGAACACAAACATGGTTTGGATGGATCTTTTTCACGGAACATTCGGATTAATGGATTTGAGTCTACTCATATTTTCATTTATAATTCATAACTGTTTATGAAATTGGTATATCCATAATGTTCAGGGATCTCATCTCTTTAGAAAAGGTTCTTGTGCCTTACTCTGTGGATGCCGTTTCATTTAATGGATGTATAATTCAGATGTCATTTAACGTCCAAATCTGTTACTTCATTATTTATCCGTTTAAATACTCACCCGTCGCTCTAGATCGTGCATGGAATCATTATATACTGACAACTGCTAAGTAAAAGAAAATTCATACTTCAGATGACCAATTACACAAAAAACGGGCCAGCAAAAAAAAAAAACAAAAAAAACTCACAATTTACATCACTATTTATCGATCACTGAAACTACCTATGTATTCAAACCTGTCTATTCTATTTGGTCTTCTATTATAAGAAAACTCTTTCATCGATTTGAGTACTTACGTATCATTGATCAATAACTAAAATATATACATGGGCTTAAACTAGTTTTTACTGGAAAGGAAAGTGTACATCGGAGGGGATAATAGGAAAGAAACTGCTTCCTCAGTGCTCAGTGGTATTTTGAATTCTCTTTTTTTTAATGCGCTCCTCGCGGAAATAATATGTAGTTGATAATTGAATATAATAATAAAAAGTAACGATTTTAATTTTGAACAATGGTTCTTATTTGGAAAAGGCCATCGACGTCTTTGTACAAACTTATTTTTAGCGAATGAAAACTGAAATGACCAACTATTCAGTGGCTAACAAGGCTCTCAACCTGCTTCAGAGTCACTAACGGAACAAAGACTAAAGAATCTCAACGATAGAGAAAGAGTTGCGACCATTATTATGGATAAAGTATACCTACTGGTAAGCTGTAAGCTATATTTTTCATTTTAAAGAACAGTTTGTGAGTATATGTAAAGGAGGGAAATTTTAAAGTATGGAACATGGAAGAGATACACTAACCAAGACATTGCTTTGTGTCAAGAGCTTAATTAACAAATATGAAGACACTATAGGAATGGTACCTTTGACAAAATTAGGAAATAATTTTTTGGAAAATCATTCTACCAAGTTGTAGAAGCAATAACACCTGTTGGTTTTGAGCCAGTTGCATCACTGATGAATGGATATTCAGCAAACAGAAAATTCTACACTCAAGGGCTATGCAACAGCACATTGGATACCCATATATTGATAGTGTGACAAAGTTATTTCTGTTATTTGATTCAATGCAAATAGAACGCCTTCTTGGGGAAAAAGTTTGATGGGGAAGAAATTATTGCTGAATTTATCTATGTAACAAATTAATAAAATATCTAGCAAACAAAACCTGTAAAGTACTCAAAAAACAAACGTCCAGCTAGCAGGTGCCATGTTCCATGAAAGTACCATTTATGGCCTTGAATTTTATGCAAACAATGGTTATCCTGAATTCCAAACAAGGCGCTGGTGACATTTATTCAACGTTAAATTTTCAAATACATGGCTAAAAAAAAAAGATCCGAATAGTGAAAGCATAGCACCGTTTAATTTTGAAGAAATAAATGCTTTTTGCAAAAAAAATTATTCATGGGTTGGAGAATTTTGGATAAAGTAAAGAAGTTTAATTTTGAGAAGAGATGAGCTCTATGATAATAATTTGGTTTTGAAATATATATTTATTTAATGATAATTGATTGTATTATTTATCATTTCTTGATAAATGGTGAATTTAAGTTCGTAGCTTGTGGTCCAAAGATGGACAATTTGTCCTGTAACTAATTTAAATTTCATTATATTCATTTGTAGAAAAAATTAGTGATATTTGCACGTATTTATACTAATACGTAGGTTTATAAGTGTCCCCCCCCAAATGTACTGGTTACATTTTGGTTTAAGCCCATGTGTAATAGTCATTGCATTGCAGTACATAACAATGCCAATAATAAACACTGATATTTGAATTAAATCAAAGTAATATGTATTGAAAATCCCAAAAAATTGTTAAATTAGATATAATATAAGGTGTAAGGATCCCATACTCGTTGCAGAAAGAAAAAAGTTGGAGGTGTTTATAAATGTATAAGGATGTAGTAAAATATTTTTATACATTTTAGGTCTATATAAATAATAAAACAAGGCAATAGAGGAATACATTTTTTATAGATAATAAAATTTAACTCCTTCTTTTTGTTAACCCTATTTTGACAACTAGTACATAGTTTACGATTTCCTTAATATTAATGAAAAAGATTTTCAATTTTATAAACTTGGTGTTTTGAGAATTGTACCCCAAATGGGACAACATCAAAATTGTGACGTCACGTAAAAATCATTTTTACTACTACGACAGCTGACTGAGGGTATCTTCTGCCTAACCACTCTAACTATTATCTGTGTCAGGAATGAGAAACTGGGGCTCCACATGGCCCTTGACCTCACTCAGTGCAGTACATACAACTCAAAGAGAGAAACCCCGATGATAGTACTAAAAAATATTAGCCCTCCTTATCATGGTCGTTGCCCATCCCTGCTCAATGTATAAGAAATATAGAAAATTAAAGTATTTCGACGGCTAATGTCGGCCTCATGAAACTTCATCAGAAGATAATTAAAACATTAACAGTGACGTCAAAATACCTTAAATTAGTTTTGGCAATCCAGTTTTGAAGCACGTTATTACAGCTTTGGAACATTAAAAGTGGGGAAAAACATAGAAAACGTCATAGAAAATTATGATAAAATGAAATAAAAAGTTATACTGATTTGCATATCTTATTTACAAGCGCAATACACACCTATAGATTTGTAGATTTTAAGTATATTCTTGCATACTAGTTTCAAATATAGATTGCAATCTAAAGTGTGTACTTTATTTTATAAAGCCCTAGTCCTTGTTTTTATTCTTCTTGAGGAGATACCATTTTAACTTTCTCTAACATTGTATGGGGCTTCTCATGAAGGACGTAAAATAACCCTGATGGGAAGTTATAAGTGTAGCTTTTTGTTAGACTTGGAGTAGAATTGAGGATTAAATTCGTAGTAATTTCTACCTATGTGTGTGCGTATTTCATTCATCACACAGCCGCTCTCAGCTAATCTTATAAAACGTCATGGCTGCTTTCAAATCTTCAAATTGCCAGGCTTACCATTTTAATTTCCCGTTTTTTGTTTTACTACTATATACATATAGTAATTTTCATTATAATGCAAAATAATTCCTCCAATAAATATCATATAAAATTGAAACGTAATTATCCATGATTTTTGGAGCATTCTTAATTCTGATGTGAATGTGTTTACAAGACTTAATTTGAGTTCAACAAATCCATGCACATCAAATTAATAATGAGTAACATTAGACAAATTTATAGTTGATAAAAAATATATATATGATCTGGGGATGATGTGGAGATAACATGGAGGTGTATTTGCTATGCTTCTTGAACAATCCGCAAAAAATCCTGTGGCCTGAAGACATTTTGCCAAAAAAATCCTTTAAACATTGTGACGATAGTTTTTACATCAATTAAATTTATTTATACTCAACAAATATAACAATGAAAATTAACTATAATTACATTCACATAGTTGCAATTAGACTGAATAAACACAAATCATTCCAAAGAATTTTGTTAAAAATAAAAAATCTTAATGAACATTATAGTTCAAATTTTGTTATCTTTAAAAAAATTAACCAGTACATATTTATATGGATGAGTTAAGTTCCTTCGTAATTTTTTCGTACTTTAGTTTAAACTCAAGAAAATGGTTGAAAAAAGAACAAAAGACCTGAAAATTAACACTTTCCTGTTAATGCTTTTATTTTTGTATTATTTCTGAGTCAAATAGTTCTAATATTTGCTTATTTAAAAGTAAAAAACATAAATATTTCACTTACAAGTTTCTTCAAATCATTTTTTAAGAGATATTTTTATTTAAATGTATAAAAAATCGAGACATAACTAACTAAAAGTCTAAGTGAAATAATTAATAACTTATTACAATTATATATTATACGATTTTTAAGAAATACTACTGACGACAAATTAAGTATTAATCGTTAGAATAACTCATGAAATATAAAATTTCAATAAATTATTGGGTATTTTAGTATAAAAGTTGCGATAATACCACGCAACCTTTTGTAAGTTTTTTTATGATTTGAAAATATATTAAATAACTAAGTATTTATCATTTTTTTAATTATAAAGCAACTGTGATTAGGTTCAGAAATAGCTATAAAAATCATATATGCCACATTAGGGGCGGCCTTATCTCCCTAACATACAAGGTTACATTGTATTTTGTTGTAAGCTGTTCATTTATATGCTTCTTTTCTATCAATTCGTGTTAAAATGTGAATAATTTCCGGCAATGGTTGAACTGGGGACAATTGGCTAATATAGGTTAATATGGTTGCGATTTAAATTCGTGGCGTACATTATTATCATTGTGAGACAAAAAAAAATTGGGGGTAATATCATCGTGAAGCAACATCATTGTAAGCAATATAACTTTAATCCTAGTTAACATTATCGTGTGCAATTTCATTGCAATTATGTTATATTCTGGCAATCAAACTATTGAATTATAGAAAAAATCCCCAGCATCAAGGCACCCTGCTCAAAATAAGGCTCAGCCACGGGTTTTTATATTAGTTGAAATTGTAATTTCTACCGGCGTTAATGCAATTTAGATATATTTATTAAGGAAACAAAAGGTAATAAATGAAGGGATTATTCTCAGACACAATGTGCACATTTTACTCCATTGATTCCCTGAGGGCCGATTACATTATCAGCATTAGAGTTAATTAGGTGGAAATGGTTCCAAGGATGAAGATATAAAAGGGATTTGGCATCAAAGACAGGCAGTTCATCTGGACAATCCGTGGGCCAGAATGTATTTGGGATATTATAAGGGGTACTTGAGGGTCAAAGAAGCGACAGCGTTAGAATTTGACATACCTTCAGGACCAGCAGTTTACCTGTACAACTTGTGGGCTGGTGAGTATTACAGGATATTAAATGGGGTATTTCATGGGATGTTTCTTCCTAATTCAATAGTATTATTGTCAAATTGTTTTTAGGTATATCGTGGGGGGCATTGACTCTCACTTTTTAGAAAGCAATAACAATAAAAAGTTATTTCATTATGGTGTCAACAATATTTGGTGTTTACTATTTAAAACTATATCAACCAGTTCTGGGGCTACTGGACAGAGGGACTCCATTTGAGTATGAGTAATTTCAAAAATGAACTCTTCAGATTGTAATTATAAGAACTACTTCATGCATTCGAACAAATAAAAATCTGATGCTTCAGATTTCTGGATTTTTCTGACATATATGAATTTTGAATATTTATTTGTGCTAAAATATATATATAAACGTTTCACTTAGTTGGCAAAACACCGCCATGGAGTCAACAACAGAAGCTTTCAACCCAATTACATTTTCAGAGGCAGAACGTAGGTGCGTTGTTGTGTTGATTTTAGTGAACAATGATCTGGATCTTATCAATGTTGAAGTCTCAATAATTACGTTTGGCCTCCTCACTCCCTAATCTGAATCCAATGGACTATTTTGTCTGGATATAACTCAAGGTAGACTATATATAAAGGTGAGTCAGCAAGGAAATTCTACACATGTGTTTTTTTATTAAAAAAGATGAAGGAAAATTTAATGACGTCGTTCTTATTTCTTCTATTTTGGAGTAGCTCTTTTCTAGGGTGGTCCATATTAAATTTTGTTTAAACTTCTTTGAGTTTAGTAACTTGCACTTGATTTTGTACGGATACAATTCTCTTTCCGTCAAAGAAAGTTATTTTTACAATATTTTGCATTTGCGCTCCAAAAGCAAAAGCTCATTTGCTTCCTCACACTGGAATCCTTTTTCAAATTTGTAAACGTGAATCTGTGTGTTTTGCCTCTTGGTCAAAGACTCTTGTTGGTACTCAGTGATCCCGCTACAAATTTACAAAAGCCCTTTATTATCAGTCTCTATTTCCAAGTCCATACTGGTGTACTGGACCTTACTTGCTTCCAATAGTTGTTTCAGAAACTCTTTCCTTTCGCAAGTTTCCTTACGAACATCTCTGGAGGATTTTGGTTAGATGCAGACTGATTTGCAGGGATTACTTGATGATTTTGTAAACAAAAGTGCTTCCCTATGTATGTTTACAAGATTACAAAGCAATAAAAGAAAACTGATTATTGCTTTCAACATGACGACTCACCGGCACATACGGCAAAAAAATGAATTTCTTGTCGAAGGGCTTCTGGCCACTGCATAGCCTTGACCTGAATCCCCTTGAGTTTAGCATCTGATGGCAAATTGAAAACAATAATAATAATATTAGTCCAATTGGTTGAGGAAAGAGTGGCGATCAATGTCAACTCACTACGTTGTCAACGTGTTCTGGGATCGCATGGAGTGTGTGATTGAGGGCAAAGGTGCTCCAATTCATAAATGATATTCTCTAAAAAGTAATAAACAATTTCCAATGAAAAAAAAATTATATAGAATTTCATTTAAATCCACAAGGTGTAATAAATTGTTCAACGTTCATTATGTTCCAAGTCTTTCTGACGGCCCGCTACATACATATAAACATTCTTTTTACGTATGAATGGATAAAATTTTAAATTCATATTACATAAATAAATATATGAAATTAACCGTAAAAATCTTTCCTAAACCCCTAATCAATAACTTGTCAGCGTGACTGCATTGGGGATCACATTGTTTTATCATTTAACCGCAAAAAGACACTAGATTACACAATGAGCAAGGAACAAGTAACATCATCATGGATCATAAGGGAAACTCCACTAGAACTGGACATGATTGACTGTGAAATAAAACCTCAGATACTTCATTTGAGCTCTCATGGTTGGGTTTTTGTTTTATTTTTCTTGGGCGGTCAAGCAAGTTTGTAAAGCCCTTTGTAAATCTGTGTTTTTAAACCTTAAATAATTATTATCATAATTATTTAAAGTTCGTATTATGCTTTGTTCATTACTGTCTTGTCTTTAAAAAAAAGGACATTTACATTTAGTGTCACTGGGTGCCTTGACATTTCATACACTTTTGAAAGATGCCCTTACTGAAAAAAGTTTGTGAAACTCGGATTTAATGTGTTTCCAGTTTGGGAGTGAGAAAATCCGGCGTAGTAATTTTTGTGCTTCCAAAATTTAATAATCTTCCAAACAAGACTCATTAAAATCACATAATCTCTTTATTCTGTATAAATATAAGTTTGTTTATTGGATAAATAATCATACAAATAGCAGAGAAGGAGATTAATATTCAATCTGAACTAATTAGAGGGAGGTGAGAATTAAAAGAAGGGTTTCTTCAAGTAGTAATGATAAGTAACAGCCCCTCCAAAAATCCCAAATAACACCATAAAAATCCCAAGAGCAGCCATTGATCCTGTAAGAAGTATGTTTAATATAATAGTTATTATATATATATTTAGAGCGTTTTCATGAGACACCAGATTTGTTGATTTCAGACATTTTGGGGGCCTTTACAACCATTTTTTTAACACAATGAATACTTTTTTTTCATTAATATTAAGGAAAATAGTGAATTATTGCTCTATATATTGATGCCAGAATTGTAAAAACGCTCTATATGTCTAAAGATGGGTTACCACATATATCATGCGTATATAAGTGTATAATGTTGGAACGCAAAAACTTTGCATTTCATAATCTTCAAACCTCAACACTTTACACTGTCAAAAGACAGAGGCTCTATGATTTAAAGGGTTTAAAGTTTATGCCAATTTTAGTCATTTTTATACTTCCAAATTTAATTTATCAGGGTATTTCACTTTTAGAAGCAAAATAAATTTAAATCCCTAAAAATCTTTATTTTGAAAGGAAGGAAAGATGAGGTATGAAAAAAGAAAATTAAAGAAAAAAGAAAAAAATGGAAAATTCCTAGAAATTAAAGATGTGTACATTAAATATGATAGACGTTATTCCAACCTATAAAAAAAATTTAAAAGTATTTTTCTAAAGCTACCCTATGGAGCATAGAATAGAATAACACATAGAAAAAAAATTCCTTTCTGAAAATGTTGAAAAATGGAATGCGCGCCATAGGGAGATCATCCAAATTTCCATTGGCCAGTTTTAGAAAAAAACTTTGTTAACACTATTTATAGTTTTAAAAAATGTCTATCATAATTATTTAATGCAAAACAACTAAAAATGTCCTTTGAGTATATATACATATATATAAACTAAGTTTAGAGTGTTTGGCCTTTTTGTCATGTTTTGATTGAAATGTGCCTCCTAAATATGACTACGTTTTGCATGAGTTATTTTTTGATAACATAGTAGAATTTTTCCCCAGTACGAGTAATCGAAATTCGAAAAAAGTTGAAAATCAAACAAACCTCTCTAATGTACATTGTACACGCATGATAAATGTTGTAATTTGCCTAAAGAATAGATGATAATTACATACCTGGAGAATATTTTGTACTATATTGAGGATGATGAGACAAATCCCGAGTTGTCTCTTGGAAGGAATTATAAATGGCGCAGGATTCCACGTACTTCTGCAAAAGGAAAAACAACATTTTATTCAGACATTATATTTTTATATCCAAGGATACAACTAATACGTACTCCCCCTTCGGCAAGGAAATGAAACTTTAGTCCTGTTTGTAAAGCATTTTCTAAATTCACAAGAGCTTTGTTAAGTGGAAGTTTTGCTCCAGGAGAAACACTTTTTGATGTATTCAAGGCATTGTGAACATCCAGGAGAGTAAATATAAAATGAAGCGCCTCATTTTCTTCATCCAAACGGAGGATCTGATCGGGGGGGGAAATATATATATTTTTCAGTATAAATTCATATTATGTTCCTTTTATTATAGCTACTTGGATATTTTGAACACGAATCGGTGATATTTGAGCGGCTTGAGCCAAGGAGCGTCTCACAGTTTCTTTCACAAAATGCATTTCATTGTAAATATGCATACTATGTGTCCAATGGGTGGCGAGAATTCGATGTGTAACTTTCTCTGGGGGGAAGCATTGAGTGATATCCGTGGGAAAGTCAAACTTTGGGTTGGATTGATATCCAAATATATTGAGTTCTCTCCGTTTCAATCTATTATGATATCCGCTAGAATGACTCTAAGAACATTGATGCTTTAGGTTAGATTCTAAGATAGTTTTTTATTTAAAATCAAATTATATACATATTTTGGATATGTGAGTATTCGAATAGGAGTTGGACGACCTTTAGCTGTTACATCAAAATAGGTGGAAACAACTTGTCCACCATTTTCATTTTTACCATTCTTCTTAAGCATAAGATATGCAAAGATATCCAGGCCTCTTTCCTTTTGCTAAAGACAAGATTCACCATATAGAGAAAAACTTAGAGGAAAGTAAAACTTTACCCAATAAATAACAGAATGGGGCTTATCAGCCCCCCAGAATTCACCTGGTGTCATCATTTGAATGTGACCATGTTCATCAGACTCAACGTCATCAAAATATTCATTCAAATTGATATCAGACACACTACAATTTCCAATGTCCAAATTGGTTTTGAATAACAGTTCTAAAGTCAATACATGCAAAAAGTTTTTTGTGAGAAAACCCGGATTGTATGTATTGTATACGATTTATCTTACCTGACTCAAAATCCAAAACATCTCGAACAGATTGACCACCTTGTTGAAAAGGATTTTTACTTGAAAAATCCGCCATCTTATATTCATGAACACTGACATGATCAATAAAGTCGTAGTATTCCTAGATCAAGGATTAGAAGCGCAATTATAAGTATATTTTATGCATGTCTACAAAACTATATTCAAATGTGACTAACTGTTGTTGGAATTATAAATTTCCTCTCTGAATAGTTTACTCTCTTGTGAAAAATAAATTCTCCATTGTAAGTAAAGCGATCATCGTGAACTAAGAAAATAATTTTGAACTTATAATGCATTAATAGTGATATATGTAGTGATTGGGCACCCAAAATTTGCAGGAGCATTACTCATTAGTCGATTCCATAAAATCACATTTTTTTGTAATTACGTCATGCTACTGCAAGTTGTGGGTCCTTACTCTAGATCATTTTGTCAAAAACTAAAATAGTATCAAGACCAACTTGGAGCGGGCTGTGTTTCTCCTTTCATGTTTTCACACCATAGATCCGGAATAGGCTCAAAGATCCGATCATGCGTTGCTTCATAGTAGTCTATGTAAGTCATATAGATATTTGCCTTTTTATCATCAATCTTTCCCAAAATAGTAGCTAATACTGGAACAGAACGATCTCTACCAGCACTTCCATGCCATTTTTCTGGTTCTAAAGATAAGAAGCCTCACTTAAAAATAAAATTGTTATCTTTCAATTAGCTCACCTGACCAATAGACTGTCAGGTTTGAGTCTACATGATAATCTCCAAAATTTTCCTTGAGTACTTTAGTGTATTTTTTACAAGGAATGCCATTTACAACTTCACTTCCAAGTTCTAAAAACTCACCCTTACCAAAATACAGCCAACTATTAATACTCGGCTTTGCTAAAAGCAAAAAAGTTTACGTCATTTTTGCTTTTATTTAAAATAGTATATTTAATCATTTTGAACGTAAAAGGCACAAAGATAATTTGAGCGATTTGGAGTTTAGAAAAAAGTCTCCTTTTTAGAATGTTAAGTAAATTCTTGTATATAATTATTCATCTAGGTTTAATTTCTTTGGAATAGGAATTTCATGAAATGAAAGGTCATATCATCTTAATTTCATACAATGCACGAGCATTAAATAAATACATACTTTTGATATATAAAACATGGTGTTAAAATCAAACAGACTTTTTTTTTTCAAAAATCTGAGGCCATATTTTTTGGCCCACTTGCTCGTAAATTAGCTTGAATTGTACATATGAGGGTTAAAAAAGAGCTCCTTTGATGTATCAGCTTCAATCATCAATTACGCCCTTTGCGAGTTAGTCATTATTTTCTCTGATGGAGGCAATCAGAGACTCCTGTATGGGATGAGATGTTCGATTTGTTTAAGATTCAATGGACCCCCAGACAAAATAATCAAATCAGATTAAGATCTAGACTGCTGGGAGGCTATATTTCCTTCCCAATGAAGTCATAGAAGTAATCACATAGCCACATCAGCGACCTGTCCCAGACATAACAAAGTGCTAAGTCTTGTAGCCTGACCCAAGGCCAATCACCACCGATTTCCAGATTCCGAGGCAGCACAATTGTCTCAATCGCCTTCAGATATATATCTTGTTTGACCTTCAGACTTGTCCTGACTTTTCTGATCGACTTTTTACGGTCCATGACGGATCTGGAATCATCAGTCTCCATAAGAGCCTTACTAATCGTTTCTCACTCCGGATTGGGAGATCAATAGTGTTGTGTCGGCACTAATTTTGGGTAAGTCAAGCCACACTTGTCGGTCCTTAAAGAAGGTAAATTGATCTCTCGTGACATTATTGAGAAGGGGTTTTCCTTTTTTCAATTATTCCGTTTTATAATAGAAAAAATTATATAACTAAGTAAAACTATAATATGTTTATATGCTTAATAAACCATCAACATTTGTAGGAAAAAATGCAAGGACCGACAGGACCAGTAATAAGAGTGGAATAGACTGAATAAATAAGGACCAACATAAAACAGGAGAGCCAGTCACATTTGAGACCTCCGGATTTGAAATTTTCATTCTCTTATGGATAAAAATCATCGACAGGATGCAACGCCATTAATCATCTATAAATTTAATATTATTTAGAATGTACTTAAAATATTTTGCTACCCTGATTTTACTTTTCACATTAGTTCAAAGCTCAAAGTTAAATATATAAATGTATATGGTTCTCTTACTTTTTTTTAGGTCTGTAAATCCCAGGATAATCATTTCGTAGGGAGTGTCCAATTTTGGATCAGATTTGCAATCAATTTCTAAAGGAGAGTTTAGATAGAAACATATTTGTATCTTTAAAAGCAGTACTTCCCAACCGTGGCTCCACAAGAGATTATGTGAATAAAAAATGAAACACTTTTGATAAAAAAAAGTGTTTCAATATACAAAAATGCCATAAAGCTCTGAAGTGAAGAAAAGATTGGGAATAACTGCTTCAAAGGAATTGAAATTACTCGATTCTTCTGAATTTGGAATACCAACTCTCTCAATAACTAAGTAATTGTCTGCTACACTCAATTCTGGATACCATATCAAACGTTTCCCTCCTTCTATATGCATGATCTCTGAAACATCGAGAATAATATGTAGGAAAGAACTAAACATTGATGATTTTACACTTACCCCTTGACCAATGGATCTCAGAGCGATTTTTTATGCTATCCGCATTTTCTACAACATACAAGGAAAATCCTTCTACTTTTGAACTTGTTTTCTTTTTGAAAAACTCTCCTTCAAAAGTATATTGTATTTCTGCAGTGTATGAATCTGGAGGTGTTGGAGGAAAGTCATTCTGAGCTGATGAGTTTTGAAGGAAATAGAGGAACAGGAGTAAAAGTAGTGGTCTCTCCATCATAAATACTTTGAATGAGTTAAATATATGTATCAAACAGCAATCTCTTGATTAAAGCAAAACTACAAACGCCTCTATATTTATCATACGGTTGATTAATTAATTATTTATCTAATACGTCAAAAACCATAACTCCTGATAAGGGAGCTTCAAATTGTAAAATAGGTAGATATATACATATTTACCTCCATAATTTTATTTATTGTTAAATATCTACGTCTCTATTTATAGATTTTCAATAAGCAAAGGTAGCCGAGTGACTCTGTAGCAAAGAG
Organism: Lepeophtheirus salmonis; assembly: GCF_016086655.4. Taxonomy (NCBI): domain Eukaryota; kingdom Metazoa; phylum Arthropoda; class Copepoda; order Siphonostomatoida; family Caligidae; genus Lepeophtheirus; species Lepeophtheirus salmonis. Next base: position 48,011,599 of record NC_052131.2, read on the forward strand.
AACAAAAGGGGAGGGGGTGAAAGGCGGGTCAGCATATGACTCTTTCCTTCTTTTTCTTTTCAAATGTAGCTGAAGGATATATAAATGAGAGACCCATGTCCAATGAGCATCAGTTAGTTGGTATTTACTCCCAAGAAAATGAGATCTTTCTTCGTTGTGTTTGCATCCCTTCTCATTGCTTCCATCCAGTCCAAACCCTTTTTAAAAAAGGGATCGACTACTTCCTTTAGCGGAGGCCTTACATCCTTTAAAGAGTCCCTCTCCTCTGTTCTCAATGCTGGTGCTTCAAAAATTAACCCTTCCATTGAAACTGGAGTTGAGGAAGTCAAAGATCCTCAAACAACTGCAGCTCCTGTAGAAAAACCTGTGGATGTTGAGATTCCTGAAATAGAGGTGGAGACCATTGATACCAATCCTGGTGTCATAGACATTGAAAAAGAGGATTCCTACATTTATGACCAAGTCATTGTGGATTTCCACAACGATAAATTTGTCACTGTTAAACGTAAAGACATTGGTATAGAGGAAAAAGAGAAAGTTGGAAGAGAAGTTGATGAAGAAGTAGCAAAGGATCAAGAGAATACGATCACAATTTCAAAAGCTATTTTTGCCGATGCCATCAATAACTTTATCAGCACTCTTTTCACCGCCAAATCCCAAATCCATAAAGCTACGAGTGCAAAGTTTGTGAGCAAGGGCACAAGTTACTCAGAAACGCTGGAAACACCTGGAAAGGAGACTCGTTCTCTCCTTAAAGCTGGAAAATCAATTCAACGAAATGATGCTGCGGATCGTGTGATTGAGGAGTTTACAAAGGAAATCCAAAGAAAAGGATCCAAGAAATTCATATTTGATGCCACTGACATTTTAGAAGGCGTTGAGGATAATGTAGATGAAGATTATGAAACTGATGCTTAATAGTATTATTAATTATAATTTACACTTGTAGCTTATCTTTAAATTTGTGTCATGAATTAAAATTATTTATTTGTACATTTTTTGTCCCTATTCCATCCATTGGATGAAGTGAAAAATAAAAGTAATACGTTGAATAGAAGTAAGTAAATGAAATTTGCATTCAAACTTTTTGTCATATTTGAAAGGAACATAAAATCATCAAATTTAACAAAATTTAGAATTCGGCTTTGTCAAAGTAATTTGAGCATAAAGAACATAATCTATTTCCTACTAAAATTTCACTTTTGAGTTTATTTAGTAATTTTCACAGTAAAAAGTATGTTTAGAATGAAAATCAAGTTAAAATAGTATCATTACATGTCCATTTTTAGTAAAAAAAAATTAACAATTCATAGGTGACATGCATAAGGGAAATAACAATCACTTTTACGTCAATTTGTATTCACGATTATCGTAAAAAATGAACTTCATTAGTAAGAAATATTAAAAAATAGATCCAAATCTGTCATGAATAAAACTTTAAACATGTGTTATATCAACTCAAAAGCAAGTTAGAATGATTTGCTTGAGTATTGATTGTGGATTACGTTTGTATTCTTCAACAAATTATAGTCTTTTTCTATTCAACAATTATACTAATTAACTCTTTGCGGGTGCCACAAATTGAAATTAAGATAAACTTTTTTGTGAGTGTAAATTTATCATAATGCCAAACATTTAAGGTTTGGGGAAATAAATTATAGATTTTTTTATTATATAAAATCTTCAATTGAACTTCTCAATGAGTAGTAGATCCAGGGTTTTCGATGTTGTTATTTCATTCCAAATATTTTTTTAAGGTTTTAAATCTTCAATTACTTTTAAACAAAAATATATTTGTGGAGACGATTCTCCTTGCTCGAACATTTCATCCGAAAAAGATATGCCAAGCCCGGACGAAGATAATTTTCATCAGAGAAAATTTATTTTCTTATAAAACAAAGGGATTCCTCCAAAAAGGAGACAACTGCTTCCTTTGCTCCAATAGAATCGATAGATTTATGGACCTGATGTGAAGGTATTTTCTTCTTAGCTTAGCTGGTGGAAAGTTTCCCACACTTCTTTTTGGTAGTACAAAGAATGACTTCGAAAGAAAGGAGACTACTAACACCCTTCCTTCCTCAACTTAATAGTATTCATCTTCCTCAGGGATCTCCTCATAGGAGTCATACTCCTCCTAAATATGAAAACGAGATTGTTCTTCAACTAGGTATCCGACAGTCGCCAGATCAGTATTACAATTAGGTTGCAAACTATTACATTCCAAATTAGTCTTAGCGTGATCAAAAAGCTCGCCAAGGTACCTTAAAGGACAGATGTAGAGCTGACAGACTCAACAACCCATTATCAAAAGACTCCTACAGATTAATATAAACATCTGACATAATTAATTTCTAACTTAAAAGTAAAACAATCAACTTAACTTTACCGGATAAATATTTATAAAGACAAGAATATAAATAAACACTTGTTATCCTTTTCTGGTATAAATAAATGAATGACGTCGTAGGAAAAGCTACTACATCTTCCGAAAAAGTATGAAAAATACTGACCATACTATTTCTTTAGGGTAATGGTAGTGTTTTGTTATTTGGTTTAAAACTTTAGTCCGAACTAGCTCTAGATCTTCTTTTCATAGTAAGTTGTACCAATCAGATCTCTGGATTTGTCAGTTTTTCATTTTTGTTTTTATCCTCTTTTATTCGGCCTAAAGGGCTCTAGGGAAAGAGCGGCGTCATGGGAAAAATACACCATTCAATCCCAAAGACAGGGAAGAATATGTTCCTAACGTAGTCACCCTTATTCTTCTCTTTTCACTAGGGGGATACTCACTCCTTCACTTCCTCCTAGAGGAACATATAGCAGCTTCTAATTTTAAATCGATCAGAATGGAGAACTACTAAACCCTACCTTCCTTGCCTCGAGGGTCCACTCTTTGTCTAGAGTCTTTTAATTAAATATGCACGTGTCGTTTCTTCTTTGTTTTTGTATGTTTTTTTGTTTGCTTTTTTAAAACCAGAACATGATAATAATGTTTCCTTTGTTTTATAAATTTATTGTTTATTTTTAAACAAATATATTATAAAAACATAACAACAAAAAATGAGTATTAAAAAAATGAAGTATCTAGAAGCGGAATAAAAAATCTTGATAAACTAAAAAAAACTTCAATAAGGAATTTAGTAGGTATGAAAGTTTTTTTTGGAGGAGGGAAGCAATTCATTTTTGAGTTACTTCCCAGTGGCACTGGAAACATAGGGGCCATTGTGTGCCCTCCTCTTTTGAAGAATATACCTTTCTTCTAAAAAAATTGTTAATTGACAAATTCGTTATTTATAAAGGAAAACCTTTTGTGGAATTTGAATATGATAAAAGTAAATACATTCTGTCAAAGTTGTCAAAAAACAACAACAAAAAAACCACTCACTGCCCCTTCCCAAAGAATCATGATAGTCTCATCCATGAGCCCCTACATATGAGCCGGATGACGTCCCCATTGATTATATTGTTCCCAACACTTTATTCCCAAATACATTGCAGTGCCGGTGGGGTTTATCCTACCAGACCTCCTCTAGCTACAGATATTAACAACGACGTTAAACATTGACCTCAACTGACTAGTGTAATCAGATATACGATACCGAATCACATTAAGGGTATAGTCCCAGGAGCAAACTACCAAGTTTGCGACTTTTAGAGAAAAAGCAGCATATATCGCAGGTGCAGATATAATTATTGCTCTCATTTTTTCACAATGAGAGCTTTGAGACTTAATAAATCAAAATGTATTCCTCAACTTTCTGGGCACGATTTTCTTGATAAAACAACAAATAAAGTTATAACTTTTATTTCCCTATTGGTATGCTCTTTTAAAAAAAAACCACCCGTGCATTATTACTGAAAATAAAAAACATGAGAATAGATAATATACGGGTAAGACAAGCTTAAAATAAAATATCATCATAGTGATAATTCTGTTTGGATCAGCAGATTCCAATAAGATTGCGTCTGGCAATTAAGAGCATTGAACTTTGCTGTGTTTAATACAAAGGTTTTTATTGCAAAGAGATTTACAGAGTAGGATCATATACATTGGGAGGGGAGCTTGCTTTTTCTGAAAAAAATTCAAAAACCGAAATTTTTACATCGTTCAAAAGAAAAAAATTACCCATTTTTTCTCATAAATTTTTTTATCCAAATCGATCATTTTCTCTGAGACAGAAACGCCTTGAGTGGAAAGAATATACAGCCCCTCCAGCCCACCCCCTGTGGACATCCCAGAGAGGAGACATAAGAGTGATATTTACTGTATGCCGCGTTTAACATCGGGATCCCCAAAATCGACGGATTTGATACAGCGGTCCATCTTGTGCTCTACTGGCCAAACAGATCATTCCAGTTTCTAAGAGCTCTGAAGCACATTGTCAAAATCTTCAAGGAGAACCGTGTTTGTCAGCCAAAATAATGAAATGTTTGTCTAATTTTAGTGAAAGATCTTAGCTAGGAGGTTTAATTTTAAGCTAAAATGTTTATTTATGTTAAAATAACAAAAATCCTCCTTACAATCCATATTAAATAATTTTTTATGTATTGTGTATATCTACATTATATGAATAAATATAAATATATACAGGGTGCGTGGACAAAATCTGCCGCTTCAAAACAACAACAACTACAAGCTTATTTTATAATATTTATTGATAAAATAAAAAGGAATATCTTTATTAGGATATAGAGCAGCTATCTATTCAATGTAGCCACCGTTTGAGGCCAAACCCCGCTCAATGCAGCTACGAACCCGAGAACAGGCATTTTGGATCTGCGCTGCTTCTATCTCACTGAATTTATCCTTGATGCAGATGATGAGAGACTGGTTGGTGTTATGGGAGGAGCGGTTGGTCATGTTCTCCACGTAGGACCAGACAAAGTAGTCCAACGGTTTCAAATTCGGGGATGAGGGAGGCCAAGAGGAGAAGGGTACGAACGAAAAAGCATTGCTTTTCAGCCATTCTTGCGTTCGTTTAGTTTTGTGGGCCGGAGCCGAGTCCTGATGCCACATCCACGGCCTGTTGCTGACAACAGACTTGATCCACGACCACACAACGTCCTTCATGACATGACCTCACTTGACACGACCTCAAAGACCATGACAGTGGCCGGACAATCCTGGTGCTCTTCTCCTCCTTCTTCTTCCTGTCAACAACGTCCATCGGGTCCGATGACTCCTCAGCTGCTTCCAGAGACTTCTGACCGTTCTAACTGGCATTGACATAAGGCCAAAGATGTCAGCATTGCTTAATTTCATGTGATCACTAAGCATAATCTGAATAGCAGCGCACCTCTCATTGAGCATAATGACTTTTCTTGGGCACTTAAAATGATACTATCGCTACAAGTGGTGGACAATAACTGAAGCCTATGACCCGGGAAAAATTGTAACACCAAAAACAGACGGATCAGACATCAGCAGATGGAGTAATGTCGTCTTTTGTCCATGCACACTGTACATATATTTCTCATTTTTTGTTTCCAGGGAAATGAGAAATCTTATTACATACTGTGTGAAAACTTAAAACTTACACACAAGTATTATATTGATTTGAGAGGTTCTGTGTGATGAAATTAGGACTGTCTGATATGTATGGTAGCCATGTATCTCAACACCTACTGCTTTTTTTTTTAAACCAGACGAAAAATGTCATCGAAGCGATATTCAAGGCTTAGGACATCAACTCTTCTTCTTTACAGATCACACCGCAATAGAGATGGTCCGACTGACGACGGGAATGTCTTGTAAGAACATCTACAACGTTAAGAAAACGCTATACCACAAGATGCAGATGTCCTCAAAGACGCCATCAAAAATTACTCAAACAAGGGTTACAGGCTCACAACAGCCATGTACATCGACATATTCAATACCAACTTGCTCCCCTGGTTGAAGGAAAGTTTTCCCGACGACAATGTTGTCTTTCAAGATGATGGGGCCCCACTCACACTCAACAACATCACTTTCTGTGGCCAGAAAATGTGGCCAACATACAATCTGGATGACTTTTCTTTTTGGAGAATTTGACATTTTCTATACATCAGAAAAAAGATTTTTTTTAAATGTATAATGAAAGAATGGTAGGCTATTTATTGTCGTTCTTCTTTCCAATTGTGGAGATTCAATTTCCACCCGGTACAAACTACAAAGTCCAAAAAAGTTATAAAAATGATAAAAATAGAATAAAAAGAACAGGTGATTTATAACCTATTTAGAGATTTTTTTACTAATTGTTGTATTTTTTTTTTAAATGCATGTATTTATAATAAGAACCCTAACAATCTATTTTTATGTACAGGTTTATTTTATACAAAGAAACTTTTAAAAAAAATGTTTTGTTCAGGATATTCTAAAATATCCTGGTTATATTATTCTAAATAAAAAGTAAGAAACTCCCACATAAAAATAAATTGAATTTGTTATTTTTGGACCAAATCAAAAAATAAATTCAACTCCAAAAATATATATATCGTGTATAATTTACTAATATAGGTGTGTTATGAGAACAGGCTGATTTTACAGGGAACAGGGCCTAGCACAAAGATTAAATGTACATTGTGCAATTTTAATTTAATTTCGAATTTTGTTTTACTTAGAAAATAAATTTATAATCTTATAAAGAAAATAAGGTACTCAGTTTTTATTCTCAAGCTTGTATGAAATATTTGTTATAGGTATGGAAACTTAGCTTGTCAAAAGAAAATAATATAGCCTATGAATGATTAATTATGGAGAGAGTTTTAAATTTGTATGATTATGGCAAAAACCTCTTTATCTAGAATAGAGCAATATATAATATAATGAATATTTCTGTACCACAGTTAGTATCGGTACTTCAATACTCCTTCGAAAATATATATAGAACAAATGTCGTTAAGGGCAATTTACATGCAATTATAGCGTCGTCTACAGGCTCCTTGTTTGGGCAGCGGGAGGGGACCAACTTAGAAATTTGAAGGAGTTAAATATAAAAGAGTATTTACATTCTTGGTTTGTGTTTTGAGTATTTCTCTTACTCAGAAATTTGAGGGGTTACATCATTTGCTGCATAATTTGATATAATGGTGTTGAAAGAACCTGTTCACATACCAATTTGCAAAGCATTAGTAAGCACTGCTCAAAATTTTCGAGCGGGAGCAAGCATTAGTTCAAAAACTCTTCAACTATGTCTTCAATCTCCAACTAATTATCAGGCTTCATTGGATAATAGTGCACGAAGCTTCATAATTACATATCCCCTAAGACAATGGTTTCCAAACTTTTTGTGCCCAAGGCACACCAAAAGACAAATAAAAATTTCTTGACACACCTATTTTAACTTAAATAATTATTTGGATTATTTGTTTCTATTGTTACCCCTGGAGCATATGCTATAAAAAAGCCACCCCAAGGTCACGGAAACTCCAATTTAATGCAGCAATCCGTGCGTAAAGCATATACATCAGAAGTTGATGTATATTTCATATCAAAATGCAATCATCACATTGCTAGAAATAAAATAAAAACCCAAAGGGAACATTTATTTAAAAGACTTAAAACAAACACCACTTCCGAACCTAAACATAAGCTAAAAATAAATTAAACATAAACACATCACAATCAAAATAAGATCATCTTTTAAAGTAAAAATCAACACACATAATGTCATTTCACGAAAGTTTGCGATGACTGTCAAAATCACAAACTTCTATAAAAACATATCCAAAACTACCAGCTGCAATAATTCTGTCAATAAAAAATAAAATGTCTTTCTTGTTCCATTGCAGATCTCGACTAAGACCCCATATATTTCTCCTGAAACTTTCTAAGGCATCAAATCTCGTTATAATATATACAGAAGATTCTGGTTCATCTCCTCACAATCTGCATGAGTCATCCTCCACCAAGCTCATCCTCTTTAGATGTATCTTCAAGGGAATATGACCAGTCACAAGACTTAAAACCTTTTTAATTGATGATCTTCTCTCTTTATATATTTCCCATACCTCACAAGAACGAGGAAAAATGTACTTTGTTTTTCGACAACTCGGATCACCACGCCACTCGTTCAACCAGACATCATTATTTTTTTTTCTTATTTCAGTTTTGACTGTTACCAGTGGGACTTCCAATGTAGATTTTTCAGTCATTTTACATCCCATTTTAGCTAGTGCATACACAAATTCATTGCCCATATTATTATAATGGCCCTTTACATGTTTACAAAACCTTTCAATCTGCCTATCTCAGCCAATATCCTTTCTTGCTGTCTAGTAAAGGTTCTTAATCTTTTTTTTTTTGACAAACAATCTATGGCAGCCATACTATCAGGTTGACAAACCACCGGTCAACCTGAATGGTTTTCCATCCCAACAAAAGCTCGCAATGCTTGAAAAATTCCTTCCAACTCAGCTTGTGCTATACCGGTTTAAATTTCCATAGCACTCAAGAATAGATTTGTCCCCACACGAAATACACGAGCAATACCCAACCTTATCTTCAATTTTTGATCTACCAGTGAACACATTTACACATCGAGGATTTGCAGATGTCCCCTCCTTCATAATCACAAAAGAAGGGCATTTATAAGGTTTATGATTAATTTTTTCTAAGGGTGCCTCATATTTATGGAGTATTTTATCTTAATCTTGTTGGAGAAGGGTTTGTCCTCCTTTTCTTCTTGACTGTGCAATCCATGTGATAGGAACATCATCCATTATTCTTAATCTGGTTATCATTGCATGTCTTTTAATGCTAAGGTTTAAAGGTTCCATACTTTAAAAAATCGCCACTACACTTGTTAGTGTTGATGGCATAGCTCTACACATCAAGAGACGGGCTAGTGTATTGTCCCTTCGAAACTGAGTTATGTTCCCTTGTTTTTCTTCCCCATAAAAATCTCGAATTCATTTGACTGTTAACCAATTAAGTTTCTTTTAGCAAACAATACCTTTTTAGTTTTATTGACGATATGATCAACATTATATTGATTCACTCACTCTATCGCTGTATTATATATTTTGATGTCAGGAAAACTCATTTTAAGTGCCCAGATGCATAACATCCCCTTAGACTTTGACCCACAAAACTTGAGATCCGTTTGAGATATACAAAAGTTCATCTCGCTTATTCGCTTTTGAATTATATCAGCCATTGAAGTCAGATAAATCCCAGTTATGACCAAGGCTATGTCAACTGTAAACCCAATAGTAAGTAATGGTCCAGCCTACGTTAAATAATGTGCTGAATGGCACAGTTCCATATGAATGGCGATAAAATTCTACCTTGAGGACATCTTTTCTTATATTGAAGGAAACTACCATTTAGTGATTTCTCTGTTTAGCAAGTAATATTTTTACCATTTAATTGTACATGGGTACCATTATTTTCCAAAGATTTTTCCATGACACCGTACGGAGGTTGTCGAAGGCTCCCTCGATGTCATAGAAAACGATTATGACATGCTTCTTATTAAAAACGGCGCTTTCTACCTTATCAACCACTTTAACAATTGCCGAATCTGGGGACTTTATACAATAATTCAAAGTTTTTGTAGATGCTATTTACAAATAATTAGTATTTTTTACAGTTCAAAAAATGGGAAGATGCAATCAAATGACTCGATTCCCGCCATCTAAAAAACATAAATCTACCGACTTATTAGGAAAATAAATGTATTTCGGGACTGCACTGAAGAATGCAGTCCCGTCCAGTTCAGTCTTGGTCTGGTCCAGTTCAGTTCTGCATATCAGCCCTATCACTGATAGGACCAGTTTCATGAATAAACTGGAGCAGTCCTATGACTAGATTGGACCAAATAAATAACGACTGATACAACAATATTTGTATACATATTTTATCTACTAACACTAAAACTAGAGCCCAACACAATTTATTGCATCCCAGGACGATGGAGTCGATCAGGAACTTATTTGTGGTATGATGACCTGTTGGTCTTTGACTTAAGTTATCTCAAGGTAACAAGGATCTTCTAAGGCAATCTGGTTAGCATTAGCTGATACAGCTAACGTAGTGACGTCACTGTTGCGGCAGTTCAGATAATTTCATTTGAATGAAGTGCACTAATTTGGATTTGTTAAGCAAAAATTGCATCACCTCGAGGTTCAATGCGTGTTTGTGACATGCCTGGCTGCACAAATCCACGGTATGCCCTGTATTTTGCATTTCCTCAGAAAAAATTGATGCTCCAGTGTCTTTGAATCTCACTTCACACAACATTCCGAGGTTAGGAGGAGTAATTGTAATACCATAATATTTACTTAATTGGTGCAATAGATGATATATGTATATATTTGCAACTAATTAGTACATTTAACATTTCAAAAAATGCCAAGATGCAGTCAAGTGACTCAATTCCCACATTTTAAGAAACTAAAATCAACCAAATTATTAGGAGAGTCAATTTATGTCGGTAAAGTCAACACAATCTTGTACAAAAAAAATGAAAATGGAAAGAATTCAGCCCTTTTTAGACAAGAAAACATTTTGAAAGAAGTCCATGCATAATTTTCAAAACGGAACATAATTACAGATAAAATATTATCCACTTTTGAACTCTTGAACCATATTTATATAATTGACTACATTCTAAAATTTAGAATAGTTGAGGCTCGCTCAGAACTTTCAATTTTAGCAACCACTAACACTTACAAATATTTAGAGATAAATAGGAATCATTTTTTATATCCACCGTCATTCAATGGGAGTCGTAAACATCGGTCGTTCTAATGTTAATGTTTCATTACCAGACACTCCTTTTTCTTTTTTATTTTTAATCCAAAAGATATTACTTACTTGTGAGGATTCCAAAAATGAAGTCATAAGTAGAAAATTTGAATTTCTTATAACCTCAATTTTGATTTTTTTTTTAAATATATGAAATACACTAGCAAGTACTTGATCAAGATAAAAAAAAATGCCCAACTCTTATGAATATCAAACTTTGGCAATATGTAGGAGTATCACTGTGCCAAAAATCGTGTTGGCTTTTTGACCATAACTCCCAGTGTGGGATCTCAAATTTAGGTTACTTTTCTCCGAAAATTTGGTAAATTTTACGTACGTGTTTATAACTGTGACTGACAAAAGAAAACTGAACTACAGGAATTTATAATATTGATGAGAAATTGACAAATTTTAGCAAATATGAGTAGTTTATTGTTTTGTTGCATGACGGCGCCACTCTCTGTTGCTTTGTTTACAAACTAATATAAGTTAATAACAATCATGGCCATAAAACAGGTGAATACTAAATGTTCATTAGAAAATATATAATATTTTTTATAGCAATTTTATTTGACTAAGTTTGCATTTTTTAATAAAAAAGCTATAGTGGCTAGTACGTTGGTAATATTAAAACAAATATCCATTTTTTTCATTCTAGAGGTGTAGATTATTAAAGAGTTAAGCTAACTCTAAATTTTTTTCCAAAACTGTTTAAATTTGGTATTTTTGAACCAAAAGAAACATTTTAAAACTTTAATATTTTGTAAAAAAAAAATAATAATAATAGTAATTTGCATCATGAGCTGTAGCAGCTTGAAATACCTAATTGTATAAATAGTAATCGTCTCAAATGCAACCACAAGATAGACTTGTTGATTCTTATATAGTATGCATTTAGGATTTTTCCATATCGAAAAAAAAAATGAGGAACAGGCTATATTTGAATTTGGATCTTTTATCAATAATCTAACAATATTCAAAAAATGAAAAGCTACTTTTATAGACATTGTCAATTTTTGTTTCTATTTTGTATTCCTTAAGGACTAGTAAAATGAGATTTAAGCTCTACACTTTTGTAGTCTGTTCATAAACTTCTTCATGTTAAGCGTACGACTCATCCTCAATTGATTCCTTCTTGAATAGATGAATAAACAAGTTTTCATTTTCATAAAAAAAATATAAAATTAGATAAAGGAACATGTATTATCCCCCTTCGTCGTTTTAGTCTCTCCAAATAAGACAAGATGTATACGAGATTCAAAGGATTCCTTACAACTCGTCCTCTTCTAACAAATTGTCTTATCTACGGAACATTTTATTCGGGAGCAGAGTTCTCTCAACAAACCATTCTTCGAAAAATAAGGGTAAATAAGTTTTGCATCTGCAATCAAGAGTATCTTAGTTCTTATTTCTTTTAACTACTTTGTTAGACTGAAAAATCAAGCCCCTATGATTTTCCTCTTATTGGCCGCTATTTCGTACTAGGCTCTACTGTTTTTCCAGTGTCCCTCTATTATTGGTTAGTAGACATATTGAAAGAACTCATGCTCACTAACTAACTCTATTTGCTATTAGGTTTCGATTCTTGGATAAGAAAATGGTCGGAACAGCGATGAAGGTGGTTGTTCCAAAAGTCATAGTGGACCAGTTAGTAAGTTCTCCTTACATGCTTGCTACATTTTTCATCGGTATGAGCATTATGGAAGGTAAAAAGGACATTTTTGAGGAATGTAAGGAAAAAATGTGGCCATCATATCAGGTAAGTTATTTCTTTATTTTTTTTTTTTTATCGAAAGATTATAAAATATATTTAGGATAATGTATAAATAAATAATAGATTATAATTAATGAGTTGACTCAAAGAGTCAGCTGCAGTCTAGTTAAGTACCAAATTACAAGTTGGATTTCTAAGGATTTTTTTTTTTTTTTTACAAATGAAGCCTTAAGAGACTCTCCATTTAATCATGAACTCCGAAAAGGACACTCGACCATCCCCGTCAAGATCCATGTCCTTCAAACAACGATGTGCTTCTTCCTCCTTATTGGATACAAAACCCATTTTTCCCAAAGCCTATAAGGATTAAAATCAGATTAGACAGTCTCTTTGGAAGAATCAATATTAAGACTCCATCAATTCAATTACTCTATTAGTTCAATCATTCTTTTGAAAAGGTTATATCCAAAAAGAACTGTTGTTGTTTTTTTGTATGCAACAACTTTAAAAATATTAGTATTTTATACAAGAGAGGTTGATTTATTTTACTTAAAAAAGTTATGTATATATCAAAGGATTAAACCATTGATTATACAAGAGAAGGATAGAAGCAAGATAAAATATTTTTCTGCGAGAGAATGAGAGATATTACCTGCATCATTTCTGATTGAGTGATGTATCCATCCCCATCAATATCATAGTCCTTAAAAGCAGATTTGATCTCCTCTTCAGTTCCCTCTGTCTCGTTAACTGATGTTTTAAATCGTTTCCATAAATTCATAAATTGGCCCACATCCACAGGACCAAGGTTCTGAGCTCCAGACAAAAGTTCCTTAAAAGAGATGAAAGATTCGATAATAATCATAATATTTTCTTAGTATGCCTGAACATTACATATCTATAAACTATTTAAGTCTTTCATTTTCTTTTGAGATACCTTGAGATTTAATAAGAAATTGAGAGGTTGTGTTACGATAAGAGTAATAAAAGTGTTAGGGTAAGAATGCAGATTGAAATATATGACGGTGTTACCTCGCTAACACAAAAATACCTTATGTATTTTGTTGACAACTGTTAATTCCCTCGTATCCCTTGATATCATTCTATAGTTATGCCCGCTACCAAAAGACAAGAATACAATTTCTTGTTGATCTTTTGTCGTAAACATAATATTTAGATCGGCCATTTTATTATTTATATGACGAAATTTTGGCTCATACACATATATATATATAAATGTATAGCTACATTTTTTAGAGAAAAAAACCTGATATGACTGATTTTAGAAAAATGTCAATAATTTTATTTTTGATAAATAATTTTGACTTTTTTTTTTGCAAAACTTTGAGACACGACCTTTGTGAACATGTTCATTCAATATGACCGCCCTCAGTCGGAATCACAGCCTCTACATGACGGAGGAAAGCCTTACAGGAGTTGATGATGAACTTCTCGGACAAGTTGTTCAAAAGAAAGAGGTCAATTATAGGACAAAGTGATTTATTCTGCGTATTGTCGTAAGGGGAAAATAGATTATGTATTCAGCTACATATTAATTAAAGTACACCCTTACTACCTAATCAAATTGATTATCCTATTAGTTTAGTAATAGAAATATTAATAGAAGACTCTATTTACTTGTACATGTGGACATTGAAGATCCCCTCCGAAATTCGAAATCAAGTTTGAGATCTCTTCCTTGCTTATTCTTCCATCTTTATCTTTGTCAAATAGTGTAAAGGCTTCAATAACCTCCGTATCCAGCTTCATGGATAATTTTCGGCTCTTGTGGGACATTTTTTGTGGCTGATATACTTCTTGATGCAATTATGTAATATTATGATTGATAAACAAATCGTTGGGGTCCAGTAAACTTTGTTGCAAGTAGCTTGAAGAGCGAGTCACCTAATGGAAAGAAAACAAATATAATCTTGTAGCTTAGTAACAAACATTCTTTAAATGTTAAGCAACTATTGATTTTACGCATTTACGCAATATGAACAAGTACTTGTTTAGTCTTTGTTTTGTTTAGAGAAAGGGGGGGAGTGGAAAGGAGATTACATGAGTAACATTGTTTATTGACTCAATTGGGTAAAAGCTTCAAAATATAAACTGTTTAGATTAGCTTAAAATAACATATGTAAGTATATTAAATAAGTATACCCAATCCTGAATGTTTATTGTGTCTATAAAATTAAATTGTTTGGGAATCATGTTCCTTGACATCATTACTGTTACCCTTTTAAACAATAAGATCAAAATCCTCTCGTGGATAAACTCAATATAGGTTTTATTATATGATACAATCATCTTAAATACTAAAAGTATATGTATTATAAAAGTACGGGTCAAATTTAATTTCTTGGTCTAAAAATCCCAGCCTGATTTATCCGATTGCTTAATTAGATCATAACTTAAAATAATATCAAAGTTTAACTGTTGGAACTTTAAACAATGGGTCCTTAAAGTGTTTGAAATTTTTTAGTTTTGAAAACTTTTCAAAACTGGAATTTATGTGTTTAAAAGATTTATTTAGTTTTTGATCGATTAAATTCGCATTAAACAAATTGTTTATGAATAAAGGGATTCTATTGGTCCTATGTTATTGAGTCCTGGTGCTATTGGTCCTTAACTGTCAGAGCATCGCTCACATCTTGCAAGAATTATTCATGTTTACATTGTAATGTATTAGAAAACGAACATATTTTGTATTTTTACTTTGTTATATAACTTATTCTGCTATTTAAAGGATTAATTAAAAAGAAGGGGAAAACCCCCTCAATGACGTCAAAAAAGATCAATTTTACCTTCTTCAAGGAACGAAAAGTGGAACAAGATTAGAATTCAGTCTTAAGTAAGGACCAACACTACATTATCAATCACATGCATCCATTATTTGTCAACTTGTCGTATAATAATTTAATATAGATAGATACACATTTAAATATAGTTTGAATTAGTTATATATAGTAGTGTTGGATTCGAGTCAAAAATTTCGAGAACTTTGACATATATAATGTGGCCGCCAATGGGGTTTCTCCTTTTTAGTATATCAACTCTTCTTAGAGCTGAATAAAAGAGCATTTTTTGTTTTTACCTCTTCAGTAGTGATGCTATAAATTTGGATAATCACTACTCGAATGCTTTGAGTTTTGTATATTCAAGTTGAAGTCATGTCAAACTTTTCTATAAATATTTGGGGGAAATTCTTTTAGTTTCTTTCAGAAAATTGTCGGCTTTAGAAGAGTCGAGTTTTTATTTTTTTACTTCGAATAATACTTGGATCCAACACTAATACATACTAATGTAGTAATTCTATCTAACATGAATTGAAAGGTAGGGGTTGCGTCAATCCTTATTTCGGACTGAAGACTACAGTCCCCTTTAGTTCAGTTAGGTTAGGTCCAGCTCAGTCTTACATACAGGCTGCAGGGGTGGCTGGAGGGCATGTACCTCCCCCCTCCCCAATTATGGAGTTTTTGCTCTTTACTATTTATTTTTTTATGGTCAGGATGGAAAAATTTTATGCAAAAATAGGGATACAAATTTATTGGGAAGGATTTCTATTCTTAAAAATAAATTTCATTTTTCCAAAAAATTTAATATTTAATTTTAAAATTGTTTTCTCAAAAAATTTAATTTTTTATAAAAAGCTATGGATTTCCGTTATAGTACTGACAATCCGAAGGACCGGTCCCAAAGAACGATAAAACCAGTCCTAAGACTGAACTGAACTTGATTGAATATATAAGGACCGACACAGCACTATTAACAGGAGAAATTCTTTCATTAAATCAATTGTGGGTTCGTTCCTTAAGGTTATTTCTCTCCCTGTAACAGGTTCTGCTCTCATATTTGAAAAAAAAAAATAGATTAAAAAAAATCCATATTGAATGAACAACAAATAAAAAACATCAAATTCAAAAGGGGATCGTCATTCAAAAAAACCAAATGAGAAAAAGATGAGTCCGGAACAAAATGGAAGTCACAAAAAAAAAGAGCAGTTAAGCGTCATACAAGAACTCACGCAGACATTATTAGATTCATCATCAAAAGCATGAATAGTATATCTAATCTTTACAACAACAAAAAAAAACATACCACTTTACCATATATAAATACATAATTGATTTTAAATATTTACGACCCTCTAGGGGGAAATATATTTCCACTTCTACAAAAACTACTAATCCTAATTTCATACACCAAAGAGTCCTTGACTTAAAATCATATTTCACGCCAAGTTCCTGCTTAATTATAATTAATATTCAAAATAAATTTCCATACTACACGACATTTGTATGTACATAATAATAACATAGGATTCATATTTTAACTACATCATTTATGGATAGAGGGCGTGGGAAAACACAGAATGGATGATGAAGAGGCTAAAGGACTATCCTTCCTTCCCTACCTTATTGTAGCGTTCTTACTTGGAAGTATTTTGCTTAAAAGAGGCACTTTAACCAGGGAAATGAAAGGTATTATTGGTGATCACTCTAGACTTGCTACGGAATAACTAACTCCGTAAATCACATTTTGAATCTTACGGGTAGTACAAATTGTAGTAGGCATAAGCAAAAGTACATTCGTGCACGCTCTCTAAGGACCGCGTCTATGTTGTAACTGTCTATATTATTTACAACTCCTCACTATAATACTACTATGACTATTAACATACATAAACAGACTTCAATTAATATGTTTTGAGTCTTTGTGTGTTAAAAAAAATTCATTGCTATATGCATACAAACATACTTATTTATATTTAAAAAGGTGGTTAAAAGTTTAAATTAATGACTCCTGTGGAGGGAATTTTAATTACTTTACAGATCATACTACTGCGTTACTTATGAGTATAGATAGGATTTGTGTAAAGATAAAACT
Source organism: Lepeophtheirus salmonis (assembly GCF_016086655.4). Classification (NCBI taxonomy): domain Eukaryota; kingdom Metazoa; phylum Arthropoda; class Copepoda; order Siphonostomatoida; family Caligidae; genus Lepeophtheirus; species Lepeophtheirus salmonis. The sequence goes on from NC_052131.2 coordinate 48,028,935, forward strand.
AAGGATAGCGATTAGACAAGTATGGGTGTGCTTTTCTGTTCATTATTTAATAGGGGGTTGTGGTGTTAACATGTTCATCTAAAATAGGGATTCTTAATCTTTCTTTTAACCAGTTCCCCACTTAATAGTGAGCCAACTCTCCATTTCTCACCACAGCATCGCTCTTTGACAAATTCCATTTCAACTCATGCCGTGTATAGTACGTAAATACAGGCTTTGCTTTGTATATTTTTTACTAGCAGGTATCACATGGAAATAAAATAAATATGAAAAAACTTCAAATCTGATTATACTGGTTATATTTTTGCATTTTTCTTTTTTTTTTTTAATTTAAAATATACAAAAAAATTCAACACTGGATATATACAGGTTAAAGATACTTTTGCCTTCGGTTTACCTTAACGAATGCCTCCATGTGTGGTTCTTCTGAAACTTGTCCAGCAGCCAGTTGAGGTTGATGATGGCTTCATTTTTGAGAACGTCGCTGATTCATACAAACATTGGAAATACTATTGAGAGAATTCCCCAAAGTTTAAGAACCACTCCCCCAAAATAAGAATTCCCTCCTCTCTTTGGTGTAAATTCATTTAAAAATACATAATAAAATAAATTGAATATTCTTTCCTGTAGTAATACTATTTTATATGTAGATGGGTCTCCTCTTTTAGACGAAGAAAACATTTTCTTCGTCTAAAATAATATATGAGGCAGGTGATATTAACAAAGCTTTTAATTCAGTATTACCATAAGTCGCGCTCCCGCCTTCTCATCGCACTTTAATAAAAAAAAACATCTCTACTTATGGGTAACATCTATCTACCAAATTAAATTAAATTGGGTTTAGTGAAGGCTTTTAGCCTAATCGGACATTAGCAAACGTAATAAACTTATTATCCAAAAGATGAAGTGACTGTCTCTAGCTTGTTGTTTAAAAAAAATGGTGCATGCTGAGAGGAATTTTGAAGTGCCTTCTATGTGATTTATTTACACCGATATTAAATAATGGCATAATTCAGCTGGATGTATTATTTTGCAGGAAAACGGCGCCAATCTATGTCGCTTTGTTTACAAAAAAATATAAGTTAACAACGCTCATGCTCAATTACTATACGTAATCAATGTTAGTCCAATGATAGTTGGCTATTCGATAACTTTTTGTCCGCCAGGGAGGTCGGGGTGCCAGGAATCCATAGATTTGCTTAGAAATTGCTTTAGGGTGCTATTATCACTGGGTATGTGAAAAACGTCTACAGCCTCGTGAGTCTAAATAAAACAGTATATGTTGGGAAGTTTAATAGACGTGTATATGACAAAGGAAGATTAAGCTACCTTTGTAATTGCAACCAACAGAGGGCTTTTTTATTTTACAATGCTGTTATCATTATTTATTTATTCTTTGGAGAGAGAATATCTAAATATAAAGTGATCACTACTGCACGAAAGTGGAATGGTAACAATATGGATTTAATGAGTAGTTATTTGTGTAAGTACTTGTTGGACTTGAAGTATAATTGAGGATCTATATCGTTGTAATTTCTGCCTATATCATAGCTATATTTGATGATGGGTTTGTGTTTATTTCCTTCCTCTTGAACCTAAACTTTTTAAAACGTAATGACAGCTAAGCTCCTCTCCTCTAATACATTCTTCAAATTGTCAGGATAACCAAGTCAATTTTCGATTTCTTTTTTTGCAACATATGGGTAGTTCATATTATATGGATGATATCACTATACATTAGACAAACTTTAGTGATCCATGCATGCTAATACGTTTGAATTTTCAAAATATGGAGAAATAATTAACAAGATCACTAATACTCTACAGGTTACCAATAAATTCTTTGTTTTTTAAATGTACAATTTTTACATTCACTAGTTATCACATGATTTCCTTTCAGCTATTGCTGGTATACTTGATACATTTGGAAATGTTCAATATTAAACAAGTAAAAAAAAAAACAAACATACATTTCTCTAGCATCAGCTGATATGAAATTATACGATAACATCAAGTAAAACTTCGTCAATCTATATATAACATCACTTGGTTTCTGGATTTTTTTATAAATAAATTAAAAAAATTCCATAATATAAAATTTTTTCGAAAAAAAATTAACAAATCTACAGCTATTCACAAAAAAATTTAAAAAATCCTTAGCTAGTCATAAAAAATTTAAAAAATCCATATTTACTCTCAAAATTAATTTTTTTGTGTGAAAATTCAAAATCCTCGGCTGTTTGCAAAAAAATCAATTAAAAATGTTTTTGAAAAAAAATTCAAATATTAATTTTTTTTTTGAGAAAAATTTAAAAGTCCTTATTTATTCAGAGAAAATTTAATTAAATTTCTTGAAAAAGATTAAAAATACTAAATTTTCGACTAAAAAAATTCTTAATTTGGGGGGTCTAGAGCCCTACCAACCCACCCCCTGGGGACGCCAGAGTTATATATCACTTGTCAAATATTCTTTCAAAATTTTAATTACTCCATAGAGTGTCTTCAAGTACTTCAAGGGGTACGTGTACCCCCATTTCAGAACCACTGCCCTGTCATGAGGAAAAATCATATGCTCAGTCTCAAAGCTGACATATTACTGAGGAAAAAGTCTTCACGCAGACAAGGCCTAACAGGTGCATATACCCATTTGTTTTATAGCTTTGGGTTAAGTATATGACAATACATTGAATGAGTAGAAAAATGGAATGACGTAATGAACTTTAACATAAAAAGTCTTTAAGTACCTATTTTGTTCCTCTACTTTTTCGTGTGTTGACTCACGTACGTAATGGATTATATTTGAATACAGAGAAAAGTACCATCCCCCATTGTGTAAAGTGATATCCTTCATTTTATGAAAATACACATACAACATAAAGCTCCGATGAGTCAGCCTTAATCCCCAATACTTTTTAATATAAGGAATGAGTCGGATCCTTGTATTCAGGCCAGTTGACTTACTATTGGGTCACACTATCAGTCGGAAGAGAGAGGATAGTATGCTATATGTGCAATAAATATATGATTGTACAAAGTTGCCAAATTATAACGGAGTTTTATTCCTATATTTATGCAAGAGGCCCCCTTGGAGCGTCGTTCTTTTATAGTTTACAAATGTGTTTTCTAGGCATGATGATGACTTAAGTGTATATATACTTACTTTGTACACTAATAAATCAGTGTGTGTAATTATTATGTAGATATACGAATCAAAATTGTTTGTATTAAGTAATTTCAAAAACTTCTGTCCCCTACAATAATATTAAAGTAAATTACCTTAGTCTACCACTTGATTTTGTTCAGTAAACTTTAAGTATCTTTTATACACGAGAAAAGGCAACTATTATTCTTAATTTAGACGTAACTATAGTAGGTATTTATCTTTTTTTGAACAATTTCCTACTTTATCATAATATAATGTTGCTCAAATTTGGTAAAAAATCGATAATTTACTTGAAATTGCCTCTAATTCCCTCAAAATATTCCTTACTTAAACACAAATTATAATCAAAACATGAAACATTCAAGTAATCATTAGGGAAATTTATTTATAGTATCGCTCAAAATGATGGTAAAAAACTACATACACCTAGTGTTGAATCAGAGTTTGGACTGATTTACTAATCATTCTTCCTTCCACCTTTCGATATTGTTTTTATTGGTCCAATTTTTACCATTCAACAGTCCTACGGACCGACTAATTGATCCTTCAGTCCCATGGTGCAAGACATCCTTTTATTTTCTTGACTTCTACAGAGCGGTAACCCAGGACTTAGGTTTTTACATCCCATTACGATTTTAACTCTGTTATTTTTAATTATGAGGTGTCATTATGGAACCAAACAACAGCTGAAACCAACAAAAACCTAGTTTTGATTTTTTACCATGTATCTAAGTGTAAAATGTCAATAAACAACAACAACAAAAAAAAGGCATTACAACGCATGTCCAATCTCTTTCCCCCCGGTAGCAGTGCCGAGACAGCTTCAGAGAATGTTTACATCTTCATGAGAGCTGCGCACAATATTAAGATGTCCATCAAGGATTGGAAATGTTGTTGAAATCCGTTTGCAAACAAAAAGAAGAAAAATTTCTGCGCCAACAATATGCGGACTTTTGGTCCGCCTTCATGTGGCCTTCCTCCCAGCCCTGACCTCAAATCTTGGACTTTGCAGTTTGGGGTCTCTTTGAGAAGAATGTTTGCCGCTCCTCTCATCCAAATTTCGATTCACTTCGAACTTATGTGTTGACAGTGTGGTACGTCAAGAGGTCCCAATCTGCTCACTGGCGTATGCTGTTATTAGTTATGATGGAGTACACAAATAATAAAAAATATAGCTAGACAAAATATTTAAACATATCATGAATTGTTTTTGAGTTGTTTTTTCTTGATTCCATAAAAATAACTTTTAGTGATGCTATTAATAGTTTTTGATCCCACTCTGTAGCTAGAATTGAAGAATATAACAACAAAGAAAATAATGAATAATAGCTGAAACGAATAATAACGTTGATTATTATACTTTCTAACTAGTGTTGAGACTCGGTCCAGTATCGAATTTTTTTTTTCGCTTCGATCTTAAGTAATTTATTCTAGATCAATTTGGACCGATTGAACCGACTTGGTCTCAGGCCATGGACCGATTTTGATTCCATCTCACTTTATGAACCGATTTTTTTTCTTTCTCACTTTATGGACCAATTTTTTTCGGTCTCCAATCAACTGTTGTTCATTCTTTTCTAAAAAATCTCTAAAGCACACAATAAGTTCTAGAACAAATACTGTATACATACAAAAGACGGCGGGATCAAGATTAATCCGAGCTATCTCTAGCTTCAGATAACTTGAAAAAAACATATGACGTCATGTTATAAACAATTTTACTCTAAAATCGGTATAGAAAGATTTTTTGGGACCGAACTAAACAGAGCTTTTTCTTTGGACCGATCTACACCAAACTTTTCCTTGATATCGATCTAGACCGAGTTTTTTTGTTGAACCGAACTAATTTGGTACAATAAAGATATAACAGTCACATACAGGTCTAGGATTTCCTGACCGAAACCCAACACAAACTTTAACCACACACCTCCTACAATAAGCTTAAAGTATCTTGTTTATTTCAAATAGATGATGATGAAACTTCATCCGCTGAAATGTCGTAGATAGTCACTTGGTCATTTCAGTTGTTGGGGTTATCATAAAAGACCGATAAGAACCGGTCCTAGAACCAAATTTCTTTTTAGGATCAGACTGATAGAACTTCAGTATTTTTAGTTTTTTAGACCGATCCAACACTATATACAGCCTCTCTTTTCATATTAAAAAATAGAGTTGATTCGCATTTAAAAGGAGAAATAAGCACATTACTAGAGAATTGAATATATGCACATTTTTTTAGCGTGCGATGATAATATTTAACAAGTATTAACTTTACAAGAAAATTATAGTTAGATAGTACAATTGTATTCTCGCACGCTCAAAAATGCATGCATTTTGACTTCTGGATACATTACATATTATTATGTGGAAATTCTCAAAAATCGAACTCAATCGAATTCGAAAATTTCGAATGGAATCCAACACTACTAAAGCAACTATACGGAAATCAAAAGTTTGTCGGAATCAATCACGCAAAAACCAAAAATAACAGAGGAATATTTTAGGTCCGCCTTATACATTAATGGAGCAATTATGAATCAACATAATTGTGAATATGTTGTTAGTGTCTGAAACATATTAATACTTCTAGTGCCTCTGTTTTTGTTTTTTTGTAAGATATATGTATATATCTTGAGGAAATGGGTAATTATTATGTAGAAGGCCTTCCCTTGATCGTTACAAGAAGTTATCAACAACAACATTTAAGAAAGGTCGCAATATCTTGCAACCCTGAGACACCTACTTATCATGAGTGATTCATTATTTTTTGAAAGAATTGTAATGGATTTCAAATGATTGTTCTACTTACTATACATATATGTGGTATGTCGACCCAAAAACAATCTTGAACAAATATTAAGGAAAGGAGAAATTCCTAATTTATTGTTTAGTTTCTAAATATAAATGACCCTTTATTTAAGGGACTTTTCCGGTCAACTATACGCTTCATATTATAATTTCTGGGATGGACTCATATAGATAGGAGCAGGGGCATTGCTAGCTTTCATCATTTGGGGGTGGCCTTAGGTCAAAAAATGATCAACACTTACAATCACTAATGTAAATTGGTTTATTATATACTAACGGTAGTACCCGGCATCGGCAATAATTCAAATTTTTCAATAATAATATAGAAAATAACTATAACAAATATAATGGAATGACTATTGAATGATTTAGCCTCTAGAGCGCTCACTAACAAAATTCATTTTTACATACTAGCAACATAAGGGACAAACAACAAAAACCAGTAGAAACAGTGCTCTTGCAATACGCACACGCCCATAATTCATTAATACGACTACATTTTTGTTTAAATTTATAAGATCTACATGAGGAGATACTAAGTACATCCTGTATGCATGTTCGATGCTATATGCACGCACCTACAACGTTTGTCTAATATGACGTCATAGTTATTTCATGGATCAAAATATGTTGTTGATATACATCAGCCCTCTCTAACTGTTTTTCATACTAACAAAAGGACAGACAAACAAACATACAAACTTTGATTTACTAATATAGAAAATATGTTATGATGTCTGTACGAGTTGCAACTTATACAAACACGTTGTACAAGTTGCAATTTCTTCGTCTTAAAATCCATTATTTAATTACGACATGGCTGATTCTAATTATCAAGGTTAATAGAAATTCAAGGTTATACCATAACGCGTATACGATTGATGTTTGACTTCCACCACGCTTTTAATATTGACGTCATAATAGATGAGTGGTTGCGTGTTTTGTCAAAATCTGCCTATCTTGTCCGGCAGTCGGTACAATACATCAGATTGAAAATTCAAGGCCTATAACATGATGGTCTAACCTTATATTTCTATTAACCTTGGTAATTACCAACTATACTCTATACAACTATAATTTATTTTTGATACATTAAAATCTCATGGTTATTATATATTTATGGGTAATATAACTCTAGGGATTTGAATTTTATACTGTGACACATAATGCTGATATTTTAGTCATTTGTATTAAAACAGTCAAAAATGACACAATTAATATATATTGATCATTCATGGAATATTCAGTTATCGCAGTATCCTTATCCCATGTACTGTAAATCCTTCATTTAAAATTATTCATCCCATTTTTGAATTGCATCTAGTACATTCTTATTATAAAAATAGGGGTGATTGTTAATTTTTAATTTTGTTGATCTTTAAGTACAGGGTGCTTCCTCACCAATGGATTTATCTAAATTATTTAGTAAGGTAATTAAATGTCAAATACAAATGTAATCCCAGCTCACTTTCAACAAAAAACGCTTCTGTATTGACGAGCCCTATGAACGTGTATCTTATGTTGCAGATTTGTTTTTTGTTTTTTTGAAATTCAATACCTATGTATGCAATAATTATGAAAATAAGTAAATAATGAAGCTGTCGGTAAATAAACTAATGGTGAGGAATGGGAAGGAATAATACTAAAATGCTTAATTATTTATTTCAAGGTAGTTTGTGTTGTTCTTTTATGAGCTATATGATACAAATTACAGCTATAAACTTGACTGAAATGGTGTTAATTACTATTCCTTCCTCTGGAATATGTATATTCTATGTATATGCTTGTACATACATGATATCATTACCCCTAATGACTTAATATCTCATTATGCATGTATGTCCGTTCCTACAATAAGCAATCAACCCATATAATATGTAACGCCAACCTCTCGTCATTATCATCAAGTGTCATTCTGACATTTCATTGCATTTCATCATCATACTAACCTACTTATCTTGTTTTATTATTATTACTTAATATTCCTCACAAGTTTTTGACATAATCTCATTACATTTTCGTTTTTTGTGTAAACGTACGTACATGCTTTGCATTTCACACTTTAGCTTAAAAGTACCTACTATCATAGTTGGTGATACGTTTGGCATTGAGGTCAACAACTAATGATACATTTATATAATACTGTACTAAATAATATTGCAACTTAGACTGTAAGTATTGTTGTGCCAACAACCAGATGATTTCGGGCCTTTTTTACTGTTGCTTTTTTGGTTGTGTGAATCTATAAAGGTCCCGGTGTACCTAAGGACCAATTAGTTGGTCCTACAGTCCTAGTTATCTTTTTATTTGTTTTATTCCTAGCTAATTTTGAAGAAAATAAAAGAATAATGAATTATAGCTAGAATCACTTTTGTAAATTATTACATTCTAGCCAAACACTTCCATACTTTAAACTTCAGATGTATCGCCTCTTTTAAAGAGAGTATAATAAAACTTGAACATAGTTTGTAACTACGCACTTTAGTTGTTGTAGTTAGCATAAAAGACCGAGAAGGACCAGTCCTCAGACTCACAAGACTAATCAGGACCGGACTGATAGAACTGCACTCTTTCTTTGCAATTTGAGATAAAGTCGATTCGCAAGTCATCAAAATATGGACTTAAGTCAAAATAGAGTAGCAAGGCTTTAGTCCAAGTGCACACCTCAGACTATTACAACGTATATTCAGGTCTAAGGAGTTACTGAGCAATTTTCATGCTGAAATAACCCTTAAACCGTGTAACATCTGATTTCAATAAATAAATGAATCTCCAAGCCTGTCAATATAAATAGCATTGGTGGTGTAAAAAAATGAAAATGAAACAAAGTCGTTACGAAATAAGCATGAAATGAAACTATGGTAATTAGTTATATCTACCTTTGAGACAATGCTTATTATTATCAATATGAATATTAGGCGCTTTACTACCACAAAAGGGTAAAAAAAGGATTTTATTCTCATAGGAATTAGCCATTCCATCCTCACCCGGAAGTCTTATAGGATATTCGTAATAAATTAATATCATATACATCGTAAAAAAGTAATATGAACTCTTTTTTCAACACAAAATCAAATTAGAATGATATTCCTTAAAATGGAATGTGGATTACATTTGTTTTCTCCGACGAATTATACACAATTTATATTAAAAAAAAATGTATTCCTTAAACCCTTTTGGGTGAGTCTCAAATTGCACTTAATGTAGTTAAAATTCATGGGGACGTCAAATGTACCTGATTTTTTTTTTTTTTTTTTTAAATTAAAGAGGGAATAAACATAATAAACTATATTTTTTATTTTTTTTTTTAATTAACCTCACTTTGAGTTAGTAACAATCTTTAAAAGACAGCTGTAGAAATATCATGACAATCTGTTATTCAATTTGTCAGTTATTGTGCAAAGTGTGATCCTACTTTTGTTATTACCAAAACAATGGAAAAAAAAACAATTTTGTGTTTTAATTTTACACTGCTTTTTAATTGGAACAAATATTGATCAAGCTAGGCAATGGCTTGAATAATGCTATGGAGACTCGGCTCCATACAGCGAATAATGAAAAAAAAAAAATCATAATTTAAAAAAAGCCAATTTTGAACGAAAAAAGCGTGTTTTCTTTTTTAGGGCCGGGACTTTTAAGCCCATGTCAGGGGCATCTGCAGGGTTATTTATATATATTTTTTTTTTTTTTTGGGGGACTTGGTTTTTTGATTTTTGGAAAAAAATATCAAAAATTAAAATGATTTGGAAAAAAATTTGAAAAATTAAATTTTGTCAAAATAATTTTTTTATATCAAAAATTCAATTTTTTTAGAAAAATTAAATTTGAGGAATTGATATTTTTTGAAAAATTCAATTTAAGAAATTTAGTTAAAAAAAATTCAAATATTATATATTTTGAAAATAAATAAAATTCATAACTATTCAAAAAAACTAACTTTTTTTTTTAATGTCAAATATTAAATTTTCTAGTAAAAAGCAAAGATTCCTTAAGTTGGTGGGGGCAACTCAAACCTTGCGGACGCTTCTGCATGTGTTATATGTAATTAAAACATCTATTGGTTTTTTTTCTCGTTCTTCATTTCTGCTCAATATTGTTTTTGTTTTTTATCTTGACACAATACATATATTGTCACCATTGCATTTTTTCTTAACGGAATAAAGTTAAATCAGAGTTATTTTATTTTTTGATGGATATTAAATATGGAATGTGTGTATTATTTTTTTTTTTTTTTTCTATGAAAGGAATTATACTTTAGATCTTAAACGAGTGATTAAATAGACGACTTTTCACACGAATTACGGAGAGACCTCTTGCCATTGAACTTATTGTATGTTTTACTGAAAAAATATTTACATTCATAACTGTAAGGAGATTAATAGAGGTTAAGGACGAGACAAACTATACAATATGTGAAGTGTAATATTTATCAAACATGCCTTGTTACTTGGATTTGTTCTGTTGTAACTTTGAGGTTTATGTCTTACTTAATAAAGTCCCAACCATCATATATTTATCAGAGCAACAGAACTCGAGGCTTGGACTCCAGTCAACACATTAATCTGATTTAAGCAACAACTTTATAATAGACTCCGACTCGAAGTTAAAAGATTGAAGCTTGAATATTAAGACAAACACCTCCTTTATTTCTAATTATGATTACTATATTTAAATTACAGTGACCCGGACCGGCGCCACGGAGGGATGTCGGCTGGACTTTAAAAAAATAGGACAACTCTTTTTAGAAATAGATAAAAATATTACTATAAAAAAACGTTATTAATCTCATTATAAACCCAGTCTAGGAAAAGAGACGTAAAAAAGACTTGACTTTTTTCAAAAGAAGGTCATAAAAATAGAAAACGATTTCCTATAAAAAACGTTATTCAATTAAAAAAAAATATATTTATTTAAAAGGCCCTTTTATTATTTTTGGGGAGAAAAAGTCAAAAATGAAATGTCAATCTGAAAAAATTAGATGTTGGTCAGAAAATTTGAAAAAAATATTCAAACATCAATAAAACTCTATTTCATTCTAATATGAATATATTTAACATTATATGTTGATGAATATGAATATTATAAATAAATGATTCAGAAGGGAAAAAAATGATTAATTAAAATTTGTGGGGCCCTTTAGGGGACATAAAATTGCCCAAATCAAATATTCTTAAAGAAAAAAGTTGCTTGAAATCTTCCCAGTTTTTTTTTAAGGAAATAATTCTTTTTTCTCAATATTTTGGCCTCTGGCAGCCTCATTGGAGTTATACAGATGTACAGGGAGCGGGGATCAAATTGTCGCTAAAATATTTTTCTACAAAAAACAACACAAAATATACATTTTTTATCTTTTTTATTGAAAATCAAAACTATGACGAGCATATAGGTATAAAGTAGCCATTCATTCGATATAATCACCGTTGGAATCAATAACGGTCTCAATACGGCCTCTGAACCGGCCGTAGGCTCTTCTGACCATCTCATTGTCCATGTTGCCGAATACCTCCTTGATGGAGTCCATCAGGCTGACCTTGGTGCTATGGGGATGTCTGTTGGTATGTCTCTCGACATAGCCCCAGACAAAATAGTCCAAAGGATTAAGGTCGGGAGAGTTAGGAGGCTACAAATCCTTGGTTACAACGTCATAACAGTTCTCGGTTAACCACTGCATGGAGATTTTGGACACTTGGCAGGGTGCTGAGTCCTGTTGCCACACTCAGGGCCTGTCTCCGGCCACCCCTTGGATCCAGGGCAGAACCACCTTCTCCATAACATCCAGGTAGACCTCTGTATTGACCTTTAGACCCGTTTCAAACATGCGGGGAGGCATAACATGACCTTCACTGCTGACCACCCCGAACACCATGACCATTGCAGGGAACTTGGTCTTCATTACTTTCCTCACATGGCTGGTGCAGGTGCCTATCCATCTGTTTTTCTGCTTGTTAACCTTCTGATCTTGACAGAAATTATTTTCATCAGAGAAAAACCACAGCATCCCGGGCTGCTTTGGGTGCTTGAGCTTGTTGAGCAATTTTGTTGACTTCATCAGCCTGTTGTCCTTTGCCTTCTGGGTCAAGATCTGGCCCACCTGCATCTTGTAGCTCCTGCACCTTAAATCCTCAGATACACAGTCCCTTATTGTTTTCTCATGGCAGCCCAGATCCCTCGCAATGGCCTTCATGGACCTGGTAGGGTCATCCTCAACCATCTTCTTCACCTTGTCGACAAAGTCCCTGACCTTCCTGTCGGCGCCCTCCTCCTTGGGTGCCCTCTTCATGGTGGCATCAACATCACAGGTGTCCTCTAGCTTCTTACGGATACGCTGAACAGTCCGTAAATTCACTCCTAAGGTTGAAGCAATCGTTGAATTGGAGATTTCAACTCCACTATTAACCAATGCCATGACTACGGCGGACCTCAAAAGCTCCTCGTTCCACTTATAGCTCTTTATCTCCTCATATGATGACGGCATGATGCTAACTGAACTCCATATCGTCAGCTGACAATAATAGCTTTCCTATTTGGTAACCGGTTTTTTATTTGATAATGTAGTCTTCAAGTTATCCAGGTTTAAAGTAGGCGATAATTTGATCCCCGCTCCCTGTATAAAGGATGATTTATTAGATATTCACATAATTTCAAAATCTTTCTGTATTAATTAAATACAAAAAATAATTAAAAAAACAAAACAAATATATATTACTATTTTTAGAGTTCATTTCAAAAATTTGCAATTTTATTTGACCAGGTCACCAACAACGCAATCAATTAAATTTATTTCAAATCACCCTGTACTAGTAATATACATACCTAAAGTGGCCTTAATCAATTGCGGTTTTCCTGTTGTATCAAACATTTATCAATATTTAACCCTAGTTGAAGTGTGATAAATGTTGAACAAAAAGGAGGAACTTTATCTCGTGTTATATTTAATAACCGCAAATCATGAAGCTCTTCCTAGACCCCCTTAAATGATTGAAAACAAGGTACGCAATATTTTTAACTGAATTTCCGAAAACTAAGAAATATAAAAGTACTACTCTAAGCATCATATTTTTGTGTACAAGAGACATAAAAATATTAAAACCAAAAACAGGGCAATCTAATAGATATGTACTTAGTGTAATAGTATACCTATAGTTTATGAGGTAACGTCGTGGACTTAACTTTAAATCAATCTAGATTACTTTAGGAGGAATATTTTTAAAAACTAGTATCTGTCATTAAAAGTAGGGAGTATTCCAGTGGATAAACAAGAATAACAAAAAAATTCAAAAATCAACAGTTGTCAGCATGTAGGCGAAAAGGCAAAAGTCGTCTGATTTGTTTCACGTCCAGTGAGTGCTGAAAAGATCATGTCAGGTCGTAAGGATACTCTCAGAGTCTTTTCTACCATACTAGGTATATTAAAAGCATGGGTGCTTAAGGTCAGAGCCTTAATAGGTACTCTAGCAGGGGTATACACCGGAAAATCAGGATCATAGAGGACGTGAACACTGCAATCACTAGAAGTCTGACCAAGTTGATGCCAAGGGTCTCAATATCAGTTATTGGACTGTGATGGGCTATCTGAATAACTTGGGAAAGGCCTCTTATGTACAACGACATCCACAACTTTTTTGAATAGTAACCATGGCCAAGACAGTTTAGGATAGCCCAGAAATTATTGACTTGCTGAAGGCATAATGGGTCAACATTTTCCATATTATCCCAACACTGATCTGCCCTCAACTATACTATTTTGATGTAGTGGAGAAGAGAGCTGTACTACCCCTCATAGAATTTTGGATGACCTCAAGGCCTCAGTAAAATAAGTCTGTGAGGAACTATTAATCTTGAACTCCTTTTCATTCATGCAAAATTTTACACATTTGCATTCATTATCAATAAATCGACGGTTTAGCGTCGCAGACTGTAAGTAAGTACGTATTTTTTGAAACAGATGAACTCATTTTTTTACATTTAAAAAAACATGGAACATATTGTAACTTGAAGGTGATGAAAAACTTTGATTTTATTTAAATATCGATTTTCATTACAATTAGGTATTCTCACTTCCTATAAGTAGATTTTTAACTCTGATAAAATAAAGTAAGGGCGTTCCTTATCTGTAATTAAAGATCTAATGTTTCTATTTTATAATGATAAATATAATTTTAATTATAATCTTTTGGCTGTGTTCATGATCATTGATGAAACCACCATTACAGATACTCCAACAGCCTTGATCTATGTATCTTAGTAAGATAAATGTAATATGTAGACGCTATCAACATGAAGCAAAGGAATTTCTAACGGTAATAAATATCCGACCAACAGTATCGAACAAATCATTCATTTAACTATGAGTTGCATATTTTCATACATATTGAAAAATAAAAACAGAAATCCATTGTATCATTGTTCAATACATGAGATAATGATTTAATGCATGACTTGTGGGGAAATACAGGAATAATTTAAAACGTAGTTGACTCTACTGGTATTTAAAACGGAAAATCTTTCATTCGGGTTATTTTTTGGTTCTGGGACAATCTGCTTGAACACAAAAACAATATATTTTATGATGATTCAAGCTGAAAAACTACATGATTAGGATTTCTATACATGTTAATTTAATTTTAAAAGATAAAAGGTATACTTATTTATTTTAATGTTTCCTTCATTGGTCAGATTAAGTATAGGTAAACAGTGTAGAATAAAAATTACTCCATCTGATGAAGGAATTTGTCTTTGAAGTCCATATATAGTTATGAAAATCTGGTGTATTTTTAGGTCAACCGTTTTTGGAGTTGGTAATCTGAAGAATGAGTTTTCTTTTCTTAAAGAGTTGCCATTAATATTTAACTCCTGAGTACTGAACTTTATTTTCTACTACATTCAATTATATCCATGACCTGAGTAAACATTCGTGCGTGAAGAATAACTATGAGGATTACTGCAGAGTTATAATTGTAAGTCCTTGTTGGACTCAAACTAGAATTGAGGATCGACATTGGAGTAATTCTTCCCTATGTCCTTGTTCATTTCCTTCTCTCTTGACAGCTAAGCTGCTCTCCTCCAAAACATTATTCAAAATGTCGGGTTACTATGTTGATAGTTTGTTTCTTTTTTTAACATGGCCAATATCACTATATATTAAGTATATTTTTTCTAGGAACGACCGAGTATCGAACCTACACCGATTGAGTTCAAATTTCTAATTTCTCCCGAACCCATTGTCATTTGGGCTACGTTGTTAAATTATATTTACCTTGAATTGCAAGGATTCAATGTCAATGAATTAATTATCATCTCTGATGATATCATTTTTAAGATGGGTTGGTCATTGGACGAGGAACTTAAGCTTCATAAGAAGTACATGTCCCTTTGAAAATTAATACGGAAAATATTCCCCCAAGAAATTCAAACATCGATAGCGGACAAGTCAATACACTCTTTTTTTTTAGAATTTCAATTTTCTTACTGGATTTGCTATTTAATGATTTGATTTAAGGAAAAGTATATATTTTATTTTCAAACTAAATCTCAAATCCAGAGCTACATTTTGACTTGGGGGGGGGCATGACCCCCCACCTCTTCTCCAGCTACAATTCTGCACATATTCAGTCATCATAATTACCTAATTTATCTCTGCCACGGCGTTACCTCGCTAACACAAATATAACCTATGCATTGTGTTGTCAGCTGTTGATTCCCTCTTCTTCCTTGATACGTCATGGCTATTTCATAATTTATTATTTAAGATAAATAAACAAAGTAATAATTTATACTATACTTATGTTCCGTTTCCAAAAGAACAGGAATATTAATTCTTGTGGATCCCTCGTCGTTTATGTAATTTTATATACATATTGGTAATCTAATCATTTCTTTGAAGGCATTTAAGCTATCATATAGAAATACAAAAGTAAAGCTACTCTTTTAATAAAATATTACTAGCAATATTACAAATTATAACACAATTTCAAATCAAATACGAGTACTATGTAGGAGTTTAAAGTTATGAAATATACGTATGTATGTAATTCATTTTCAAAATTGTGGAGAAATAATATGACAATCATAGTTTGGGTGCACTTTAGGGATAATTAGCAGTTGGTATGATTGAATTATTAGATTAACTACCAGTTTATTTCCCCTTTTTATGTTTCTTTAAAGATAAAAGGTTGTGTGGTGATACAATAAATCTAACGACATGCTGGATTGTAAATAGATATCATCGAAGTGTACTCTCTGCTTTTCATAAGCAAACAGAAATGAAAATAAAATTGTTTGTAGACATAGAACCTCGTCGAAAAGGAAACAAAAGCCTTTGATTTAATCAACAAACACGACACATAGTGCGTATTAAATGAAAATCAAACAAATGTTAAATAGCACACAAAGCTTCCATTCGTCTCATTAAACAGTTATTTGTTTGTACATATGTGCGTATGTTTGCCTACTGAAGTAAAACGATATCTAATTCAAAAATGATTCTCCAAATGTGTATTTAGATTCGAAAGAACAATTGTTTCATGAATTAATTTAATCTATTGTGGGGCTTTTGATAGCTCTTTCATCACAAATCGAATACTTTTTAATATTTCGCATTATGAGGTTCTCATTGTAGTTAATCATATTTGGTTTAGCTTAGAATCAGCGGTTGTGATAAGAAGGGCAGTTCTTATCTTCTAATAATACCAATTAGAATATAAAGTCCAAATAAAAATCATAATTAAAAAAAACTGATATATTTACAATATATCTAATAGACAGGTTTAAATGTAAAATTAGAACCGATGTTATTTGTAGAATTAAAAAGTGTGAAAAGATGTAACAATGTAAAAATGAAACATTTTATTGTCTTGAATATAAATTTTGATATTTTTCATGTTTTTATTTTTGTAAAAATATACATAATGCTATAACCGTTTGAGAAACACTGAATTAATTCTATTGGTTAAGACTAGAAATTAAATTCAAATAAAGAAAGAACCCCCTCCAGTCTACACATTCGGACACCTCTGATCTTCTTCTTGCTATGCTTTTAATTAGTGGTGAATAGGCCAGTACTTTTCTATAGCCAAATAAGTTTTAAAGACTCGGATCAAAATGCATATTGTGTACAAGTTGTATCTTTTATAAACTGATTGTGTAAGTCACCATTTCTATGTCTCATGACGCTTTATTTAATGCACAACATTAATTATTTATTTACCAACTTTACATTGATGCAAATCATTTAATTTTGATCTAATAAAACTATATAGTCTTTATGTATGTATAAGAAATAAAACTTTGGACATTTCAACGTTATAATATGCCATTGAGTATTAATTAACCTGTGGTTTTCATCTCAATAGTACAAAATTATATCATTCACATATCGACGACTATGAAATATTCAATTATAGCATTATCCTCATTACAAGTACTCAAAGTTCTAGATTGAAAATAATTCATTTCATCTCAATTTCCTCTGGTAACATGTAAAACTGCCTGATACAAGTTACAACTTGTACAAAATCGTATTTCGTACACGACATATATATAGTTTAGAAATGAGAAGGAGTTAATCGGAATTGGAAAATCGTGTGTTTTCTTCGGAATAAGAATCGGTATTGGGAAAAATTAATTTGTAATTCCGATTCTTATTGATTACCCAATGAAGGACTTTTTGCTTTTTACAAGAATATTTAATATTAGACTTTTTTTTTCAAAAAATTTAATTTTATTAGACATATGTTTTTTTACAAAAACTTTACTTTAAATGAATTACTATGTATGTATTTTTATAATTTTTATCCAACAAATTGATTTTTTGTAAACAGGTGTGGATTTTTTAAATTTGTTATGAATAGTTGTGGATTTTTTAAATTTTTTGTAAATAGTTGTGGATTTTCGAAAAAAATTAAATATCAAATTGTATATTTGAATATTTTTTTTTCTAAGAATTGTATGTTTCAATTTTTTTCCAAAAAAATTGAATTTTTGGATTGCTTATCAAAAAAAGTCCAAAAAACACATCCTCCCACCAAAAAATATATTATAATCCTGTAGAAACTCCTGATAGTAAATTTTATTTTTTGACTTTTATTTAAAATATTAAAGAATTAGAATCGGTTTCGGGAATTCTTTGCAGAATCGCATCAGAGTGGGCATCGGATTTTTTTAGGAATTGTTCCATCACTAATATAGTGTAGAATTAATGTAGGTCATTGAGTAATATTTATTGTTTTTAGGGAGGTAAACAATTCTATGGGCACCCTTCTAAGGCAATTCATAACTGCTATGCCTATGACACTCTCTTCGGTTCCATATTTAGAAAATAAGAACACTTGACTGTATCATATTTTAATTTAAAGCCATATAAATGTACTACTTTTTCTTATGTTCTCCCTAAATGCTTATGCAAACATGTTTTTTTTTTATTTCACTTATCTATAAATATATTTTTATAATAATGTTAACTGTCTCAGCAATTGTTTGTTAATAGATCTAATTTCATTTTGATTAAATAATGATGAAGAGTAAACATTTCAGTATTTGTTATTGAATACATATATATTTCTTTTGATTGGATTTCTTATTTCAAGAACGTATTTTACAAAAGAAATCTTTGAGGATAAAATAGTGCAGTTTTGTCCCAAAAATCAAGTTTAATTCGTTGAGGGAGTATCTCAAACTTATATTTTTAAACTATATTTTCTCCTTTTGAAAAGCAGGCTCATATATTAAAGAATTTGTGTCTCCATTTATTTTGGAGAAAGGCTTGTATTTATTCTCATATGGAACTTAAAATTTGTCCCGTCCGTCTATTCTGCATTTGAAAAACGTTCAATTGTTGTACAGGGTCGCACACTATAATTGGAAAAAACTTTGACCTCATCCAGATCTCGTAAGAGTGCATCACGGCCGAGTTTTGTCGTCTCGTACAAAAGGTTAAGTGACTATTAAAATAAATGTTCGTAGTTTTTTTGTGGATTTTTCTCATTTTTAGTCAGTTGTCGGGATTTATCATCCATTATACATCTATATAGTTGCTATTGTCACACTAAGGAATGAACATATTTTTCATTGGAATATGTATATTTATTATATCAAAATCTATAAGGATTTGTGCTTTATGGTTATATAGGGATGCTGATCGGTTGCATTTTTTAGCTCGCCTGTTTTTTTTTTTAGTTGGCGACCTGAAAAAAGAATTTTCTTTTCCTAAACTCCTATCATTATTATTCAAATCGTAATGAGTGAACTTCTTTTTCACATATGAATTGTGGATCGACATCGAAGTAATTATTGTCAATGTCCTTGTATATTTCCTTCTCCTCTCACCTCGTCACAGCTGATTGTAGCTGATCTAATAGAACGTCATAATAGCTAAGCTTCACTCCTTCAAAATGTAGTGTATGTTAAAAGGATCTTATTTCCTTCCATCTTCCCTCATATTGTTCTTATCGTTCCTATTATTATTATGATTGTTTGATATGATGTCTGTAAGATACTATTTCTATCTTAAGTATAAATAGCTGTGATTTCTTATAACTTGTCAGAGTAACCAATAATAATATTTATTAATGCTAATATATACACTATCCTTATATTACCATGTATTAGGTATTCCTCCATTCCTTCTCTTCGTATCTCTCGGTCGTCCTGGATTCCTCTAATTAAAGAGATTGTGTCTAGCAACATCGTCATTGGACACAGGACAAATTTTTTTCAAACTATCAGGTTTATCATGTTGACTTTTGCTTTCTTTTTTTAACATTCCCAAAATGTTACCTATTCGCATCACTATTTAACTATGTACCATTTACACAGTAAAAATACTTTATCTCAAAAGGATGTTTGAACTCTAATGATACTTTTCTTAGCTTGTATCGACATAATCATACATATGTATTGCTAAGTTATTCACATTGATAATAAAATAATTAAAGGTTGACCACCAATGGGGAAGGTGTTTTGAACCATAAGCAAATTTAAAATGTAGAAATAATGCATGACGGAGTAAAATGAGGGCTTTACTCATAAATAATAAAAATAAAACCAAATTATTAATATTTGGAAATACATGACTAACAATATCGTTCTTTAATAGCAGGTAAATCTTTAGATTATATGTATGTATGTACAAAAATACCTTCCTTTTTGTTACAGAGTTTGAGCATTAATTGCAATGCGCTCCAAAAACAACTGTCCAATGATTTAAATATTATAATTGGGTCTTTCAAAAAAAGAAATGTTTTATCAAAGATGTTCTGTAATTTTTAAGGGATTAGAATGGAAATATTGTAGTGATTAAATGAGCTTCCAATGAGGGATGTTCGTTGTTTATTTATATTAGTTTGTTTACAAAACTATTGCAAGTGGTGTCTTCTTGCGGAAAAATAATACAAATCCCTGTATGATTAATTTTGTGTTCAATGGGTATGTTAAGAAAAGGAACCGAAAATCAACATGGTAACCCTTACATTTGGAAGAATGTTTTGGAGGAGAGAAAGAATGATTATCATGACGTTTCATTATATCAGCTACAATCAGCTGTCACAAGGAAGGAAGGAGAGAAAGAAATAAACAAGGTCATTTACAATAATTACTCCGATGTCGATCCCTAAGTCTTTTCTGACTTCAACAGGGACTTGCAATTATAATTCTGCAACAAATTCTAAAGTTGACCTCTGTCTTTTATGAACACACTCGAATGTTTTATCAGGTTTTGAATATAATGAGGAAAGGATGTTCTTTACTCAGGAATTAAATAATAATGACAAGTGCTGAGGAAAATAAAATTATTTCTTCAGATTACCAATTCCAATTAAAACGGACTAGGTTTTTTTTCTTTTTTGTTCATTCTTTACTGAATGATTGATATGATAACATATCCCTCTAATTATGAATCTATAGTTTGCCCCTACCTTTTTGCAACATAATTAATACTAGCACATGGGTCAAAGACATCTTTTATGTCATAGCGTAGCTATCTATATATTTGTAATTCCGTTCTACCCTAGCCTTTTTAGAAACAAACCACAAAACTTTTCAATAAATATCTGGTCACCCTGAATCTCCTCACTTCTACAAGATGTACAATTTCTGCTCCTTATCATCTTTCTGTTTCTAGACTTTAAGAGAATACACGAACATACATTATAAGGAAAATTAAATTATTATAAATAATGAATGAGAATACTATCGAAGTGATGTCGCAAGACAAGTTTTTTCCCCTGCTGCATTTGTGGCTCACTTCTGTCGTCCGTGGAAGAGTTTGCCAGGAATGTGTCTACTCACTCAAAGAATTCCTGTGAACCTTTGGAGGTTAAGTCAATGCTGGGAAGGGGGCATCGGAATTCAATAAAGAAGATCCTTACATCACTGATTCATTTATGAAGAAGTTTTTGTCAACTGAGGAGAAGGAAAAATGATTTTCGTTTTCTTCAGAAACCCTCCTCTATTTCCCAGAGATGATTTTTTTTTTGATAAGGAGAAACTTCTCCACAATCAATATAAGTCTTTCATGGAAGAACAATATACTCTATAAGATTCAGTGAATAATCAAGTGGCAATCCCTATGACAAATCCAGAGATTAAACTGATGGAGACTGGAGCTCAATTATATACCATCAGTTCTTTACACAAGAGCTACAGGTTATCTTCCAGACCCATTATGGGGGCCTATGAAGAGACAAGCATACTAGTGAGGGTCTTTCCTTCCATCTTACTTATGGTTTCAGCCTTGAAAGATTCCCCTGAAGGCATTGGTTCTTAAAGAGGAGGGGGAGGGATCGGATCCCCTGTGATTCAGTATTGCTTCTATTATGCCGATGCTAGATAATGATAAGAATGACAAAGCATTATCTTATGCAATAAGGAGGGTTCAGGGTTTCGTAAGAGACCCTTTGGATCTGAATCGGACAACATAAATTCGAACCTGGGCCCTTCTTCGGGGTCAGCTCTTACACCTCCTGCAAAGAAATTAATGGGTAATCCGAGGGTACACAGAAAACCTACAAGAAGAGGGATCAAGAGAAGTAATAATCCTTTTTTATTATTATTATGAAAAGCTCGTGATCTCAAACAAACTTCCTTGATTTATTCCTCCTTCAGGAATATTTGGGATTCTGACACTTTAGATAAAGCAATTCAAATTATTTCAGATCTGCGGTATAAGTTCCCATTTGATAACTTACCTACAGCGGGTAAAACTAGTTTATGTTTAGATAATTGGTCAATTGTAACTAAAAGTTAGTTCATACTTAATTTTATTGAGTTTGGTTACACACCACAATTTTTCTATAAGGAGCCTTCCTATTCATTCGTGGGAAGGAATCCTCCTTTATGTCCGGAGGCTAAAGAAGCCATTGATAGAGAAGTAGCAGAAATATGACTTCTCAGAACTATACAGACGGTTACTAAGACTGATTCGTCTCCTTCCTTCATTTCCGGAATATTTACAGTTCCTAAGAAGGATAATTCTCGATGGAGACTAATAATTAATCTCAAGGCCTTTAATAAACTTATGGTTCATTCTAAATTTAAATTAGAATCCGTTGATTTGATAAGATTTTGGTTTGAACAAGGTTCCTTTTTATGCTCTTTAAATCTTTCTGATACTTAACATTCTTTTAAAATCTTTCCCAACCATCGTCGTTTTTTCAGATGTCGGTCGATAAATAAAATTTATCAATTTAACGTTTTATGTCTCAAGTTGACGCCAGTACCGAGAATTTTTACTAAACTATGAAATCTGAGGTTTCATATCGAAGGTAATAACTTAAAATAAGTTGTAGCGTCTATTTAGATTGCTTAATCTTACAGGCCTCTGACTTTGTGCATGTCTCACTCTCCTTGTGTTTAGCATTGACGTTATACACAATCCTTGGTTTCAAGGTCAATTTGAGTAAAAGTTCTTGGACTCCAAAAACGCAACTTATTCATCTAGAGTTATATTGTACTCAGTGTCCATGATGATTACCCTTAATCAGCTAAATCACGCACCCTTTACGATGAAAAATTTGCTTCTTGATAAGAAATTACATTTGGTCGTGTACAACTATAATATATATATATTACTGTATTTATATTTTATGTATAACCAAGGTTGTGCCTTTATTGGCCTAGCGGTTCTAACAGTTTAAGCGGTTCCAGAACTCAAAAAGTCGAACAAGCACCAACCCAGACCGTAATGTATTGCTTATCGGTCTAGGTTCTTGCGCTTATTTTTAACATTTTCATCCGATTTGATTTTTGAATATAATTTGGTATGTCAAATAACCTACTATGGATGATAATCTTTTTAGAGTACAATCAAAGGTTTTACTAAAACATTGAACTAATAAATGTTACAAGTTTAATTAATCATAATAATATGCAGTGCTCCCAGAATAGTTTCAAAGTTAAACCGATAAAGTTGTTTTAGATTTTATAATTCATTAACACAAATTGAACTGTTATGGAATATGAAGAGTAGGTGCCGTTGGTTTTTCCTTATTTGTATACCTTTTATAAATAATAATTATTCCATTTAGAACCTAGTTTAAATTTTGATATTTCTATTAATATATCCTCACAGAAAATTAGACATGTTGCATCAACAAATCTAAAATGTGGAGTATGTATATTGTAAACATTATATAAAATATCACAGCCATAATCAATCCTGTAAAATAAGTAAATTGTTTATTTATATTATGCAGGTTACAAATTTATAATTTTTTAGGCTTAAAATAATGCAAGTACACGTAAATGAATTTAAGTAGGATGGTCATAGTTTTACAAATATAATGAAAATTAAATATTTTCCCTGTTTGAATATGTATATAAAAATGCCGTAACAATTAATAGAGTGTATGCTACAAAACCTCTCATCTTTATACTAAACTAAGAGTGATACATCATGATGATAATTATAGTTATATTCATATCTATTTATACTTGATATTTTGTAATTTTCAATCCAAGAATGGAATAATATCATCTTACATTAAAGATACTACTTAAAAAAAAGATTATTGAAATTATTCAACTCTATAAGTAATGAAATTTTTGTATTATTATCAGTAAAATGCAAATTATAATAGATAGTCTATTACTCAGATTAGTCAATATTTTTATTCACTGAATAAGTTCAAAAGTAATTTTATATGATATAATAGGGATTGCTTAACACCCATAGTCTACGGTAACTTCATACAAGGATATTACTTATAAAAAAATTTCATATACGGACATTTTGTTTAACAACAATTTCGGATAAGAACATTTTGTATAAATTTATGAGGGAACGATGTATGGACTTTATTAATTGTCTTTTTGTACCCCGAAAAAGAGGATGCAACCGACCGCTGATCCATGAACAAATTCCTAAGAGCCCTTCACAACTCTCTCCCCACCCCCACTATTGTACCAATATTATTGGGGGTGCTTCCAGGTCCCAATTGGGGACCAAAAAACACCCCAACCCCTTGGGGGTACAAAATGACAATTCATAAAGTCTATGCCTCGTTTCGTCATAGATTTATACAAATGGTTTTGTACGAAATTGTTATTGTACAAAATGTCCTTATACGAAAATGTTTTATACGAATTGTCCTTAAAGGAATGTGTTTTATACAAATTTACCTATTACCCACCTCATCAATATTGTTCTGAAGATGTACGGGGCTACTATTGCTGCAAAACTCAATAGAATTTTAAACAATCATTATGACTGAAAACATTATAAAATGTGAAAAAGATAAATTTTCAATGTAAAATTTATGCCACGGAGTAATTTGATTTCTTCCACAGAAGTTGGCACTTATCTTAGTGGTTAAAATTTGACATCCTGTCATGGTTTGACTGGATAGAGAATGCTCTAGTGGATATTCTTGTACATCGAACATAACTATTATTTATTAGTTACTATAGGTAGTTATTAAGACCACCCTCAAACAATCTATATTTATCTATGTATTACTGGCAACCCAACACCCCTGGTGGACAATAGTTGTCGCATAGCCAAATACAGGGCCGTGCAGAATTATTTACCGATTTTTGTTCAGAACATATTGCGGACAATAATAACATTTCGAATGACTTGAGAAACAATTTATTCATACATTTTTAGAATAATAAAATAGTTTGTGATCAAATTTAATCAATGTAGCCACCATTTGACTCAATGACACTGGTCAGGCGACGTTTGAAGCTGCCACAGACTTGCTGGATGTAATCGGCATCCATGGAGGCCCAGGCCTTGTTGACAGTAGCCTTTAATGCATTTATGTTCTTGTGTCGTTTTTTGCAGGCCTTGGTCTCCACGTGCGCCTAGATAGATAAGTCTAGTGGGTTCAGATCTGGTCTCTGAGGGGGCCAGTAGTCCTTGGCCAAAAGTTCATGTTGTGCTTGAGCCACTCCTGAGCTTTCTTGGAAGCGTGGGCGGGTGCTCCATCTTGATGAAAAACCCAAGAAGAGTTGCCGACTATGGATTTGATCCACGGAAGGACCTTGGACGCCAGAATCTCCACATAATCCTCCGCTGTTAATCTGAGCCAGTGAGGAACCATACCGGGTTCATGGCCTTCCCTTTGGATCTCCAAACATCTCCAAAGCTCACAACACGGTCATTTTGCCTGTTGAAAACAGGATCGACCGTAAAAGTTTTCTCATCTGAAAAAATGATGATGCGTCAAGATGAGCTCTTGATATCATTCAAGATTTTCTTGGCACGCTCAAGTCTGACTTCTCGCTGACGTTCAGTTAGCAAAGGGCGTTCAGTACGCCTCAGGGACTTTCCTCCAGCCATTTTCAATGCCCTTGAAACAGTTGATGTCGACGTTCCTATCTTTTTGGCCATGTCGGCAATGGACTTGTTGGGAGTCCTCTTGAACACTGCCTTTACTTGCCTTGTTGAGACAGTGGGCTTCCTGCCAGCCCCAGGGGAATGCTTGAGATCACCCCCAGCCTCCAAGCGCTTGGAAACGTTGTAAATTGTCTTCAACGAGGCCCCAACCTGTTCCTTAATGTTGTTATGAGGCACTCCCGCTCGGAGGAGGGCTGCAATTTCGATCCTCTTTGTTCCCTGATTGGACATGGTCTCGCGTGTGGAAGTTGTTACGCTCTCACAGGAAGGATTTTTGTTCATTTTAACAGTAAAAATACGAAACAATCAGATTGGTTGCCACAAAACCTCTTAAAAAGTATATTTACATCATCGGTAAATAATTTTGCACGGCCCGATATATTTGGAAAAACCTTGATTACGTTCAACAAGGGGCATAAGCGTTGTTTACTTATATTCGTTCCTAAACATAGCGAGGGAGAGTGGCAAAATAATACAACTCCCTAAATGTTAATATTATTAAATAAAATATAGGATGTACGTGTGTTTATTACGTGACTTTAAAAATTATTTTGAGCATACGCTATTTTTTAAACAATAAGCTATAGACTGTTGCACCACCTTCCAGACACAATATATTTTTTTAGTTGGGAAGAATTGACTAACTATTACCAACGTGGAACATATTTTGGACCTTTTTTTATTTTTTCGTATTTCTATTCTGAGGAAATGTTGTGAGATACAACAAAGGTAAAGACGTTTTATATGAATCCACCTTTTTCCTAATTTCGAAACTTATTTCTATGAGTTGAAGTATATAATATTTTGAAAATGGTTTTTAATATTAATATATATCATGATTACCATTTAGAACATAAGATATCAAATCCTTTTTGGAGTTATTGATTTAATGAAGTTGAAGCGTGTTCTTTATCTCAATTACTAATTCAGTTAATGAGGATTATACACTTATGCTCATATCTTTAACATCAAAAGACATTTATGTTCGAAAAATACTTGTTTCTTTGTCACGATTCTAAATGTTTATTTCTTATTTATAGGGGTCTATGAAGATAATGATTTTCATTTTCGTGGTGTATTTTTCAATGAATATTAATAAATATGTAGGCTTTGAGATCAACATGATTCAAGCCATTTTCTTATATGAACCTACTATATTAATCTAGAGAGTACTATAGTATTATTCCCTGATTAAACTTACAAATGAAATTTAAGGAGACTCGTAACTTATAAGTATCGCAATCACGTCATACTTCATCAAAATCACTCAACTTCCATTTCATTTGCTTACAGATATTATACATGATTATTATGATAAGAAAAACATGGATATAAATAGATAAAAGATACACTATAATTTTTGATTCGTCCTGTAATTGCTTCTTATATGTAGAGCCATTATACACATCAATCCGTGAATGAACTCAAGTTCAAGGACTATTCTTGAAGATAGTCGATGCATTGTGGGTTATAATGATTGTTTTTCACATTATTATAATTTAAAGACATTTATGGTTATATTATATAGTCATACCTACCATTTGAAAACATACCTTATAATGTAGTAGTAGCAGTCGAAAAAATAAATTGGTTATAAAAACTGGGAATCCTGTAGGTTTCTAACTTATTAAATATCTTTATATATATTATTGCATATGTTTGGCGATAACATAAAAACAAGCTGGGATACTTTTTCTCAATATGGCGACAGTATTATAAACGTATCCGTTGATATGACTACTATAATTTATATTAATTCAAAAAAACTGATAAAGTCCTTAGGTTTTTAAGGTTAACTGAACCTGATAAAAATCGGTTATTTGGTAACACTGATCATAAAAGATACTGAGACGTCATGGCGTGAAAGTTATTTTTAAAGAAGAGTATATATTATGTATTCATCGATTCCCGGAAAATTCCCCCCTGGAGAATTCTTCTCCAATGAATTCCCACCTATATTATTAAACTAATTTCAAATGTTAATTCTTGTCTATTCAGTGGTTTTGGGGGTAGGTCATTTCTTTCCCTAACTTTTTGGATATTTCTTCTCATCGTTTCAATTGTAGGAAGATTAGCAGCAACATCATCATTTACGTTTCTTAATTCTGTAGATATAATTTGCTGTGAAGTATCCATTGTTACTTGAGCCTTTCTCTTAATATTGGCTGTCATAATACATAGTAGTCACTTGTGCCTCTGTTTCCTATGAAGCGTGTGTATGATGGTTAATTTATTCAATAAATTAATCATTTTCGTTCATCTTGATTGTTTCCTTACATTGGTAAACTTTTCGCCACAATATACATTCAAACCAGTAGTCAAATCCTTCTTGTAGACATAGGTGTATAGTGGTGGTCCTAGATTTTCCATCAAATTGTGGAAAATGCACAACCAATCATGTGGAAGGATGGCACCGTTGGTTTTTCTCGAAAGTTGTTTCATGCCATCCAGTTCTCTAGAAGTTTCTCAAACTTTTAAAGGATGAAGAACATTTGATCCGCATAGAGATCAGTCAACAAATTGCAGGTCATCTTCCGTCTTTTCAAAGAACACGATGTCACAATCGTATCCAACGTATTGTGACTATTTTAATGATTATGAGAATCGTAAAAACTTTGAGTATTTACAAGTTATTGATCATAATATTGCATTTTCAATATTTATTTCTTTTAAAATTAACATATCTTCATGTTTTTTTTAATTATCTCATGTTTATATTGGCTGTTAATTTACAAAATATAATGTTAATAGAAAATGGATATGCAAAAAAAACGACTTACTTTATTTTGTATATTTTTGTTATTTGAAATCGGTTTATTAATATTGGTGGGAATTCACCGGAGGGAAATTCAACAGGTTCAAAAGATTTTAATGGGAATTTTCCGGATGACGTATTCACGCTGCGGGAATAACAAAAATAAGAAATGCATTAGCTGATTAAGAACATGCCTCACCAACTGAAGTTGATTATATTAAAGATATCAAAATTTGATTTAAAGTTAAAATACCGCACGATTAAATTGATTGAATGTGTATATAATTTGTTTATAAAAAAATTTAAACAATTATCATTCATATTAATAACTTTTTAATAACAGTTTGTCAGTGGTTTAATATTGTATTTTACTCTTTAAAATTCTTCTTCGGTATATTATCTCGGAAACTTGGTTATTTTACTCGGTATTACCTTGCTAACATAAAATACACAATGTATTTTGTTTTCAGCTGTCAATTCCTTTGTCTCAATTGATCCACCCTTGCTATTTCATAATTTATTCTTTTTCATAAATTAGCGAAGTAAGAAATTAAAATGAGAGTCGACATATTTTTAATAGCCTTAAGCTTGTCTCTTTCTTCATTTTTTGATTATTATTATTAAATAGGTAGTCGTGGTGTCAACTTGCCTCTATTCGAGGTAAGCATTCTTACCTATTATTGTTGTAAATTATTTTAAAAATGCATAATAAAATTAATATATATGAATTTTAAAAAAATAATTAAAATATTTCCCTGGATTAATGCTACTTTGAATGTAGAATGCTCTCCTTTTTACGGCAATAATTCCTTTCTCCCCCCCCCCCTTCCTCAAAATGTAATCATATAACAGCTGATATTAATAATGTTCTTCATTCAGTGATACCATATGTCTCACCCTCGTCTTCTCCTCCATTTTTTCATTACAAACTTTAAGTTACGCATCGTCGGATACATCAAAGAGGTGTTTAAGTTCATATACTTTAAATAGATGTCGTGCGTTATATTTGAGATTTTTTTAAATAAACACATTGATAAATAAGGATAAGGAGTTTTGTATCAAAATATTTTCATTACAATATCAAATAAAGAGGTTATTAAAGATTTAAAAACACTATCAAACAATGTCCAAAATTCATAAATTTGGACAAGTTTCAAATCAAAAATTTAATTTCGGACGTTATTCGAATCATGTTTCTTAATTTCATACACCATGAAATAGCAAAAATATATTAGATAAATATACATAGGAGTGCAAATGCTGTTTGAATATTGAACTCTTCCATGGATAAAATTCAAAATACAACGTACCTACTCTTGTACGCAGGGGAATCCGTGATTATTTGGCAATCCTTGAGATGAAGGATCTCATATTATTTTATGTGAACGAATAGAGGGAGGAACAGACACACGGTACATAAATTATGAAAAGAAAAAGAAGAATCATCACTCTTTTTGTTATATAAATTAATTAATACAATTTATAAAGGATCGTGTCTGTGTTTCCAACTTCGTCTCAGGGAAGAATATAATGGGCCCATTTCTGTGATATGATACCATGTATTCTATGGATACCTCCAATATCCAATTCACTGTTAAATCTCTACTCGGATTCAAGCTCTATCAAAGTATCTATGGAGTCCAAGTCACTTCAACTCATGAAACCTGAATAATCAACGTTGCAAAGATGATCTATAATTCTCGTGTCTTGTTTGCTCCCATCGTTAGCTCCAGAAAGTTAAATCCTCATTTCCAATACGATCCTATACATATTTAATTGAGACCCATCCATATCAAAATGTATATTAATTATCATCCTGATAATATGTTGGATCAATTATGAAGAGGAATTATCTCTAACCCTAAATCCTTCATTTACTTCAATAATCAAGAGTTATCATTTATATTCCGATAAATGATGTTGATGTTATAGCCTTTTACATTCTTTGGTTTCATTTATTAATATTAATCATTAATTACTACACCACTGTCTCCTCTAGACCGTTCTACAAAATTATTTTTTTAATTTAGAAAGTAACAAATTACATCATTAATGCATCAGTAATATGTTTAATCAAGTATACATTAAATTCTTCATTTAAACTTGTTCATCTCATTATTTGATTCCGACTTGCATCATTTTCTAACACAAGTTTAAACTTTAACACAGCATATAAATGTTTTGTACAAGTTGTAACTTGTATAATCAAATTGTCCAAGTTTCCATTTTTTCGTTTTACAATAAATTATTTAATTACAACATTGTTCGTTCTAATTATCAACTATAAATTGATACTCTCACTCATATTTAAATAATTTGTATTAAAATAGTCAAAAGTTATACTACTAATATGTCGATGGAAAATTCAATGATTGCATTATTCTCATCTTTCATATAAAATTATTCCTCTCTTGGTTGTAACTTGTACAATTTGTTTATACAAGTTACAAAAACTTGTACACAACATACATTGTATTTGTCAATTCAAATTCAAAATAGTATTTGAGGCATAATAAAAATAAGAGAAATACTCTTTTTAATATAATTATATTACACTCTCAAACTACCGACTCTCTCACCAACTTGGGGATAATTTATATTTTTTAGTTTGCTCATGCCCCATTGTGTTATCTTCACATCTTAAGTAAATTATAATTTGAGTTAAAAAATCAAGGATAAAGACACATATAAGGACACTTATTCCAAAGATCAATAGCTGGCATACATCATCTTCTTTTTTATTGAAACAAAGTTGTAATAGACATTGGTATTTATAATACAGCGCCGACTGCAGGATTGTATTTGTGTGGAGGGGGTTGGGGGTCTTGGCAATTTCAAAGCAATTCTTAGGCAGTATATGACATTATAGGGTATGAGTTTTGTTTACTTATATTAGTTTAGGTCTCAGAGAGTGGCTCTGACAGCAAAAAAAAAAATACAAATCCAAGAATTATAATAGCCAATATGGTATGAGCTTTGATCACTTAATTCTAGCTTGACAACCACCGCTATAATTATTACTTCCTAGAAAAGTTGACGAAAGGGACTTTATACGATCCTTGACTGGAGTTGGAGTCCAGAGCGAGGATCAATCCGTGGATGAGATATTAAATTAGTCCTAGGAATTGATAAACTATCATTCTACATATATATTCTCAAGCGGAGTTGGTTGATCGGATAAAGGATAAGAATCTCGAGATATGTGTTTCTAGTTTATGAGGGACGTTTAGACTCTGTCTAACTTATATTTTATAATGGTGAATGTCAAGAGGGTGATTCCTTACTTATTTATTAATAAGTAAATTGAATACTATCACAACAAATTTCGAATAATATATATTTTCTAGTATGCCCTATTTGCTAGGTATAATCTATTCTGGTACTTTTAAAAAAAAAAATAGAAATGATTGAATGATACTATAAATATCTCCTTATAGCTTAAATATTCATGTAAGAGGTCAAAAGCCATTATATGCGTTCTCTTCTCTCCATCCCTTCAAGGTTAATAGAAATACAAGCTAGACCATAATGTAATCGGGCTTGCTAGAATTTTCAATCTGATGTATTGTAACGACTGCTAGGCTAAACAGGGAGATTGTGACAAAACACGCAACCCCTCATAGTCTATGACGTCATTATTGCTAGAATTTTCAATTTAATGTATCGTACATTAACCTTCATTTAAAACCATTCATCTCTCGCTTGCAACTTGTACTATTTGTTTATACAAGTGTCAAAAACGTGTACTAAACATGTAAATCGTATTTGTCAATTCAAATTCAAAATGGTATTTGAGGAATAAGAAAAATAAATAAATATAAGAGGAATACTCTTGTTAATATAATTATACAATATAACATTAGGCGGGCGACAAAAAAATCGGCAAGAAAAACATTTTTTTACAAAACACGCAAACACTTATCTACCATGACATCAATATTAAAAGCATACATCAGTCGTACACGTGTTATGGTATAACCTTGCATCCCTTAAGAGATACACCAACTCCATCAACACTAGAACATTAAAAAAAGAGCCATTTTATGGCTTGTTTTGTAGATAGTATTTTTTTATAATGGATCGAGGTTTTGTGGTTTATTCATCTTTATTATTGATATAACGATAAAAGCCTTTTTATATAAATATTAGACATGATACAAGTACTATTTTAAAATGTGTTTGTAGATTATTTTATTTCTATATTCATTATTTTGCTTCCGTTATGAACATTGATGCGGAAGAAGAGTGAGTCTTAAAACGCTAGGAGGTCAAGGTCAAAAGTAAATTAGAACTAAAGCAATTTACTCTGGTGGTAAAATAGGTTGAAGGATCATTTTTCTAGGAGGTTATGGATGTGCTCCTTTTGTAAAATTCAATGTATAAAGAAGAAATATTCAATTCGAGACAACCACAATTTTTTTTTTTTTTTTTTTTTTTTTTGGGAAGAAATTTGTGTGTCTGTATTTGCATTATCATGAATAAATGTATTCAAATTTAGATGGATTTAAAGGCCTTCGTTGTCAACACAGTCGTTTGCTTTCATTTAGAGAAGACTCTAAACTGTCTAGAAAATATTAATATAATGATTTCATTCACAGGGAAATATTAAAGTTTGTTACAATTTACGGCATTAGCTCGCTAACACAAATATACCCTATACATTTTCTTGTCAACTGTCGATTCCCTCTTCTCCCTTGATACGTCATGGCTATTTCATAATTTGTTCTTTTTCATGTATACACAAAGTAATAAGTTATTCTATACATATGCTCCGTTTCCAAAAGAACAGAAATACAATTACTTGTTGATCCCTCGTCGTTAATACATAATATATATAGTGGCCATTTTATCATTTTTTCAAAGAAATTTTGGCTATTTTTTCATTTAAATGATTTAATAACTCTTGTAGTAAAATAGTACTAAGCAATATTATAATACAATATCGAATAAAGTTCTATCTATATTTTAATAATAAGTAATTTATTTTTAAAAATGGTGAAGAAATAATCTGAGATAAATGACAGTTGGTATGATTGACTAATTTGGTTAACTACCAGATGATTTTAGGCCTTTTTTCTGTTTCTTTTTGTAGGAAAGGTTGCATGATACAATCAAAATCACGACGTGATATACCAGTATACATAAATTGTATGTATAAATAGGAAAGATCTTCAAGGCTATTACAACTTTTGATTATGATACAATTATATATAAATTTAATTAATTTTTTATAAAAAAACATATTAAATAAAGTGAAGCAATGGGATATGAAATATTTAGATGTCATGGAATATATCAATACATACATAGTACGGTTTCAAGCATGGTAATGCCTATCTAGAGTAATATTACAAAGTTTATCTGTATAAATGAATAATAGTCACGGGAAACACTGTATATAGTGCACCCTGATGTATATCCCAAACATATTTTGATCTAAGAAGTACGAATGAACTAGTATTAATGGATTATTGCAGGTGTTTACACATATTATCGAACGTGGATCGAGGATTACTGTATATAGTGGACTCTGATGTATATTCTAAACATATTTTGGTATTAGAAATAACAATGTAGTCATATTAATAAACTATTGCAGACATGTGAATATAAAATCGAAAATGTATAGAGGGCGCACTGTATAAAGTGATCCCTGCTCTATATCATATTTTTATCTAAGCCAATTATTCTGACAATTTCTACGACCTTGAGATGGGCAAGTCAGATATCCTTTTTCTGCGAGCCTTCATTGTCGCCCTCGATCTTAATATGAATGTTATTTAAAGAAATAAATGTTCTAATTAAATTATTGAATTAGTTAATGTAACTTAAAATAGTTTAAAATAAGGGGTAAGACCTCTAAACAAGTTTAAATCCTACTACATGATTCGTTTCCGCACACTTTAGTATATAGGTATGTTACAAAGTCTGAAAAAAATCGAAATATGAATTTGAAAATTGGGTCTAATGTTGTGTATGGAGTGTCTCTTCCCATAAATATCTCAATTATTAATATTTATGGACTATTCACTAATATATCCGGAGATTCGTGGTCAGAAATTAAGTACGTCTTCTCCTTGGATTGCATGTAATAAGAACTGGTTTCTTAAGACTGGGATATTAAATATGACGCGCGAAGTTTGATATTTATCATTACACTCAAATTATGGCTCTCTTCATTTAGGATGATCGTTGATCAATCACGGAAAATAAAACTTCCTAGATGTGAATTGTACCCGTTCAGCTACATG
The DNA here is from genome assembly GCF_016086655.4 of Lepeophtheirus salmonis. NCBI lineage: Eukaryota > Metazoa > Arthropoda > Copepoda > Siphonostomatoida > Caligidae > Lepeophtheirus > Lepeophtheirus salmonis. The sequence goes on from NC_052131.2 coordinate 48,063,746, forward strand.
AAAAGTTTGAGGATAGCACAAACTTGCCACTGCTCTCACAATTTATTAGCGCCTTCAAACTTCTTCATCTCATAAAAACTGATTCCGTCTATCAATTTTTATATTTCTTTCACAAACGAATAGAAAAATGTTCTAGCTTCCTTACGTTTAAAGAAAAAGTTCTTTATTAATTAGAAGGGCCATTTTTGGCCCAAAACGTCGACGACAATTTGAGGATAAAAAATAGTCCAATTATTTATTAGCGGCTACAAATTTCTTCATTTATAAAAACTGATCCGTTAAGCAATCTTTATATTGTTTTCACCAGAGCTCTATGTTGCAAGATTTATACATTAAACGCAAACAATGGTCTTCCTCCCAGAATAATAACTGCGCTCATAATAGTTGTATTTAAATTGTTGTAAATTTAACTAAAGTGCGTTTTAATGTGTGGTTGGTATTGTTGTTGTTGATGGCTATTTTAAGGGCTTAGACATTCAAATTTTATAACAATGAAGACATTTTTTCATTCATATGAAGGAAAATAGTAAACTATTGTATTTCAAAACCTATTACTTTGTTTACTATGACGGTTTGTCAGTGGCATGAAGTAGTATTCAAAGCAGTTTTTAAGTCTTATTTATTCTAAAAGTCATTTGATGAAGTTTTATGATCGAAGATGTATTGGAAATCTGTTCATTTTATGTTGTAAAAATATTTGTTTTTGATTCTTTATGTGTCTTTTTCAATTATGGTGTAAATTATGACGTCAGTGGAAATACTCATTAAAAATAGTCCAACTAACACTTTAAGTCAAATAGTTGTGGGATAGGAAAGTGGTGAAATAAGTGGCGTCAATTCAGCCAATTTAGGATATATCAAATTCCAGGGACGTAACTGAAATATAAAAATAAATTTCATATCAATTTCATTTATTAAAATGTTGACAGAAGGTCAAAGTATGGCACCTCCATACTTTACCCAATGGACGCCCCTTGACTTAATTTGATAATGCCAAATAATTTTGAACCATTTTTCTCCTTCATTTTGAAAGAAAATATTATCCTTAAATATTATTTATCCTTCGATATACGTCATTGTTTATTTGCTAATGACGTCAGAGTTGAGCGTACTAAAAAACAATAATGATGCACGATCTGATTTTTTGTATTTCTCAAACTTTTCGAAATTAACTTTTACGAAACAAATTCTTCTTCTAATTGTTGAACTATTTTTCATTTAACAATTAATTGGAAAATTCAGTAGAAAATCGACGGCTGATAGAGTTTTTTTCTATTTATGGAATAAGACTGTGTGAGAGATATATCACGACAGTACCTCACTAACACAAAAATATAAAGAAGATTAAATTTACAAAGGAGGAACGACCTGATTATAATTTTTGACCACAAAAACATGAAGATTTCCAATCGAGAGGTCTCCAATGTGACGTGTGTTCCAATCTGGACCATGCAAAAGATTTGTAAGGCTCGTCAGGAGACTGAATATCCCAGATTTCCGTTGCTGAAGTAGGTGCGTGATCACTGCTATAACTATCTAGGGAAATAAATATGTCCCCATGCAATTCTGATCTTATCCCAAAGGATTCTCTTGTCCGGAGTTACGTTTAATCTAAAACTAATCGAACATCTGTTTCCATCAAAGATTATCTGGTATTAACTCCATATAGGAGACAAGGAACATCATGCAAAGGAACTACTTTGTCAACGCCTGCTCTTCCAATGTCGGTCCTATATCTAGGATGTGATTGATGCTGAAGGCGGATACATCAAATGAACTCGTTCTCAACATTCATATTATGTACAATTCAAGGCAATTTGAAAGTAAATAGATCGAAAAATGTGGCCTCAGCGAAATTAAAAGATTTTGGAAAAGGTGCCGATTTGATATTAATACCATGTATGTACATTATGATATCCTATGTCTAATTTCCAAAAAGGGTGGAATTAAGAGAACATAAGCAAATATCAAACAAATTATGCAACTATGTAAATCCGTCCATATAAGTGCTAACTCCTAAAATGGAATAGTGGAAACGAAATTATAATATTATGTACTATATAATTGTACTCACACGGACTGAATACTCGTATTCAGTATGGTTACGCCACACATGAAAGAGAGAAGCAAGCAATAAAAAGCGAACTTCAAAAAATACCTAAACTCACGAAGTAAAGTCATGACTTTACATTTGCAATGATTGCATAAATAGTAAGTGTACCTTGAATGTCCAGGGGGATTGAAGAGTGTTACTTTTTTAAGAGCCTTTGCTGTCCTTCATATAGTTAATAATTATATATTATATTCAAAACCTACGATCCTTTAAGTAAGAATTGATTTACATATATATGTTATACATGATTGGTCATGAGTGAATAATATCCAAAATGATTATTATACCTTGTGGCCTATTGAAATCTGAACACTTTGAATTTTGAACTTCAACAAAAAATAACTTATTAATTAACAATATACTTTCAACAAAATTAACGCTATAAGTAGATGTTGGTACTAGCTCTCTTAATCATTAATGTAGCCATCCTTAGTGGCAATGATCGCTTCCAGGTGTCGACAGAAGAAGTGGCTGCAGATACAGCCTCTTCCATGGCGTCCCAGTGCTGGCTGGCAGTGGCTTTAAAAGTGGCCGCTCCACCACCACAAGCCTCCTTCCACCCACTTTTTTGATAGATATTTGGATATTTTGGGGTGAAACCCTCAGATCTCTTGCGTGGCCACTCATAGACTTGAGGAGATTGGCCTGGGCTGTTTTCTTTACCTCCTCCTGGTTTAGTTTAGTATTTTTGACAGAGCCCTCCTTCTTCTCCACCGTCTTGAACTTTCTGACGGCCTAAACAGTTGTCCTGCTTGGAGTGCGTAAATGGAAATTGTTGATCACGTTCAAGTGTTATTTTCTCAACTTGTACGAAGCTAAAGAGCTCAGGTTTGTTTTGTTTTGTAAATATTTATTTATTTTGCTTTAATAGATATGAATTAATTTCAATCACTCAACCTTCATTAATTATTAAATTAGTAAGTGTTTAGATTTCAATGGACCACCCGGTAATTCACAGATATGTAATTTATGATATCTAAAATAATATTCATTTGATTGTAACCACAAGTATGTGTGTGCTCATTTTCAAACATATTTTTCACTTTTAAAAGCATGTGTACCTATATTGTATGACGCAACCTTTCATTCATAAATAAACAGAGAAAAAAAGACCAAAATCAACTGGTAGCTATCCAAATATGTCGATCACAACAAAGCTATTTATTTCTTAAGTATTCTCGTCCTGTATTTGTCATATTTATTTTTTTGACCATTTTTAAAATGAATTACATAAATATATTTCGCAATATTAAAATCTTACATATAGTTTTTGATTCGATACTCTACTATAATTTATATATATTTCTCATTAATATTTTTTTAAAAGCGTACATTTGTATATGATAGCCCAAATTTATTTATAGAAACAATAAAAGGGCGAATTTTTATCGGATTTTTACACCTTTAAAATTATATTTATCTACATATGCATACCATTTTTTTTCAATCCTTCATTCAATTGGTCAGATGGGTTACACCAATTAAGTATAAGTAGACATAATAGTCTTACAATTACTCCATCAGACCGAGAAACTATCTTTGAAATATACATAGACCGTATACATAAAGTAAATTTCATTTTATAGTTTCTATAATAAAAAAAATATTTATAAAACAATATAAATTTTAAATTAAAACGATTTACTATAAACTACAATTATATAATAGTTAAATTTAAAGAGTTAAAACCTCCTTGAATTCAACATTTTTTGTTGTCTTCGGTATATACATATGATGTAAATATAATCAAACCTGCGCCCCCTTATGACGCTCTTGAAAATCCAACTTATTTCATTATGTGAAAATACTGATTTTGGTAAATTTAAAGCAATTTTTCAAATGATTGACCTTGTGATTTATTTATTGTTATTATCATTGTTACCTTGCCATGTCTTCGACCATAATGTAGATTTAATCATATACTAAGATTAACTCGCTCATCTTCTTCCTAATCCACTTTTTTAATTCGTATTTAATGAATATTCCATTCCCTTTTCTGTTAGTACGATAATTCGTTTTTTAAATCTTTTTGGTACATTTTCAAATTGACAAGCCATACCTTAAAAAAACTTGTAGACACGGAGAATCGATCTGGTTTTATGAAAATAATCAACTTATTTGCAAAAAATCTAAATTGTCCTCCAGAGCCCAGAAATCTAGTCTAATCAGAATCAAACATAGCTTTGTGTACGTAACTCAAAATTCTGAAAGACTTTAATTTAATGTCTAAAGTCTGTATCAGTCCGTTTTTGAAATAAATGCGTTTTTATCATTGATTTTCTAAGAGGAAAGTACATCAGACGCACACATATAAATTATTTTAATGCTATGTAGCATAATAATATATATGAATTTAAATATAATTAAAATATATATTCCATGCACTTTTGCTATTTTTAATGTAGAAGATTCTCCTCTTTATAGCAGTAATTCATTTTCTCGCCCCCCCATCCCACAAAAAAAAAGTCATAATCATATAACAGCCAGCTGATATTAACTAGGGAGTACCATATGTCTCACCCCACCTTCATCATGTACTTTTTTTTCATTACAAACTACTCAAATATACTTATACTTAATCAGTACAAAAAAAATTAAAGGAATATTTGTATTTTCCCGAAATATCACAATTTATAAATGTTTTTTCCTATATCCTGCTCAAAAACAATTACCCAGGAAATGAGAAACACTGCTTACTATTGAATTACGCTTCCACTGATCCACCATGTCTCATTACACATGTCTACATACATCAACCATTAAAGTAGGGATTCCAAACATGTGGGCCTCGACCCGAATGGGGTGATTCATTGATATCTAACCCACCATGTACAATGTACATTGTATAAAACCCAAGGAAAACATATTAAGACAGTTATATAAATTTATATTATAAAACTTGCAAATCAGAAGCCAAACATGTTCAATAATGGCTCAGATCTTGTATTGAGTGACTTAGGTAACTGTTACGATTAGTTTTATAATATAAATTTATATAACTGTCTTAATATGTTTTCCTTAAAAATAAAAAAAATGTAAAATTGTATAAGACCACTCTTGACTCAAAAGAGTTAACTATTCTATACGGAGCATTGCAGGAGTCTACCTTATGACCTCAAAAATCACAGCCACCGTGTGATTGTCTTCTCCGATGAATAATCTATAATTCATAATCGCAATATATGGCAGTTTCTTGTTTATAAAACTTAATGTAATTGAAAGTAATTTTAAGATTTGGGGTTCATTGCTTATTTTAAAATGTGTTGCTATATTTAAAAGGTTAGGATCCACTACTTTAACGACCTTTCTTTCTTCCACAATTTAATCAATGAAGGTTATGGGGGTCCATATATTTTATTGTCTCCATATATTTTCGAAGGATACATAATATCTACTTAGGGCTCCAACCACCGGTTGTGTTGCCTCAAGTAATTATAAATTAATATTTATTGAAGACGTTTGTTAATATTATATCTTTGTATATTGTGCATATTATATATTTTGTTAGAAAGTTTTCAAGGATATCATGCGTCATATAATGTATGTAAATAAGTTCTTTTTAGACCCCCATAGAGTGCACAGATTTCCCTTTTGTGGGATTGGGAAGGTTATATTCAATGTCACTTTAATGGGTATACACTACAAAATAAAGTATTTTCTTTGCATATTTAATTGTTTTGACATCAAATTGCAGAAAATATTATTATTAATAATTGTCAATGAATGAATTGATATTTCTATTTGATTAGATTATCTTTAATGAATTCTGAATAATTTATGTCCTTCAATAAATAAATAAAATGATTCCATTTGTCCCTTATAGGGACATACACATGTATCTATTAATTAATTAATGATTGAATGCATAGACGTTGGGAAGTACAGAGTAAGGATTTGAAAAAGCTTAGATCTCCGTTATGATGTGCCTCCGTTCAGAACGCAAGCACAAGGAGATGATTGAGTTTACGAAGCTCCCCAAATCAACTGCTTGCAATATTGCCAAGGCTTTGAAGGAGCCTGATGGGTCAAGAATATCTGCAAGGGAGACTCATGGTTGTTCTAAAGCAAAAAAACACACTCCAGACTTCCTAAAAGCAATGAAAATGCAGCCCCCTAACTCGCCAGATCTGAACCCCTGCTACTACTACGTGTGAAGTTTCTTGAAAAGAGAAACACATAACTGTATTGACTCATTGTGTACTTCCTTTCTCGAAGCAGTGATCAACATGGATAAGGAGTTCTTCTTCATCAAGGCATGATCAAGTTTGGAGTCCGTGGTTGGTGCTGGAGGGGCTTGGTTTCAGTGATTGACTTCACTATAGATATTCTATATTCTATATGTTGGAGCAAAAGATTTGTTAATTAATGAAATAGTTTTGGGAAATAAATTGTAATATATGTACATTATCCTTAAATGTTCCGTATTTAAAATCCCACCCTGTGTATTGCATGAATATTGATAGTTTCCACAGAATTGGGGTCAATTGCCCTCTTTCCTACGCTTATGCTTGAATGTACGACTATGTCATTTGAAGTATACTCACATATTTATATATCTATCATTTTCTTTGCATTTCAGAAAAGCTGCATGTTTTGGCTTCCCGCACAAGCCATCAACTTTGCCCTGATTCCATCGTCTTTCCGTGTGGCATGGGTAGCCACCTGCTCACTTGCATGGATTAATATTCTATGTTTGATCAAAAGAGAATAATGAAGAAGTGTTTGAAATGTAACAGGAAGTGGAGAGAACTCATGTTGCACAAAATTATAATAAGATGACTATGGATGATATTGATATAGTGTGTAGTAGTAGTTTTGTTGTAGGATTAGCCACACCCTAACTGGGCTTGTGTGGTTCTTTTATTATAGAATGTGCATATTATGATTATGTATTGTTGTTTATGAAAATTAAGGCCTTTATATGTAAATGCTTCGTCATTGGATTAAGGAAGCCTCCTCCATTTGGAGACCTTGTAATTATGTTATATGTGTTTGCTCTTAATTATAATAATTATTATTTTAGTGGCATTACCTTGAGCTAGCAAAGAAATAGTAGACGACACTATAACATTTTGGAAGATTCTTATCACCATTATTGCTTATATGCTGAATGTATATACATATTATGTCAAACCAATTAAGTGTTATTAGAAACGAATAAACTTCCATTCATCAAATGAGTCTCATTTTGAGAAAATAATAAAACGTTAGAGATTGAATTCACCAAATTATATTTTAACTTTATAAAGAACTCTCAGCTAAACTGGCACCACAAAAATGGCAAAACATATACATTATAAGATAGAGAAATGAATAAATAGGTATAGAAAAGGAGAAATGTATGACTACATACATATTAAGGGATAGCACAAAACAACGACTTTGATCAACTGTTTGACTCTTCATATTAATGTATCAAAATTAGGAGCTTAAAGTAATCCAAAGTTTGCAGTTCCATTTTTAAATCGTTTTCTCTTCTTCGTTTTGATACTTTTTGATCATTTAAATTCTTTTTTTTTTTCAAGCATCACATGAAGAAATCAAAGCTGTTTGAATGTTGAGTACAAGAGGTTGTTTTGGGGTTAAATCATAATCTATTTGCACTTATTGAGGGATGTGACAAGAGCAAGCAGAAGGGAACTTGTAGATGTCAATGAAGAGACCCTTGTAGGGATCACAGGGATCGTAGGAGACCATGCGTTGGTAAACGTATTTTTGGGTACATTTGGACTTGTAGCAAGGAGCCAACAATCTGCAGGCAGAGTCAGCGTGCAAGCAAGTTTCGAATCTGGTAGTTTGAGTGTAGTAGTGAACGTGGTTGACAATGACTCTCCATTCTCCGTTGACATTACGAGCTCTTCTGGGCATAGCATACTTGACATCAGAGGGGCACAAATAACCCTCAGGTCCAATCCAGTGACTGGCATCATAAGGACTTGGTCCTTTAGAGGCTCCGGAATAGTATTCATAGTTGAATCCTTCTTCTTGCTCTTTGGCAATCAAATCAACAAGATCGTTGGCAGATTGATCAACAATATCGCTGTATTTCTTAGCAAACAAGTAGTCAGCAGCGATGGCAGATTTGAGTTCGTATTCAGGATAATAGGAATCTTCAAGACAATAGGCAAGTCCAGTAGAGTTAGCACATGCTGGAGGAGCCTTGGGATCGCAATAGTGATGTCCGTAAGATGGAGCATGATAAGGTGCAGGGGGGTGGCTAGCAATAGCAGCACCGGCGACGAAAAGTAAAGACTAAAATAATAAGAAGATTCATTATTAGGTTTTGATTCGGTGACGAATCCTCTCTATATTGTACTTACAATGATGAGGGCCATACTTGATGATAGGTATATATATTTAGCTGAGAGTTCTTTAATATTTGGAGAACGATGGTGAACTGATTTGACTATCCAAAATGATTTTCCATTTCGAATTCCATCGCCCTTGAAGTCTTACGAAAAGGGGCTTAAAGATGGGCGTTGGAAAGACGCCCTCTCCGAACGTGTGTGTGTGTGTGTGTGTGTCTGTGGTACTGGTAAGTATGTAATGATGTAACAGTATTCCGTGGTGTAGATATGAGGGCGACCCTGACGTACACACTCTGATACTTCTTTAAATATTTTTTATTATTATTACTGACGCATTTGTGCTCAAATTAATGACTATCATTTTGTATATCAAAAATAATGAACAAATGTAATTTATAAATATAAATAATACAAATATCGTATTCAAAAAAGGTTATAATTAATCCTTAATCTATCGTCTGTTTTGTAGGTGCATTTATAAATATGTATGTTAAAAACAACAGAGCATAAGTTGAACGATAAGGAAGTACGTAATTATCCTAATTAAATAATGTTAAAAGATGTTCTTCTAAATATAGACATACATAATATTACTTTTTCTTATTATGTACATGAGCTTCATAACACTACATCCTAATTTGAGTTCTTAGTAAAAACAAATGTCTTGCTTACAGTATGTTAAAATTGAATGCAAATTCCTATTCTCCTTAATTATGCAAAATGTGCGTATGATTTGTCATTTTTGCATTTATTTGTTTTTTCAATCAAAAATACATTAAAATTAATCATACCAATTCTTAGCTAAAATCATTTATAAATTCACATTTAACTACTTTTGAACAATTATCTACCGAATTTCCACTTTAGATAATCATTTTCGCCTCAAAATAAATTATTATTATTGCATTTAGTACAAATACTTTTGTATTAAAACCACAAAGTATTTTGAAGGCACCATGACTGCATTTTTAATTTGCATTTAATAACAGTTAAAAGTTTGCCACACTCTGAATTCAAAAACCTTTTGAAAAACAAAAACAAGGATCATGACTTGTTCCTCATGACATTCAATACAGTAATGACGATCTTTATTCCTTGACAAAGGAAGAGATACACCCATTTAGCAGTCAAAGTAGCCATTTCACACTAATTCATATCCTAGTTTTCATGGACTTAGTCATGGCAAAAATAAGTCACTTGCATTGAATTAAGGGAGAGCAATACAAGTGACGTCATGAAAAATGAAAAGACGACAAGACAGTTGAAATTCTATTTAAAAAAATAAAAATAGAATGGGCATTGGACACTCTGTAGAGCGCAAACCTCCGCATATGGCAATTTTTCTGCAATTAATTTTTCCCTATATGAAGGATATTTAAATCAGAAGCAAAAATAAAGTTTATTTGTGTATGTATTACTCCTAAAGTCAATAGCAGGGACATGGCAAGTGCTTTTCATGCTTTGTTTCTTATTTAATCTTTGATCATTATTCTTTCATAAGTTTAATTGCGATTAGAAAGCTGACAAAAGTAGAGAAAAATATCAAGGTTTAATCCCAAACATTGACGTTCTTCCTAATAAACGATACTAAACAACCGAGACTCATATATGAAGCCGAAAAGTTCCGCTGAAATATGTATTTTAAATAGTAATTGTAATTATTTGAACAAAATAATATTTTATTTACTTTGTCACGTGAACAGCAGAAGACAGTGCCAAATTTTCCTTATTTAGAAGGGAGCTCCGAAAATACCACTTAAAAAGTCTTCCCTTTTCAGCATCTTCCAATTCAATCAAACAACCAAAGTCTGGCAGGGACGTCTGTAGTTTTATATATGTATATACAGGGAGCGAGGATCAAATTTTAGCCTACTATAAACCTTGATAACTTGAAGACGACATTATCAAATAAATAACCGGTTACCAAATAGGAAAGCTATTCTCGTCAGCTGACGATACGTAGTTCAGTTAGCATCATGCCGTCATCATATGAGAAGATAAAGAGCTATAAGTGGAACGAGGAGCTTTCGAGGTCCGCCGTAGTCATGGCATTGGTTAATAATGGAGGTGAAATCTCAAATTCAACGATTGCTTCAACCTTAGGAGTGAATTTACGGACTGTTCAGCGTATCCGTAAGAAGCTAGAGGACACCTGGGATGTTGATGCCACCATAAAGAGGGCACCCAAGGAGGAGGGCGCCGACGGGAAGGTCAGGGACACCGACTTTGTCGACAAGGTGAAGAAGATGGTTGAGGATGATCCTACCAGGTCCATGAAGGCCGGAGACAGGCCGGAGACAGGCCCTGGGTGTGACATCAGACCTTAATCCTTGACTCAGCACCCTCCCCATAGCCATGATGGACTCCAAAAGGTTTTTGGACAATGTTAAATATATATTTTATAATAGGTACATTAAAAAAAATAAGGTTGAGAATCCCTGACTTGAAGTATATATTGAGAATGATGTTTAAAAATAAAAAAATTCAAAACCAAGAATAAATATAATCATACTTTAAGTATACAAAATGAAATTAAATTAGTAAGAACCATAAAATGATTAATATTCCAACTCCAAATACGTATTCTCGCCACAAGGAAGTCAAAGACCACTTGACGTATTTGCAAGTATACACTTGATTATAAAGTACTATTATGAAGTGCAGGTCTGATTCGTTTATTGAAGGAGTTAAGGAAGCTGTATTATTATATTTCAACAAGTTTTAAGTAGGTGGTGAGCACTTTGAATTCTGCAAGATTAGGTTATGCCTCTAATTTTTTATCATTTTAAAAATTGAACAGTTTCTTATAATTTAAACTGTATGGATATATGTAAGTATGTGGTGTAGAGTTTGTAATTTTTATATGTACAAATTACAACTTGTATAAGAAGATTGTACGATTTCTACATCTCATAATACTTTATATAATTAACACTATAACTCATTTTAATTACCAACCATTAATTGATTCCCTCCTTTCATTTTGATCTATTTTAATTACATATTTGATATGTATTAACAATTAATATATATGATTCTGGGTATTTGAACGTTATAGTGTTCCACAGAAACCTTTCCAATGGGTAATTTGAATCAAAATAGTCAAAAATTACATCATTAAAATGTCGATCATACATGGGATATTTAATTTTTGCAACATCCTTATCCCAAGTACTGTAAATCCTTCATTTAATCCCTTTCATCTCATTTTTTGGTTGCAACTTGTATAATTTGCTTATACAAGTTAAACGTTTACACGACATGTTATAACTATATATATGGTCACATCTGGATATACGAAATTCGGCTATAATAATATTAGAGCCATAAACAATGTTCGCCCGGATAACATTTTTTTACTACATAAAATACTTTGTAAAGGTGTAAGGAACATCTTTTTCTTCGCTTTTTTAAATTATTTTCTAGGAATTTATGTGTCTTGACTCTAATTACATTTAAAATAATATCGATTTAAATAATAGATTTTATTCAAAAAATAAAGTTTTTAATGATCAATTTAGAGTTAATCAATTCGTTATTCAAAAAGTTGCAAATTAAATCAAGATAAATACATTATAATCAGTTTTTTGAAACTAACAGATCTGGGATTTTTGGCCCCCTGAGCAAGAAATAATTTGGAACCCCCTCCCCCACCATCAGCAATTTCCTGTAAGATCAAATAGGGTAGAAGTAATACTCAAGGCCTGTTATAGTGGAGCATAATGGGCACTTAATCCAGACCCGCTCTTCTTTATATATATTTTATCAGTATTCCATTCTCATCAAACCAATGACAGTATTTTTGCTAACAACTATTCTGTTTTGAACTTTTCCAGGTTACTTGACCCCGTTATCACTAGCCGATCACCCTTTGGGATTCTGCAGTTCCACTGTTTATGTACCATCTCCTCCACTCTGTTAATTAATTGCCGCACTGACGGACATCTAAAAAAGGTCATTTAGAATAAAAGAAATAATGAGACGTCTGTATTTTTTTACCGATATTTATTTTCCAATCCTTGTGTAAATCACTCCTTGGTTTAACTCATCATTTAAAGAATGAGGATCTTGATGTTATTTTAGAAATGTATATGTAGTAACATTTGTTTCCTCCGTTTTTATTGTAGAAATAGAACGTTTGATTACATATAATTAGTCCTTTTGCAGGAGAGACGGAGAGGCAAAATATTTAGAGGGTGTTAATTGCATAAATTTTAAACAAAATAAGATGTTAACTTTTGACTTTAAAAAAAGGGTATATTAGTATTATTGGAGGATAAATGTCTTCTATGTCTCCAAAACTCTATTCCTAACAGAGTGGTTTTTAACGATAGCGAAGTCTAGGGAAAAAATTAATGTTTTCTTATTAGACGAAACAAACATTCAAACGGTCTTTTCTGATAAACTTTAATCATATTTATCGAAGGACTTTTTTTTTTTTTTAAATAAGTTTTCTTCTCTTTTTAAAATGAACTTTTTTTAATAATTTATATTAGTTACATATAATCCTTTTCAAAAATAACAAAATATATATCATTTTTTTTATTTATTGTCTTTTATCTATTTTTTAAATTACATATAATCAGTGACGTGCCTCCAGTCAAGAGCAGAGCTTAGAGCAAGTCCCCCTTGCCCTAAAACTAGTCCTATTTTATTGTTACCTATCGATGTTTCCAGTCCCGTACCCAGGCCTATAAAATCCTGATATTTTTGCATTAACCTTTAACCAAAATTTGAGTATGATTTTTTGTTAAGTTTTATTTCTTTTTTTTTAATTTAGAAAAGATAATATATATAAAATAAAGTCATGTTTATATTTCAATTAAAGGGGGAGTACAAGCGCTGGTTTGGGCAGGCATAGCCCCCTAGTGCTTCCCTCTAATAACGATACTTGATTTCTCTAAGAATTTTTATTCCAAATATTCAAATTGTTTATTTTGTATTCTTTGTAAAACATTTGTAAAAATTGAATCCTCGGAATATCAATCACAAAATATGAATCAGTAGTATGTGCAGAGTTTTCATATATACATAGTTCTGCCTACGTCAAAAGTGTGTGGCAAAACGAAGAAATGCATAGAACCCTACCTTGTTTAAGTATGATCAAACTAGGTATGATAATAATAATATGCATGACATCTTCGAGTTGTAAGATTATTCCCCTCCCTGCATGAAATGCATAAATTATTTTATATTCGTTTCTTAAGCACCAATAAAAAAACATGTCGTTACCTTTATTTCATCACGAAACTTTCCAAAGAAAAGATAGAGAAATAAATTCACAACTCAAATTGATAGTTAGTCAATTCTTCAGAATTTTTCTATCATTGTTGGAAATTGCTCACAACTTAAAAGGAGCTAATTCTAACTCAACTAATCAACGTTCAAAAAACTGAACAGACAAAAATAAGGAGAAAATATATTTTTCTGCTAGTGTGATAAGACCGTGAGGAATCTATTGACAAAATTTAGTCTTTCATTGGAAATAATTTTCTCGAACATGGACAACAAATTTAACTATTAAACGGGTAGATGTTCATATCCCCATAGGTAAAGTTTAAATATGTGACCCCCCAACACAAAAACAATCTCAACTTAATATTTTCTTTAAATTGAGAGGTAATTATATTTGGATAATTATACGAATTCTTAACAATTTATATTTACAAATGATTCTTATTTACCCTTTTGGTGCGTCGCAAAAGGTACATAAACTTGCCAAAATTCCCCATAACTATAAAATAATGAGAAGTTTAGATATGTTACTTAAAAGGCCATATTGGGACTCATATAAGTCTTTTAAATCAAATCTAGTTTAAATAAAATGAATATAATAACCATATGCTCCGATATCCCAGGGGATGTCATATCATCTAAGTCCTTGATCTATCAAATTATCTCTAAATAATCCTTCTCTTCTCCCCTTTCAAAATTATTTAAAAAGACAAAATATATCCCAGCGAAGCCTAGCAGATTGTATAAATTCTATAATAATTAAATTCCTAACTTATCCTGAAAAATGGTTTAAATATTGTGTGACTAAGAGGCACACTTGAAGTTGCTGACAAATTTTTCAAAAAGGAAAGGAATTATTGCTTTTTCTGAAAAGAAATGCCTGAAATAACAGATCACATCAATTGGGAATGCGTCAAACTACATTATGGGTGGGTATTTTATAACTCACTGAAGAGTGACATGCTAAGAAACTTGGAAGGATCGACTTTCTGACAACCAGTAAAAACACTCAAATTGATCACCGTGTGTTTTATATAAGCTAAGGACTATAAAAGATAGTAATTTAAATGGAATAATTCCTATTTTTACTTTGTACTCGAGTACTTTAAATTGTATTTAATTTGAAATTTAATATTGTTTTAAACTTTCTACCTGAGATGTTTTATTATGATGTATTTGATGTGATTTTTGCCCTTTTAGTGATTTTTGTTCTTAATATTGCAGAATAATTTTTAATTACATACAGAATGCATCCATATAAAGCCGAGAAAAAAAGGCTCTAAACTGTAGTTAAAATTCTTATGTATGTTAACTTATCCCACAAATTTGAATAGTAGGGCCATAATTGATTCAAATATTTCTATGAAATATTGGGTAAGATGTAGTGTTATATGAGTCCTTATTTTGGAATGCTGGCCAGTGCAGTCCCAAGTTAAAATTGATCCCTCGTGACGTCATTGAGGTTGTTTGTCAATTTTCAAATTATTCTGGTATATAATATAATAAATTTTACAATTAAGTAAAGATATATAATATTCATAACATATTGTATTTTAATCAAACCAGAAACATTTTTTGCAAGAAATGTGGAATGCTCACAGCACTAGTGGTATGTATGTGTATGTATGAAGTAAAAAACTAAATAGAATTTCCTTCTTTTCTTCATTTTTCTTCAAGATTGTTTTTGTGTCAACGCACAACATATATACGTGAGACTTTGAAATTTTTACAAGCAGGATTATACATATATATGTAACGGGCAATATGGAAAATCGGGGATTTTTCAAAATGCCCGTTAGAGTGGGCAATGGGCAAAATACCCTGGCAATGTGCAAAATACCAAGGTACGAAATGTCCGGGTAAAGTAAAAAAATGTCCATTAGAGTGGGCATGGGCAGAATGCCTTGGAAATGTTAAAAATGCCGGGGTAAGGTGCAAAATGACCGGTTAATGTACAAAATGATGGAGAAATGCCAAAATGACAATTAGAGGGGGAAATGTCAAAATGACAATTAGAGTGAACAATGCCCAAAATACCCTGTCAATGTGCAAAATACCTGGGTAAGGTTCTAAATGCCCAAGTAAGGTACTAAATGAACAGGTAATGTACAAAATGACTGGGAAATTCAAAAATTCCCGTTAGAGTGGGCTATGTGCAAAATGATTGGGTAATGTGCAAAATACCCGGGTAATCTTTTAAATTTCCAATAGAGTGGTTTGGTCATTTTAACTTCATTTACATGGTCAGGCAAAATGATTGTGAGTAATTTGATTATTAAACAATTCATTGTTCATTTAAATGAAAGATTGACAGTCCTTAGGATGAGAATAATGCAATCATAAAATATTCCATCGACATATTAGTGGTATAACTTTTGACTATTTTAGTACAAATTATTCAAATATGAGTGAGAGTATCAATTTATATTTGATAATTAGAACGAACAATGTTGTAATTAAATAATTTATTTTAAAACGAAAAAATTGAAACTTGTACAATTTGCTTATACAAGTTACAACTTGTACAAAACATATATATGCTGTGTTAAAGTTTAAACTTGTGTTAGAAAATGATACAAGTCGGAATCAAATAAAGAACTAAACAAGTTTAAATGAAGAAATTAATGTATACTTGATAAAATATATTACTGATGCATTAATGATGTAATTTGTTACTTTTTAAATAAATATTACTAATTGTTAAGTATGATGTGGCCGATTATAAATGCCTATGATTATATTACTCGTAATTATATAATCACCTAGTAATTCTGATATATCTTAATATATGATAATATCAATTAATAATAATTGGTAATTAAAATCAAAGATAATGTAATTAAATAGTGTATTTTGAAACGTACAAATAGTCTGGGTGTATTTAATAACTTGCCGCACAGCATTTTTTTGGTTTTTTTTTCAATTTTGACCTTCCTTTTAGTTATTAATAGTCTTAAGTTTAGATCTGAATATTCTAGACTGATTTGATTTTTATTTGATGTATACAATTCAAAATCAAAGAAGAAAGGAAGTGAATATAAAAATAATTCATCAATGGTTGTCTAATGATAAGTCAATCATATTGATAACCTTTTTTTTTCATTTTGCTACTTCTTCAAGCCATATAATTAATCTTACCGAAATACAACAATAAAGTTCGAACTGACAATATAAAAACATAAAAAGGCAGCGAATACGTCATGTGGCAAATGCTCCTCAAGACAAAATTACTGGTGGTAAAAATTTTCGATGCGAAGTTACCTGGAACCTTTAATAGATCGCCTGTTAAGAGTGTAAAATTATGTAGTAGTTTGTAAAAAAAACCTTTAAGAATTAGAAAAGGAAAATCGGTTGTTGCGTAGGCTTTTTCTCCTGTTTTATACAATCGGTTGTCGGGGTGTTAACTTGTCCGTCTGAAGTATGCATTATCGCCTGTGTTTAGAGTAATTGTTTTAAAATTGGATAATAAAATAAATATTTATGAATTTAAATATAACTTAAACTATACGTTTTTCTGTACCAATTCTACTTTAATTGTAAAGGGTTCTCCTCTTTATAGGTATAATTCATTTTCTTCCTCAAAAATCATATTACATGCAGCTCATATTAACAATAATCTTAATACAATAACTATTGCTCCAACTTTCTCCTCAAGATCATTTTTTCTTTACAAAAATGATATTCTGCACTATAGGCTACAGATAAGCTTCCATAAACAAATTTTAACAAGGATAACAAATAATAATTATTGTCATAATAAATTTTTGAAGCGTGTGCGCGAAAATGGTTCGTTAATGGATAAAACAACGCGTTCCCGTGTTCGTAGAGTACGCTCAATCGAAAACATTGCTGCTGTTGCCGAAAGCGAAAAAACGAGGAAGGAGCTGCCGTTACGGTCAATGGTGAGTGCTATCGGGCCATGTTAGAAGATTTTTTGTTTCCCCAAATGGAAAAGGAAGACATCGACGACATTTTGTTCCAACGAGATGGCGCTACGTACCACACAGCCAACGTTACAGTGGATCTTTTGCGCACTGTCTTCGACAATCGCATGATAAGCCGAAACGGCAACGTCAACTTGCGACCTCGTAGCTGCGATTTGACTCCGTGGGACTATTTTTTGTGGGGAACCGTCAAGGATAAATGTTACGCCAACCATCCAGAGACAATTGACGACTTGAAATACGAAATTGGAGTCTCCATTGCAGCTGTTGAAGCTCACACAATCGAAAATGTATTAAAAAATTGGTTCAACAGAATGGGCTACTGTAAGGCCAGTGACGGCGGCCATATGAGCAAAATGGTGTTCCATTATTAATCGGAATGTTGAGGCTTTCCAATAAAAGCAAAGTTATTGAAAAATATCAATCCATCTTTTTTTTTTATAGCGATATCAAAAAAAAGTTTCATGGGCCACTCTTTATCAATTGATTTATCTTACGCAAAGATTGTCCATTTAACTACATTAAACCATTTAGAAAAACTAGAATGGGCACTCTGTAAACTGAGTTATGTACCTTAATTTGTTCCAAAGTTATGGTCGATTATACATTTTTACGTTTAGTGTTACTTTGAACCCTCAAAGTTTAATGGCCTCTCTGTGACCACATATAATCTTGGTAGTTTGATCAAAATTGATTTGCAACTTTTGCCGTAATACTGGTGTCTAACAAACAAACAGATTCAAAAACATTACCTCCGTTCAACTTCTTTGCAGAGGTCATTATGATATTTAAAATTGTTCGTGAAATATTTGGAGTTAGAAAATTAAATTATATTATTGTTCATTATTTAAAATTATAATGACGACAAGATATTTTTCTTTCAGTCGGCTATAAAGCGCTTGAATATATATATATATATATTGATTCAATCTTCATATGTTTCAAAAATAAATTGAAACGTCATAAAATAACTCAAATTAAAGCTCCCTTAGATTATGTTATTCCATGAGCTAAACTCATAAAGTTGTGATAAGTAGCGACACTCAAAAGGCAAATTTATTATTCTTGCACAAGTAATTTCTTTTTGTTATTTTGTCCTTGATGAGAACAATAAATCATCTTTAAGGAGATGCAAGTTTGTAACATCTGTCTCACTCATCCGCATCTTTGTACGGCGTTTTGTAAAGTAAACTTAATATTTTTGTTTACATAAAGTTATGATTAAGCGTCAAGGGTATATTTTTATAAAATGTAAGCTTTACGTGCAGTTTAAATTGAGCCAACTCATCGCTTCAAGGAGCCTATATAATCGATGTGATTAAAAAGAGACATAATTTATTCAAATTAGGATATTATGCGGAACATGCAAAAGTAGAGGGATCACATGGTAGAGCACAAAACCTCGGTCCCAAATCAATTTGAATTATGTATCCCAATTTGTTTAAAATTTATAGTCGATTCTGCATTTTTATGTTTTGTGTTACCTTGACCTTGGCTTCTCAAAATTTAATGGCCTCTTACTGTGATCATACATAATCTTCGTACCAAGTTTGATCAAAATCGATCTGTAACTTTATCTGTGGTCCTGGTGATACACAAGTAAACAAACAGAGGCAAAATATAATTATGAGAAGGAATTGGAGTCAAATGTCATTTTCTTGTTTTTATGCGTGAATATTTTTCCTTAGACCTTCTCTTCTGGGGGGAGGGGGACAATCAAAAAACTAACTTTGAAGCTTGGAGGCCTGCCAGGCCATTTTTTTTATTACGAGAAAGTGGTATTTTTGGGTCAAAATTGACCATTTTTTGGGCAAATGATGAAAGCTAGAAATGCCCCCCTACACTTATTTATCATCTTGTCCTATTAAAAACTAACTAAGTTGTTATTATTATTCTTTAGGAGGGAACATCTAAGATTTGAGTAATTACGTGTGATTGTGCACAGAAAAAAAGGAGAGTAATTCTTAGGGAGTTATCTTCTATATTATTAAAGCAAAGTTCGTCTTTTAGTCGATACCTAATAACTCCGGAGAATGCAAGTTGTATTTGATGAAACAGGCAAACCGGAAGTTATTTATCACATCTCTGCACACTTAAGTTATTAAAAATAGGGTGCACAATATTTTTAAATGATAAATATAACACTAAAAAATATAAACGGTACTATTTTTATACATCCTATAATATTTGGGACGATACAAATTTTTTCAGAAACTAAAATGGCCTGTACCACGCCAAAAATTGTGTAAGAGGCCTCAAACGTTGTCAAAGTCAAGGTTCATAGAAATACAAGGTTAGACCATCATGTAATATGGGTTTGTTAGAATTTTCAATTTGATGTATCGTACCGAATGCCAGACAGATTTTGACAAAACACAAGACCACGCATAGTCTATAACGTCAATATTCCTAGAATTTTCAATTTAATGCATCGTACCGCCTGTTGGGGAAGAAAAACAGATTTTGAGAAAACACACAACGACTCATACACAATGACATCTATTTTTAAAAGCGTGGATGAAGTCAAAAATCAGTCGTACACGCGTTATGGTATAACCTTGTATTTCTATTCACCTTCGTCAAAGTCAGTTTTTTTTATTGCGACCACCGGAAAACGTATTTGTGGAGGGAGAGAAAAATATTTACCCGAAAACAGGGAGTCTGATGTGTATTATAAACAACATCATGAAAAACACAATTCCGACATTACACAGAGTCAAAGGTGACTGAATTTGTATCTTTTACAATGAATCATTTTAGTACAAGTAAAAGATTCGTAAGCAATTCGTAGCAATGGCATTGCCAATGATTTGTATAATAGGTCTAGTATGAAAAAAATAAATTGATGTTATATTAAATGAAGATATTTTAAAGAAAAGAGACTGTATTTGTCAACTTATTCCATACTTTCATAAAAATACGTATGCCTTATTATCGGAATTATCTATTATGGAATTGAAACTCGAAACTAAGTTGAGTTTAGATCAGGTACAAAAACATCTTCTGGTGAAGTCCTCAGCCATGGTCTCCCACTTCAGGTCCAAGGCAGACTTTAGGACATTTACAGATGTTTAGGAACCCCATCCAACCGTCCTTATATGACACCTAGATGCCAAAGTCAAGAGGATTGAGATTAGGGAAGGATGGGCCCCACATTTTGCTCTCCCAGAAGTCGGTCAAGTTTTTAGAAAGCAAATTTGTGTCTTCTATATTACTCTCCCAGAACTCGGCCAAGTTTTTAGAAAGCAAATTTGTGCCTTCTGTATTGCTTGGTGTTCCATCCTACTATCAGACATAGTGGTCCGACATGTAATAGGCCGCCTGTCAGTAACCACACAGATTGCGTCGGATTCACTTCAGTGAGGATCTTCATCCTCCTTTTAAATCGAGTGGCATCTTCTTATTCGTGAGAGGACCCTTAGGAAGTCGTCCAATACTTCCTTTGGTTTCATACCAGAACACAGTCCAGGATACACTTCCTTGGCTCATGCCCACAACTTATCGATGGTTGAGGATTGCACTTGGGCACAAGCAGGATCATAGATAGCAAATATCAACTAATAAAAGTGTTTTCCCCTCCCTTCGACCACATTATTCTAAAAAGCCAACTGACAATATTATTGGTTTGCCATTCTACGCTTGTGTAAAATAAAGTGACAATTAGGGTTCACCACACTGTATTTTAAAAAACATTTTGAAACATTTCAGCTTCCTTCCCCACTCTAAATATAGATAATATCCAAAACTTAAATTTATGTGTTAGAAACCCGCATATCTCAACGTGCATAAAACAATTACTATCATAGAATCAAAATATGCTTATTTTTTTTTTTTTTTTTTTCTCTGTGAAATGCACCTTGATTAAACAATTTGCAAATGTCAAGGACACAGCCGCCCTTCAGAATTAATAATAACATACCCAATAACATATTTTTGAAGAAATGATAGTGACCCTCAAGTATATGGAAGGTACTCTAGGGATTCACGCCATTTCCTTTTCTTGGAGGTGAATATGCAATTCATTCCTCTTCAACTTGTCAATAGGGTATGTATAGTCAAAGCTAAAATATATGTGGCCTACATCTAGATATATTTTTTTTAAATTGGGCATGACATCGTTTGGGTGGGGCAGGGGGGTTATGTTGAAACCAAATTCAATTTTACCACTAATATCCGATGAAAGAGAATAGTTTGAGCTCTCTACGAAAATAATTTTGAATTCCTGTTTGATTCAAATAAAACTACATCACCCTGGCGACGTGAAAAAATAATTGGAAAATGCTGCAATCACAAAAAAAAAAAAAAAAATTGACTGAATCTGAAAATTACTTTTACTTATAAAGTCTAATGTAATCAGAGAATATCAAAAAAATCAGAATAGTTAAAAAGTTTTGTAAATAAGTAATTTTGAAACTCCCACTTTGGAACAACCAACGTTTGATTAGATCCTGTTTTTGACCTATCATTGACTTGTAACCGTCTTGATTGAAAAACAATGTGAATTTGAATACAAAATCATACAGAACAAAAATGTTGCCGTCAGCTTACGATTTGTACTTATAAAACAGAATTTGAATACAAAATCATACAGAACAAAAATGTTGCCGTCAGCTTACGATTTGTACCTATCAAACAGAAAAAAACCCTCACTTTTGTCTTAAACAATAGCCTTCAAAAAATATCTCACTTGAAGACAACCACGAGCCAACATTATAGACTTAGAAAACAGTTTAATTTTATTCATAACTTTCTACACAAATATTTTTAGCAAATCACATTTTGGTGGTATTTTTGTGAGAATAGAACATGATAGCAACGTCATTTTTGGATGGTCATATAAATAATACTTTAAAACTCATTGTTGACATAATTGTACAAGAATTTTCTGAAGAGATGGACCTTTCACATTCAATTTCAAAATATTGGTTTCCTCAAAGTGAGATGGTATAAAATCTTGAGCCATTGCCCAGCAATTTCATTATTTTTCCAAGGATTTTTAATGCTGTTTGTTTTAGGAAAATCAAATGTAACTTCCAAGCCATTACGGAAGAGAGTCCATGAAATCTATTATCTCAATCTTTGATATGTTTGGATAGTTCATCCTCTTTCTGGTCGTTGAATATTCTCTGAGCCATTCTAGTACCTTGATAACTTTTGTATTTCTTGGATTGAGATGCCATATAACTCAATGTCATTTTGTCAATGTTAAATGATTTTGCCGTGCTTCTTAAATGAGGATTCATTCTGGATGGCCGTAACAGCAAGCTTCAACACCTCTGCGTCTTTTCTACTGTTAGTTTTTCTTAGTTAATTCCTCAGCATCTTCTTGAAATTTATATACAAATTAGAGATTATAAAGTGTTTCAAGGATTACTATACCACTTACAAATTTCCAAACCCCACACTATTAGCTCTACACGCACAAATATATGGACTCTGAATGTAACTTATCTGTTTACATTGTAATTAATAAACTTTGTTGTACAGAAAGTATTTGGTATATTTGAATGTGGGACTGCTTTTCAAGATTTTCCGATCGACTAACTTACATATATTCAAATCTTATGTTACCTCACTTTCCTCTACTGTTCGTGCATGCAGAAGTGGAGCATGTTAAATGTTGATACATGTATCAAATTGTCCCAACCCTATGCCATTCAGTTCAAAAGTCATCAAGAAGCAAACGAAAAAAAATATGCTTTAAATTAATTATCCAAATCATTCACTAATGTATAATGAACAATTCCAACAGGTGAAAATTAATAAGATAACCATTTAAGACATAATATAAACCAAAAACTGTAGTGACATCAAATATGCAAATTTGACAAATATAAAAATTTATGTCCTTAAATCTTGTCTATTTTACTGAATCTTCTTATAAAATTTAATAAGAAGTTAAAATAGTGTCCCCATCAATATGGTAAAAGTAAACAAATCTGAATTTTCTATAGTTCTCCCAAATTCAGTGGAATATCAACTTACCCGGGGGGAGTGACTTGCCCCACCTTCCTATCAGACGCAGGTCTAAGACAAGAGTCGCCAGTGCTCACCCCATAAATCCAACATTATAAGTGCATGATATTTTTATTGCCATGACACAAAATACTTCCATTAATACATTGTATATAAGTCTTTTGATATGCACTTTACTTAAGACCATACATAATAAGACTACTTGGAATAGTTATCTGCTTTAAATTATATAGATCTTATTTTTTTAGACCGATCTTCTATCAAGGACGGAATTATTTCGGTCTACTAAAATTCATAAAGTTCTCAGACCGGCCTAGTATTTTCAGATCGAAAGCCAATACTAGTATATAGTCAGTAAAGGGAGTCCTTTAATAGTCAGGGGCTTCCACAGGGGTGGGCAGGAGGGCTGTAAAAAAGCCATTCTACCAAATTATGCAGAGAGTTTCTTTCTTTTTTCAATTCAAAAACCAAAATTCTAGAACCTTGCAATAATCACACATGCAGCCTTGTTTTCCTTTATTTTTATTTTTAAATAAAAAGTGATTCTTTTAATCATTTTTCTCAACCAAACACTCCTTTTATATTACCCTCCTGTTGAAATAAAAATTATGCATGATTATTCCAGATCTCTAGAATTCCATGGCCAAGATTTTTAAAAAATTATCCGAATTGATATATTATAATATTGAGGTCGTAGATCAAAATTCAAATAAAGGACAGAAACTAAGACTGTGGACCAGAAAAAAAAATAGTAAACAGAAATTTCCATTTATAGAAAAAAAGATACCACATGGCAGTTATTACGTCATTTATTCCGTCAAAATTATTTTCTAATGAATAAATGTGGAACAGACCCAATTTATTCTGTAGACTGAATTTTACAATGAGATCCGTCCAAACCCAAACCCTACACTAGTGGAATTATTAATGATGAATAATAAAACATTATAAATTAGCTTAATATTATTTATGACAAATATCTAATCATATTTTTTGTTCTATGCCCCAAAGGAGTACCTTCAAGTGTGAGTAATATTATTGTGATACAATTTCCTAGAATTTTTTTTAAATTCAATGCAATCTTCCAAGAAATGGATCGAGAGGATTGGTAAGGAGATGGGGGGTGGGTTAATATCTTAGGACTTCTTTAAAAAATGGTTGAATACCCTCCGCCCTCGGATCAGTCTTGGGGTAGAGTGGGATTGCTAAAAACCACCGCCAATTCATACAAGGAAACCTTCTAATAACAAAAATAGTTACAAGTCCTCGTG
This sequence comes from Lepeophtheirus salmonis, assembly GCF_016086655.4. NCBI lineage: Eukaryota > Metazoa > Arthropoda > Copepoda > Siphonostomatoida > Caligidae > Lepeophtheirus > Lepeophtheirus salmonis. Next base: position 48,088,593 of record NC_052131.2, read on the forward strand.
TTTCCCCGAGGTACCCCTAGATCCTTAAAACAAACCCCGTCAATTTATCCAGTTTTCAACCATATTTTAAGCTATTTATCCCCCCCCTCCTCCTCCTATATTGCAATAATATTAGTCACACATGAAGGTACTTACTCGGGGAATGGAACAAACAAATATATTTAAATATTTTTCACAAATAATATTAGGCAAATGTATAATATGTTATTATTCATCATGAAGTTTGAACAAAATACGGGTAATTTTCTCCAGGGCAGTTTTCTGCGCACGGTATTTTCTATCTATGTACTTAAGAATCTATAACCTTGATGTTTGACTCCATTACATTATCAAGAAACATTAAATGGTGACCTTTAGACCTTCCAAACTTCTAAGAGAGGTAAAAGAAGAACGAAATAATCATAATACAATCATACTGTATTTCATATGTCAATCCCAACCCAAAGATGTATTTTTACATACTAAATAATATGAAATATATATTTATATATACTTAAATATCCATTTGACTTTGTTTCTTTTTAAAAAAAAAAATTCAACTAAAGTGAGTCAACAAGTTTAATCCGTCATAATTGTGAAAAATGAAGCCTTTTAAAAGTATGGGGAGTAGGCGAGATGACGCAGTTGATAAGGTCACTTCTCATTATGAAGATAAGTAACTTGTAATCGAAAACTCTTATTAAAATGATACATCACATATAAAAAGGCAATCCTCATTCCACCTAAAGTACAATTCATTCATCTCCAATACGAAAAAAGTATTCAGTAGAATAATTATAATTAATTATGCCTAGGTGAATCATTATTTCTTCTTTTCCCTTTGAATGAAAAGAGACCTTACAAATTATTAATTGTCAAGCTAACTGACAGAACAACGGTAATTAAAAGAGAATCTATGAGGAAAAAAGAAGGTTCTAGCAATTTGGCTGTTAAAATAGAGTTGGTGGTAAGCTAAGCTAAGCATTTGGCGTAATACCATCGATATTTCCATCATCCATACGAATTTGCTTCGATGCGTGGTAAACATCGTCCTCATCCAGCATTTCTTTTAATTTTCGTTTATATCTAAATTATTAAAATATAATCAATACATTAGAATAAGATTATCAAGAGAGAAAGGCATGACTATGAACTTACACTTGACTATCTGGATTATTTTCTTGGTTCCTACATTTTTCCAGCTTTTCTGAGATGGGTTTTATGATTGTAAGTAAGGGACATGGCTCAATATTTTTCACCATTAGACGAATATCTTGAGGATGGAGAAAAGAAATACATATAAGCCTCATAAACGCATCCTCAAGGAAGAAGTAACTTACTTTTGATGGACTCCACGAATGTCCTCAGTTTTTCATCGTTACTTCCAAACAATACGTCTAAGACATAGGAGTCCATATTTTGACCATTTTTAGATGCAGCATGAATAATAGAGGCAAGGGCAATTTGTGATGGAGCGTAGGTCAAACAAGCATTTGTAAAATTTACATCATCAAGGAATTTCTCAATATCAGATCGAAGACTCTCAGGATTGGAAAGATTTACACAACGCGTCTATTCAGCCACATATGAAATATAATAATTAATTATAATGAATGCATGTAGATAGCTAGTAGAATGTGGATAACCCACTTTAATATCGACGAGAAATCCCTCTATAGGGCGGAATGGATTGTGTACTGTGAGATGGAAATTAAGCTCTTTCATAAGGAGAAGTTCATTATTCAATATAATATCCGTTGCACGCTCCTTATTTCCCTGGATGTTAGCAATGAATTGATTGATGGAGACATTAAATTCTTCAACTTTACAAGCAAGGTATGCCGCAGTTACCCTATTTATCATAGTGTGGTGTTGTCATTTAGGAAAGGAAAAATATGAGGGAAACTGTACTTACAAAATCTCTTTTGGATGACAGTCCATAACGGAATTATTGAGGTAGAAGCGTTTAAAATACTGAAAAGCCGTCCCTTTAACAACTTTTGGCATAGGCGGTTGAAAACTGGAACAAAATTCCATGAGTTTATATTCGAAAAAACTCAAGAGTTGTTCACAGTCCTCAGGACTCAGGAAGTATTCGTCATTTTGAATGTCACCTCCCTGACTCCTTTTCTTCCTTTGAGACTCCATAAACTTTTGATGATTCTCATTTCTAAGGATTCGTATATCGTCCTCATTTTTAAACATCCAATGTCGACGCTGAGTACTCGTCGTAAACATGATTTCGATCCTTGATATTAAGAGCTTTTACTTTGTTTTTTTCCTTGTCTTGATTTAGGGTATGAAAAAGAAAAAGAATGAGGAAACGCGTTTCAATTATTACTGTTATTTTAAATGTTCATTATATTTTAATTGGGGAGTCTTTATGTGATTTATTTCAATCCAAATACATTATTACAGTAATTATAATAATTAAATTAAGTTACGTTTCATAAAGATTTTTTTTTTTCAAAATTAAAATTCATACATACAAATGCACAGACACACAAAAAAACGTTATTCATTCAATAATTATCATATTTTATCCCAAATGTGTAAAATTAACAAACAAGAAGATTTCAAGTCTTATATATATGGAAGTATTCTTTCAGTGATGACTAAAGTATGTATTTGAATATATTGGTTATGGCGTGGAACCCTATTCTGTTGGAAATTATCAGAATGTATAAATAATATTCGTGTTAATAATAGTAAATAAGTAAGTAATAAATCATATCGTTTGAGAAATATAAAAAATGAAACAAGGATCATTTATAGTTCATGTACGTGTCAAATAATGGATGTGATGTACATAAGATAGGAAAATAAGCAGATTAAATAGAATATGTAGAAAGTTGGAAATCACTCTTAATGATATTAAGATATCATTAAGAGTGATGTCTTTTTGTTTTCTTCATAAGTTAATTGCAGAGAGCAAAATCAGAGGATATATTATCTGTGTACAGGGCAGTAAAACGATATAATATGTATATTTATCATACATAGCCATACATTTTGATTTTGATGAAAAAACAAAAAATACAGGGTAACAGATGAAAATTCAGAAAGCCTTTTTACATTATCTATTATAACTAAATAAATTTGGGGAAAAAAAGCTCTAAAATGCACCAGTCAAAATGTATGAATGTACTGATTTCAAGACATTTTCCCCTCTTTTCTCCGATTTTTGAATGATTAAAAAAATAATGATCATTGAAGTAATCATTTTAGCAAATAGGATTTAAACACTTTAGTTTTTCTTGTAAAAAAAGCTTATATATATTAGTTATTTAAATGAAAGTCTGTAAAAATAATAGTTAAGGCATGTAATTAAACGTGTCATTATTGAACACTCGAATAACAATAAGATAAGAAAGAAGGAGAATAAATAGAGTTGAGAAAAAAATAGACAAAAAACCTTCAAAAACCAGTAAATAGTAGAAAAAATAGAATGATTGTAATTTAATTTTTCATTAATTTTTTTAAAAGTAGGTTACACCCTTTCTTAATCCAAAATTGTGCAAAATGTACGTAGCAAAAACACTTTAAGGGTCGTCTTGTTGCGGTTTTTTTTTGTTTTGTTTTTAATATATAAATGTTAACTAAATGAACCGTGAATTATTCTGACATATGTATTCTTTTCTTTAATCAAATAGAAAAATTACAATGGTTACTTTTTAAATGGTTATAAAACCCAGACATAACATTATAGATGCTATAGAAGGGAAGCAATATTCACAATATAATATATTTATAAGTAAATAAAAGAAGGACTAGAACGTATATGTTAAATATATAATAAATTAAAAGCTATATGAGACAGTTGTGTTTTTTGTTTTGTTTTTTAATTAAGGAATTGAACATGATATGGCTTGCGATTTAAAAAATAAAATAAGGAATTGTGAAGGAAACTTTCATTTGATAATAATATGTAGCATCAAAATATCACATAATAATCCTAAAGTTATCATTATATACTTTTTTTTAAATTTAAAATGCAAATGGAATAATAATGAACTATAATTTAGAGAGACTAGTAGAACATGAAAGATAAAACAAATGTATAGGATTATCCTGAAGAGGAACATATGCCATTTTTAAGAAATTAAATAATTTAAATCAAGTAAAGGAATGACATGTGTACTGATTTTAACGTATAAAACCAATCATAAGGATGTAAGTGTGAATATATAAAATAGCTATCTTTTTATATATCATTTCAACACCCTGCAAATTATGTACAAAATATAATTGTCTTTTAGAAGAATTAATTATAATTGGTGCATATTTATCATCATCATCATCATCATAATAATTGATAAGTAGTTTGGGTCAAAAAAGAAACACTTACATTCAAATTTATCCTGAACACAAAGGCCTTGCTGGAATGAATTATTATAACTATTTTTTTAACTTTCAAAAAGATCAATTGATGAAACAGTAAATGCAGAAGTTGTAGGCTTTTTTTTTTTTTTTTTTTTTTTTTTTTTTAAATATAAAAAAGTGCAATTCGAATGTACATATTTTTAAATCATCAAAATAAAAGTCTTGTTACCAGGAGACTTATCAAACATTATTTATCTCGTCTCTTTCCTTCTTTTGTTTTAATCAGAGAGGGAGGCCAAGGACGACGGATTAGGAGGGTAAGATTCGGGTGAATTTCCACTATCGATCTCACCAAGAAAAGAAGATATTTGAGCCTGCTGATGATGACTATTCTTTTGATTTTGCAATTGTTTTTGAAAAAGGAATTGTTGTTGTTGTGATGGAGTAGCTAGAAATTGAGGATGAGGTGGTGGACCAGGATTTTGAACAAACATTTTTTGATTTTTCAACAATTTCATAAGCTCTTCTAATTCAGTCATTAAATCCTTTCGTGTACTTTGTAATTCCGTGAGCCGTTGATCCAAATCCTCTTTCTTAGATCGAAGACCGTGAAGTTCATTAATCAGCATGGGATTAGTATTTGGCGGAACAATAATGGGTCTCGACTGTAAATTGTGATCTGCATAGCCTCCTCGAGAGCGTGATCCTCTTGGGTAGGAAAAGTTGTTTGAGTTTTGTCTTAGTTTTGTAATGTCCCGAATGATTTCTTGGTTTTTTCTCTCCAACTCCTGGACTAATTGTGAGTGCAAAGCGGAATTGCTCCTGGATTCATCATTGAGTCGGAGTGTATACTCAGCAATTAAGCTATGTTCATCCGTTGTATTATGCATTGAATCGGATTGTATAAAAGAACCACCTGCCTCAGAGGAAGATCTAGCCGGTGTTGAGTGATGATGTCTCTGATCCATTCTGGGGAGAGATGAATAAGAGGGATGAGAAGGAGGATTACGAGGAGTAGTGCAACGTGAGGATGGGCGAGGTGTTAGAAAACCATTATTATTGTTATTATTCGGGTGATGAGGCAAGGGCGTAGGCATGGATATGATGACTTCCTGTTCAGGAAAATTAGGAATGGCAGGCGTTTTTGATTTGGAGCGGGAAATTTTCCCTTCTGTATGAACCTCATTGTTATTTTTATTACCAATGCATTGAAGTGACTTCTTAAAAGAAGATCGGCCTGAGCTTGACTTGTAGGAATTGTATTCTTTAAAAACATCATCACGATGCTCAGGACCAATTTTCCCTCTCCAGAAGCAATTTTGACAAAGATGATAATTAGCCCGATCGGATTTATATCTGAGTCCATTAAAGCCCCGAATACGACAATACCCACATGTGACAGGATGGTGCACTGACTCTGCATTAATAACTCGATGCAGAACAAGAAGCCAGGAGAGACAAGAAGGCCCTGGATCTGACATCATGGTTTCTAAAAAGTCATTGACATTGATTCGAGCGTCTTCTGGGAAGATGACTTCCGAGGAGGAAGACTTGAAAGCTTCATACTCTCCCACGGACTGAGCAAGTTTCAGCAAGTCCCGGAGGAATTCCCAAAACCGCTTGTGAATCAAATGTCCGTTCCCATCCGCACATTGACTAAACACATAGCGGAGTTTATCCATCAATTTCCCAGCTGCCAGAGCGGCCAAGGCTGTTTTCACTGACCGGATTTTCGTCTTTGGACTCAGCCGCATGAGCCAGGAGAAGAGAACGTCTCCTTCATCACGGATTGCGGGGCCCGGAGGAAGCCGCTTCCCCAAGTTCACATATAATGAGGTCACAAGGCTGCGGAGACGACCTTCTCCCAGAGTCACATTCCCTTCGCGGGCATTGTCATTCAAACCATTCTCACGGAAGGACTCGATCATGTTCCAGATGTCAATGTGATGCAGCAAACTCTTCTTTTGAAGAGCACGCAGCTTTGAAGCTGTCCGATAGGAGGCGAACCGAATTGAGTCCAGGTCTTCCTCTTCCTTCTCATCCTCGTCCTCATTTTGAAGGTCCGTCTCAGCGGCAGAAGTCTCCAAGTCCTCCATCTTTATATCCTAGGAAGAAGGAAGATCCGTAAGGTCCTGAGTGAGTGATACTTCTCTCTCTCTCTCTCTCTCTTTCTTTCTTCCTTCCCTCCTTCTTTCTCTCTTTTTTTTAGTCATCTTCTTCTTCTCTATCTTTTTCCCTTCTCCCGCCAGCGGTAGCTCGCCACTTATCCCCAGTTGGGACATGGGAACACTCTCTTTCTTTCCTCACTCTCTCTCACCACCTTCAATTCACTCACACTCTACAATCCCTTTGTATGAACGCATCAAGTTTTTAATCACGACAACCTCATCAAATATTTGGGGTTTTTTTTTCTCTCATTTATTCAAACAATGTTAATGTTTCTAATTTATTAATAACTATACATGATTATAGATTCAGACATATGTTCTAGTTATTATAGAAAGAAAATTGGGATCATCCTTTAAATAATGAAATATATTTCTTCTATCATTTCAGATAATAGTATATAAAAATTATACTACACATTGAAAGAAGGGTTACATATACTCTACGTATTCCATATTCATATTTAGCATAACTCTCTCTCTATATATATAATTAATTAATGATAAAAAAAAAATCAAGTTTCAGATGTCTCGATTTTTTTTCTTTTTTAAAAGTTGTGTGATAAGTCATAAGAGATGTCTATATTAATTATATTCTCTCCCTGCACATTATTGACCCGGCTAATTAGAAAAAAACAATTCGATACTAGAAAAAAAAATTCAATACAAATACACTTTTTAACAGTATCAACTAACGAGTTGTTCAGTACTCACTTAACTTACTATGTGTGATACTAAGTGACATAAATAATATGCACTACCAATTTAAATCAGTTAGTCCCCCTTTTAATCTACTCTTTCATCACGTGACTATACTCTCATCCTGGAGTATGACGTAATATACTTACAGTATGTGATATCATATTGTGTATCTAAATTTAGGCTTTATTTTCATTGTACATATATAATATGTAATGTTTATATTATATACTTGACATATTCTTTTCCATACGACCACTGCAGAATAAATTTCTAGTATTATATGTAATAGATTGTGGAAGAAGCCCTCGACGAGGAAAGATGTGTAGGATCATAAAAAAGTAATGAAAAGTTCCTATTAGACTTAGTTATTAGTTAGTTAGTTTCAGAGCAGAGGGTTGTTAGAGATAAAAACATAGGTATATGATAATAGGAAGAGGACTTAAAAAAAATAATATTTATTTGCAAAGAGATTATTTCAATCCTTAGTTATAACTTTAAGTATGGAATTTATTTGCAATAAAATACTCTAAAACATGTAATGAAACACGCAGTGTACACTAATTCTAGGTATATACCCCAATATAGTTGTACTATTTTTATTCTTAAATTACGTACGTAGGTCTGAGAATTAATGTACTGGAAATTTTTACAATGAGAAAATGAATCGTCAGAAATAGGAGTAGAATGTACATATGTATTATTAAATAGGCTTTAATGTGAGCCTTGTTTAAATAATAAATAAGCTTCAATCAATATTATATATATATATTTAATGAGGTTTATTTTTATTTTAGATTTATACATGCTAACATACATACAGGGTGCTCCAAAATGAGTGTCCTATTAACTTTAACATCATGAAATTATGTGCTTAGAGATTCAAGTAAAAATAATTGCAATAGCAAAATGAAGTCCTAGACCAGTGGTTCTCATATAGGGGTACGCATATTCTTTGGGGTACTTGGAGGCACTCCAGGGGTACTTGAAAATTTATAAGAATATTTTACAAGTGGTCCATAACTCAGGGGTGTCCGCAGTAGGTAGGCTGGAGGGGTTGTAGCTCTCCAAAGTGAGGAATTTTAGTATTTAACTAAAAATTTTAATATTTGAAATTTAGTTTAGTTTTCTGTTAATTTTCTACAAAAAATTTAATATTTGAAATTTTTTCCCAAAAATTTCATTTTTGTTAGCAACTTTGGATCTTAAATTTTTTTTCTCCAAAAACTAAATTTTTTGAGAATAGCTAAGGATTTTTGAAATGTTTTCCAAAAACTAAATTTTTTGAGAATAGCTAAGGATTTTTGAAATTTTTTCCAAAAAAATTTAATTTTTGGATTTTTTCTCAAAAAAATTCGAAAACCAAGCCCCCACCTTCCAAAATATAATCCTGTGGACGCCCTTGTCACTTAATCTAAAAATGTGTTGTGTTGTTAAGGCTGTACTTGGGTGAAATACCTAAATATTTTACAAGTGGTACATCATTAAAAAAGGTTGAGAATCCCTGCCCTAGACCACACTTCATTACACATTACATCATAACTGAGGGAAACCCCATAATGGGGGATCATAGTTAGTAATTTTTTATACATTAAATGGACAAATTTCCAATAGACCTTTACACAAAGCTTTAACAAATGGCTTTATGCATAAAAAAAGACTTAACACGTGCATTGAATGCTGCTTGATACCAATGAATGGAAAAACAGCAATATTTGAATCAAATCAATTAAATATGTACTGAAAATACCTAAAAGTGGCTAGATTTGTACTATTTTTTTTTTTTTTTTTTTTGATCGATTGGCGACAAAAAATAGGTTAGTTACATAAGAACATCTTATTCTTTCTATTATAATGGTTACTTTTATGTACAACACAAAAACAACATTGTACAACGATGTTCTAACATATTTCAAATACATTTTAGGGGCATATATATATACAATAAAACAAGACAATCGAGATTCACCCTCTTCACTCGATCTTAACCTCCTTGAATTTTCACTGGTTATGTAGAATATGATAAAAAAGGGAGGACAGTGCAGTTTCCAGGATCAACATGGATACCCTTATGACAGTTGTGGAGGAAAAATATTTCGAAATCCGTTACTAGTTGCAAGTCAGTTCGGGGCTTCACATCAAATGTTATCAATACCGTTATGAATATGTTTATTTTATATATTATATGTTGTGTACAAGTTTCGATATCTAAACAAGTTGCAAATTGTATAAGCAAATTGAACAAGTTGTAATTTCTTTGTCTTGAAATTCATTATTTTATTGCAATATTGGTCAATAGTGAAGACAATGTTTGAGTTATTGAAATCTAAAGAAGGTCTTAGGTTAAAAAATACCTAACATTTACTAATAACAGTCATACTGATGTATATAGGTCTTTCCATACCTTAAAATCTAATTTAATAAAATCCCCCTCTTTAAAACTATGGGAAACCTAGACATTCGTGGATTTGAAGTATTTAAATGTATGTACAATGTGGGATTTTGTACAAGTTGTAACTTGCACAAGCAGATTGTACATGTTATAATATATATGCCTCGTGTATAATATCTTACTTAATTATTTTATTTCTGTAGTGGTTTGTGGTTCAATAGAGCATGAACTAACTAACATTGCGTTCAAAGCCACAAGATTGCATAGAGATAATGAGCGTAGTAAACAAAAAATCACGTAAACAACGCTCATTTTTACTAGGCTTTCTCATTTCCTGGGAAATTGTCCTTCAACAATATCCCGGGAAATCCCTTTATAAATTCAGGGATTTCGATCAATTCTAGGATGAGATAGTTAATAGTAAATACTGTTAAATTTAATTAATTTATTTTATATTTAAAAAGAAAATAAATTTGAAGCTAGTTGTAAAAGATCCCAAATTAATCAATGTTTCCTATATGAGAAGATGAAATTTTTATATAATGAATAGGTTAGGGAAAAAGTAATTTCGTTTTTTTCTTGCTTTATTTCAATGGTTCATAAGAAGTGTTACAATCATTTGATTTACTACAAGTATACCCCATTCTATTTGAAAACTTGTTGCCAACGAGAATCCAAATTCCTAATACCCTTTTCGTAGAAGCCCTTGTCCCTATTGGCAAAAAAGCTCGGACAATCAATTTTCACAGCCCTCTATTGAGGCCAAATTTGAACCACCAAGCGCCTTGGCCATAGACAGGAACAGGCGGTAGTCACTTGGTTTCAGGTCCGGACTGTAGGTTGGACGCATAAGAACTTCCCATCCAAGCTCCCGGAGCTTTTAGCACGTCATCAAAGATGTGTGCGGCCTGGCGTTGTCTTGATGATGTCTTGTAGTTTCCTATTCACCGATGATGGCGAGTTCTGTTCGATTGCCAGCTTCAAACCGTTGAGTTGTTCACAATAAAGGGCAGAATTGCGCAAAAAAAAAATCGTTCGAACCAATGTATCACCCATTTATAAATTGCAAACTATCTTGGTCGATTTTTACGCGTTTTTTCCCTTTCAGATAGTAAAATATGGCGAATTTCTTCCTTTGATACCTCCATAATCAACACAACATAATTCACGACTGAACTGGCCAAGCAAAATACTGTCGGAAAAACGTTTGTAGTATACACTCACACTGTAAACACCTTATCGTGTGGTCCCATGAGACCAGATATATAAGAAAGGGTGGGAAATACGAAATTACTTATATTACTTTCCTAATGTTATATTAAATAATCCTTTTTTGGATTGTTATAGTTATTTTATTGGGCACGTTATTTCCACTGTAGCATAAATTGTTCCTGACCTTATCTTAAGTGAATTTTTATTACTTATTCAACTTTTGGCTAAATGAATTATATAAAAGTAGCTCTTATTATGCAACAATTAAATGCAATATTTCACATAAGATGTTTTTTTCGCAGGAATTTTATCATTGGTATAAAACTGTGAGAAATTCCAGATCCAGGAAAATAACCACAAGCTCATTGAACTTGAATGTTCCCATTGCGCTTCACTTTTTATAAGAAAGACAAACTGGTAATTACTAAAGGATTTATTCAGTCCTTTAGTAACTACCAAGGTTGTACCCTTATTGATCTAGCGGTTCAAGCGGTTCCAGTTCTTGAACCACTAGAGCCGGAACCAACAAATTCAAACCCACATCAGAACCGAGACTGCAATATATTGCTTATCGGTCTCGGTTCTTGTACTTTTGTCCCTATATAGAATAAATAAAGATATATATTATAAAAATTTGATTAGCTTAATAAATAAGTCAATTGTCTGAGTTTTTTATTTGTTCAATCGTAGCGTTTTCCAATGATTTTTTACGTCGCCAGGGTGATACAGTTGTATCTGAGTTCTGAAAAAGGGGTTTTAGGCACCACATGGTGTAAATAAAAGAGGGAAGGGGTGGGGTAGATTATGGATCCAGGCCCGTTACAAAACTTGTCGATCCCCTATAATATGATAACTATGATATTTCTTAACCCAGGGGTTTTCAAACTTTACTATCCCAAGACCCCCTTCCCCCTCCCTACACTAATACATTTTTAGCTGAGACTAAATACGACGAAACATGCGTACTATGTTTATGCTGACTGAAAGCAATCCTCAATATTCCATCTTCCCCCCCCTATTCTCCCTTCACGACCCCCACTTTGAAAAATGAAAACCATTTTCATAAGCAACTTTATTTTTCGGGGTCCCTGCTGGAACTTAGGGCACTACGTATAAGGTAACTGCGGTCCTGTTTGTATCAAATATCATTTCCTGGGCCCGAATTTTCTAGTGCGCCCCTTGTTTTCAGTGACTGTTATCAAACTGAGTCTGTATAAAAAAGATCCGAAACCGTTAAAATGAAAGAACCAAGGCCTATAGAACCTCTGAACTTGAACCGGGCACAACCTTGGTAATTACCATCTTCATCCCTACTAAATAATAGATGTGACATTATTTATAAGTAACTCATCAGTGAAAACTTGGATAGCTTATTATATTTACTTATTCATTATTAGTAATTGTCATTGGAAAAGTTAAAACCTTCACCAATTAATGCCTATATCAAACATATAATGGAGATTTAATCATTGAATTGGTACTTATTATTACAAATACTAGTCTAAACTCTATATCTTCTCATTTTTGTTTGCAACTTGAACAATCTTCTTGTACTTCAAATTACAACTAGTATAAAAACCCAACTTTTGCATATCATATATTATAAAATTCTATCAACATCTCATAAATAATAAGCTGATATCATTTACAGTCCATTTGCAAACTCCTTGATTTGATGTTACACAATTTACATATTCAATAAATAATATCTATGACCCTGCAAGGCCCTGCTTTGACTTCAAATTATAGATAATTGATTTATCAAAGTCTTGTTTACAAATGGTTAAATTTAAGTTTCCATATATACTTTCATGATTAAGCTTTAGTTTTAAGTTCAACAATAATTATTTTATATGGTGACAACCTGGGTCGCTCTTAGGATTGGTTGTATAGACAGTGAGATATGTTTACTTATAATAATTATAAATCTATTTCTATTAATGATCTTATTTGGTTGATTATGGCAATGACTTTTTCCATACTATTAAATGATTATAATAGGAATTTATCTGTGATTCCCTAATACTTATGAATAAATTCGTCCATCAACATAAGATACGAGAAAGTCCTTCCGATTGATAGGAGTTGATTTAATACCAATTTATCGATCTAAAAATATTTAAAATATTTGTTATTTATGATGAAACAATTGGTTTAATAGAGCGTCTTCACTGACGTCATAAATTGCATCATAATTCAAGGGGATTCCTGGCTCATAGTTGTTAGTTTTACAACATAAGATAAAATGGACAAGTTTCAAATAAACCTTTATGAAACTTCTTCACATGGTTTATGAATAAAAGAGACTTAACACTTGTATTAACTACTTCATGTCAGTGATACTTTAATCAAATCAATTTAATATGTATCGAAAATCCTTATTAAATCGCTAGCTTGTTGCAATCATTATTGTTTTGGGACGATAAAAGTACGACAATTAGAGAAAAATACCTTATTATTTCCATTTTAATTGTTAATTTATTGTCTGCAGTATGGAAATAAGAATTTATAACGATGTAATAACATTTTTATAATATATTTTAGTGTCAGATATTTAATAGACCTAGGTAATATAGATATATTTTTGATAGATGGTAAGGTTGAAGTCATTTTATTAGTTGATACCATTTTGATATTCAATGTTCTTAAATTTTCCTTAGTATTCATGAAAATAGGGTTTTAATTGTTATAAAACTTGTTTGTTTTGGCCCAAAAAAATGGTCCACGTTTACAATGCTGATGTCAAGTGAAAACGCATTTTATGCATACATATGAATAAAAAGGGTTGATCCGTATGATCAATATATATTCTGCACAAATAGCATTTTTGAAATTACATAATCTTAATGTTTTTAACATGTCTCTTTTTTATAGGTAGCCATAATAGTAGTACATAATGTTTTCCTTTTTTCAGTTGGTAATTCTTAAATAAACCCGCGAGAGTGCCGGCGCCAAATAAAAAAAGAAATAAAAATAATATATTTTTTCCCCATATAATAAAAGCACACGACAGAAAAAATTGCGCGGAAAGACTGAATGACTAGTTGTACAAAAAAGGGAAGTAGACCAAAGAACAGTTTGTACAAGGGTATGCAATAGTCCACGTGATAACCGGACATATTGTGTAATTTTACATATTACAACTGTGTGTAATCGAATGATAAGATTTGTAGTAAAACTTATTATTAATATAAATAAAATTGTTATTTTTAAGTCTGAAGGAGATAATTTTTTAATTTGAAAGAAAGAAAGAATATGGAGACTCTGGATATAGCGTCCAAGACATTAATGCAGGACTTTGTCTGCGACGGAAACGATGCGCTGAATTTTAAATTGGTTCGAATGGAGTCCGACATCCGCGATGACTCCACATCGTTCAAACCCGAGATGGTTCATCAAATCTACGGAGAAAAGTGAGTGACTTGATTATTATTAATACTGTTTGTGTGCTCTACATACTTTGACGCTTCTATTTCACTTCTTATCCTAGCGAAAACATATTCGGGTATCGTGGACTCAAGGTGGATTTCTGGATGACGGCGGGATCCTTGAAATGCTATTTGAATCAAACTGCAGACGAGACCATTAATCCCAAAAAAGCGGAAGGTGTATTGCCAGATGAAGTCATTCCTCCACTTGTTAAACTCCTGGCTCCTGGACAAGCCCTTTCATCCCTCTCAGAGTTTCTTAAAGCAGTGAAAAAGGATGAAGAGTTCACGCCGATTGGAAACAAATTGTCTTCTTTTACTCTTGATGGTAGTAAGTTAACGTTGAGATCCTTTTTAGAATAAACATATTTAAGAAGTCCAGTACTGTACTAAATACCTAATAGTAATACGTGACATCAACTCTGGGCCTTCTATTCCATTCCACCAAACTAGCCTTTAATTCAACAATTGTGCTAGTGCGTTCATGCCCATTGTTGTTTGTATAAGAGACGTGCACCTTACTTGTTAATTTAATTTTATTAATGTAATAGTGGATAATTTAATCTTTCATTAATTCTGAAAAGACGTAATTAATTAATAATTGTCAAATTACTTCAAAAATAAGCATGATGATAAGTTTGATCCCATATAACCCATGTTCTATTTAATTTTAAACTATAATTGGCGAATTATAAATGGTATTTAATTGAATATTATTAAATCTAAAATACATTTAAAAAAATAAAAATAGGTAAACCTAGTCATTAGAGAATATATTATGATCAACATGTTTAGTATATATAAGTGTTAGATTAGAGTTTGAACTTTTGACTATCTCCACATCTAATGTGCTTTTCCCTACTTAATACAAAAATAATCATTTTATGATTTAAGGAGCTCCTTTATTTTTTCATTGATATACTTTTACAAATCATTATTCGAATTTTTCGAGTTTTGAATATTCAAATTAAATAAAGTATGATTTACCAAAAAGTATATCTAACGAGTCGAGTAATTTTTCCAAAAGTTGTTCGAGTAATACAACACTTGTATATTTATTAAATAAAACTTTAATCGAATATTTATTTCTTTAAATTCTACTCTTATTCATGTCCTTTGACGTTTAATCGACGGACGGACATAATTTATACCCGGTTTTGCAAAGATTAGATTTTAAAAGGGATGCTAACCATCTCAGTTTTCATCTGTATGATCATTGGTCTTTATAGCAACCAACAATATAAAGAAGAAGCCTGGACGTAGTTGTTTTTTTATTTATCTTATAAAGAGTTTTACTTTTTGAGCTAAAACATTTTTTTAAATGCGCCATTTTACGACTTTTAGAGTTTATTCTTATTCTTTTTAGGTGATAAAGTTGTTCGAAATTATGAGATATATGAAGCAGATGAGTCTATTAAAGGCTTTAGAGAATATCACGCCAAGCTACAACCCTGGATCATGTTTTACATTGATGCTGCTTCCTATATAGACATTGATGATGAAAATTGGAAATTTTACTTGCTTTTTGAACGAACCAATATCAATGGAAGTCCTCGCTATTATATCGCTGGCTACATGACTATCTACAAGTACTATGCATATCCGGATAAAATTCGTCCTCGTATATCCCAAATGCTCATTCTTCCTCCCTATCAGAAACAAGGCCTGGGTGCAAAACTACTAGACATTGTTTCTAAAACATTTTGGGACGACTCTAACGTTGTAGACATTACAGGTGAGTGATTTTAAAAGAAAATGCCTGGGCATTGACGTCATACATACGAGCGTCTTTTAATGTACCACCATTTTTTATTTATTTCGGAGTCTGTTTTATATTATTGTTTGTTCTAATGGGAAAAGTTAGTTTGAAAACTATTGTTTTTAGAGCGTAAAGAGAACGTTAAAACATACATATACTGACTGAGAAAGTTAGAGTTTCATCTTTGTCTCAATTTTGTACTGTTTCTTTTAATCCAGGGATTAATAATTTATATTTATTAGGGCATGTATATGCCCTAATCCGTTAAATATAATGAGGTTATAAAAAACCAATGTGCATGTACGTGTTAATTTATCATATGCACTCCTTCAATTTTTTTAAATTGATTAATGAAAGTTTAATTTGAAATGGCCTTAACACTTGAAAACATGTACTTTTATTTAGTATGCACATTTATATTATAATTGTTACTTGTTGCTATTAAAATGTATAGCACATATTTTATGAAAAAGATTGTGAAGTTAATTATGGCAAGCATGCTGCGGAGTTAATACATAAAATCCCTGACTCCGACTTCAGTATTTTTTATCTCATAGACTCCTATTCCAACACACAATTTTTTAATGATATATTTTATAGCCTATATAAGTACTATTGAGTCTAGAGACTATAAATATACATTTAATTTATAGCTATTCTTAAGTTTTTGAACATAATTTATGCACTTGTAACGTAGGAATGACAGCACACACAACCACTTACTGCAGCGTTACACTTTAGTCTGATGGTATTGACTATTCACAAGACAAAGGAATATCTAGCATAGTTAGTGTGTGCTCTATTCAACATAATTATTTATACATTAGAGATGCTCTGGAATTGTGATTGTATAGACCATAGACCACGTTTGAAATTTGTGAAATAAACTTAAAAAGTTTCATAAATTAATAGTCCTTAATACCTATGATTAATAACCATTTAGATAAAAACTTTACGTATACTCAATGTAAGCCTTAGATAATAATACATTAGTTAATGTATTATTAGAGTCTGTAAATTAAACTATTCAACATATGACGATACTTTCTCCATTGCAAAAAAGAAAGAAGTCTTATAATTATAATGTATTTTTGCTAACATTAACGGAATGAGGGGGCGTTATAATAACAATGACCGGGTCAACGTGAATGTTAATTCTTATATTTACAAAAACTGTATACAGTCTACTTGCTTGTAAAGATAGGACATTTTCTCGTATCCGGATCGGTTCGGATCTACAGACATCAATATTTAAGAATATTTCAGGTACCCAGATTCAGAAACTCAGCATCCAGATCCTAAACCCAAAATGCACTGATAATTGTCTCAAATTTTATGAGCCTAAACTTAATAGGGATATCATTTTTTGATTTACATGCTAAATCTTTCATTTTTTCATTTTAAAATTTTCATACAATAAAATATATAATACATTCATCAAATATTTTCTGAGGGGTAAAACATTTGGAACTAGGATTGACGTACAATTCTGGTACTTAACATTAATTGTGGGAGGAACATAACATATCTTATGTAGAGGCACTTGTACATACTCAAAAAAGTAATACTTACAAATTAGTTAAAGGATTATAAAGCTTTATTTCTTCAATTGTGAAAGGATGTCCCCCCCTCTCTCTCTATTCCAATCCCTAAAACCAGGTATGCGCCTTTGAAATGAGACTTATAAAAAAATTGAGCGTTTATTGTGAAAAAATGGTTAAAAATTTAATTTTCAAAGTATGCACCTTCGCTAGCCACACATTTTCCCACCTTTCAGGCAATTTATGGATGTCTTTCCAAAAAAATTGTTTGTCCTTGGCTGCAAACCAGCCATCGATCCATTTTTTGGCGTCAGCGTGAGAATCGAAGAGTAAATCATTCAATGCGTGGCCCATCGATGCAAACAAGTGATAATCGGAAGGCGCCAGGTCTGGCGAGTAAGCCGAATGAGCTAGAGGTTCCCAGTTGTACGATTCAACAAGCGGGCGGTTGGCTATAGAGCGATGAGGTGGTGCGTTATCATCAAGGAAAATTACCTTGTGTTGCCTGGCTTCATATTTTGGGCGTTTTTGGTATATAACATGGTTCCAATCGGCCAATTGTTGCTGTTGTTGAGCTATTCTTGCGTTTGGCCGTCATCTTCATCGAGCAATGTTTGCAATTCGGCGTCTTCAAACTTTTTCGGTGGCCCACCGTGCACTTGATTTCTCACGTCAAAATGACCACTTTGGAATTTTTCAAACCACCTGAAGCACTGTGCTTTGCTTAGAGCATGTCCACCGTAAGCTTCCACAAGCATTTGATGGGCTTGAGAAGCGTTTTTCTTCAATTGGTAACAAATAATAAATTATGTCAAAATTAGATATTTTTACGAGCGAAAAAAGTGCGTTGTTGAATGAATTAAATATTGTTGACATATGTCAAAATAAGCGTTTAAGTTTTTGGACCAGTTTATAATGTCTAACCGGCGACACCTTGGGACCAATAGCCGGAAGTCTCATTTCATAGGCGCATACCTAGTACATATTAAGAACAACTATTAGTGGGGGAAAAAAAAGACAAGAAAAGTCTAGCAAAGTATTTTAACTTTAGTGGAACGGGGCTATTAAAAATCAGCAACATAAAGTTTACAGTATTATAATGAAGGATTGTTTAATATACAGGGAGGGTCTAGAGAAAAAGTAACTAGAATATCTGAATTTTGACTCGGACTCAGAAAAATTGGATTGAAATACAGCTCTGGATCCAGTTCCATTCTTTATCCATTTCCATTAAAAGATCTTGCCTAGGACAACACTATCAAGAGGTGCCTTGATGAATTTAATTCATTGACGAATGGGGATTTTAATTGGATTGGAAAGTAAAAAAAGACAATCCTTACGCCGAGAAATTTGTTCTAACTTATTAGGCTTTGGATTGTGAACAAAATTTGCGCGCTTAATTTTAAAAGGAGAATAATCAAGGTAGAAACGTGACGTCACAAAGGGTCGAAATTTAATTTAAAAAGGCCTGATTCACGACTAGCTTTTTTATCCACTCTCAACCTCTACTGTCAAAAGGGAAATGAAGCATTTGAAAAAACATATGGTAGCTAGCCTTCTGTATTTTATTGTTGCCAAATGTTAATTATTGTATATTGTTAACTATTGTAAAATAGTTATTAATTATTGTACTCACTGAATTGTTATTTTTATCAAAATAAGTATTATTGATAGAGTATGACAGTAAAGGAATTATAAACGAAGGCCTTGATTTATTTAAATTAATATAAAAATCAAAATCCGATGTTATTTTTGAGTTCATAATATGTACTTATGAAAATTAATTAAAATAGCTGAAAGAAAAATAAACCGCATCTTTGTTTATTTTAAAAAGCTAGTCGTGAATTTCTACGCAATAAATCAGTTTTATCAACTCACTATCCGGTATTGCTCGGAGGTATTCGGTCCCGCCAAACAAACGAACATTGCTTCAATAGTATAAATTTGCTTTATTAATATAGAAGATAACTTGAGGCAAGAAAAAACACACCGTCCAAGTTGCCAATAACAACAAAATTCGCGCGCTAAAAAGACAAGAAAAAAGAAGAAGAAAATTTAGAACCCTTAGTGTAATCACTCTCCTTTTCTTTTGTAATATAACGTGGTGAGCTGTAGCTAAACCTCATTTAAAGTCACAATTCCTCATTTTTTATACATATATGTATACTTCCCCTTTTTTTTTTTTAAATATAAATAAGGCACTAAGCTATAGCTACACACGCTCGTTGAAAAAATGTGTCCTCAGACAACCTTTGTTTTATTAATCAACTCTTATATTCATATCCACATATCTATCGATTAAGGCCAACTTATCCGGAGCATGCGGTGATCCCATTCAGTAATACTGAAAGCTTTTCAATATCTTTTTTATCCAGTACACGAAGTCCTCTCGGATTTTTTCGATTAATACAAATTTACTTATACCGTACACAGGAACAACGAATCCGGATCCAAGACTCCTACAAAATTTTCTTGTTAGTTGTGATACAAATGTATCACCATAAATACACAGACAAAAAAAAAGTTACTGCTGAAAACACACAAAAAATGCAGATACTTTAAGTTTGGCTTAGAATAAAATAATATAACAATAAATGGTATTAATATATTCTTTTAAAGCATTTTTCGTACTTTTTGTTTTCTTAAATGCATTAATGATACATATATATTTAGTTTACTTATCATTATTATCATTTTTCCCTCCAATATTCAAATTAATGTTGAATGTTTTACATAATGTATATACATATATATCTATGTAAGCATAAATTAATGATGAAATATGAATTCATGTTCCCTATTTTTCTTAAATATGCACATATATTTATGACCAGTTTTTGGAGCAAGATGTGATCCACTTTTGCATTTAGTATATTTATTGTATATACAATTGCATTTAGTATATTTATTGTATATACAATAGATATAAGGAGTAATGATGATGTCAACATTTAGTCATAAGTAGTTTTATATTGGATTTATAACTATTAATTTCGAGAAAAATTGAATAGTGATTCGAGTCGAGTTTGAGCAAATGTATTCGACAAGGATTGATAAATTCAAGTTAATTAAACAATTATGTCAGTTTGACTTCTTCAATAAGATACGTCAATTATTAATCAAAAAATTTAATTTATGTAGTTTTAGAAACTATTTATTTGCATAATAAAAAAAATATTTTAAAAAGTTGAATCTATTTCGTGTTGAAACTTTATCCTTAAAAAAAGAATAAATACAGTTGAGTGGCGTCATCAAGGACCGAACTATATAAGTTTTTAGGACTGAACTGGAAGGGACTGTAGTCTTCAGTCCTAAATAAGGACAGGAACACCACTATTTGTAAGTTCACAATTTTGAAACACTACTGACGTCATTAACAATTCTTGTGTATGGAATCATTAATCCATAAAAAGTTATTTTTTTTCTTTTTTTCTAATAATGATCTAGACCAAAGTCTAAAAAGAGATTGATTTTTGTTTTGTGTGATCAATTTTGACTGGATATTTTCATTTTTAATTATGACGATGACAAGAGCAAATTTTAAAAACCTAATTATTTTTTTTTTTTCTATCATAAAAACATTCCTTCAGATTAATTTGATTTTGTCAGGTGGGGGTATATCATCCTATAGTCACGAGCTGGCACGTTGTTAGTATATTGGGTGTCCTTGTGGGTTTGGTCGATATATTATTTTTCTTCCTATTGGTAAGGATATTATATTATCATCTTTGTAGGTGCTGTATAAAGGGCTAAATTTGTGATTTATTCCCCTTCCTATACTCGTATGTGAGTATGTATATGCTTTAATGCGTATATTATAATATATATGCATGAATATGAGATACACTTTCATCAGAAATTCAAATTTTCTTCTTATCAATATCTTATATATTTGAGAAAAAATAAGGTTTTAAATTTTAGTTAGATATGTATAGATCCATGGGCGTCCGTAGGATTATATATATATATATATTTTGTTTGGGGGCCGGGGGGGAGGCTTGGTGTTTTACTCATAAAATATTACATCACTACTAGTGTTGGGTTTCTGCCCAAAAATCCTAGACCGTCATGATTTTTCATGTACCTAACTAAGTCGGTTTGGATTGGTCTCATTTAAATGATTGGTTTCGATTGATACTATAAATGAAATATTGATAACGTCGGGTGAGTTTCAAAATTATAAACATTGACTTACAATAACATCATATGAGGTTAAGTCTGTTGCACAAATCATATTTGTATAGCTCATCAATCAAGATAAAGTAATTAATTGGTCCGTAGATTGAAAGTAAAACAAATCTGTCAAGAAAAATCACTTGATACCTAACTTTAAAAAAAGAACGGTCTTGGACCAAGTTTCAACATTTACAATTACTTAAACAATATTAAGTATTATATTCCCCAGTATTTTTCAGATATGAATAATTTATAATCTTAACAGTGGTGTCCTAAAAGTCTCATTTTGACAAAAAGTAACTTGTTACACATTTGCATACTTCTATTATGTGGTCATTTAACACAATATAAAGCAGGTTACTTTTTTTTTTTTTTTAATTGTATTCTCCAACTATTTAATTATCTTGCATTTCTGTTTATTAATTATTCTGATTAATCCTTTGAAGGTGCTGCAAATTACACTTAATGGCTGCAAAAAATAGCATGTCACAATTTGAAAATATGAATATGATAGATGATTCTATTTGAAGGGTCATGTTGGAGCCATATAAAGTCTCGTAAATTAAATAAATGCTTTAGAGCAGTACTAATTTCGTCAGCTATTCTACTCCTAAAAAATAGTTAAATATTTCGAGAATCAAAAAGTCATAACAAACAATTACTCACTAAAAAAAATATAAAAATCAATCCATTTGTCCCCCCCTCGATGAAAGCAATTGCTTTTAAAGTATCTATATATCTTGTTGAATCTGACAATTTATATTTGACAATGTCAAGAATATGGTCCCAGGAATCACAACCCATCCTTGGTATTTAAATGCAAAAGCACCATATCTTGCTGCAGAGTATAAACTATTGCTCTCAGGTGTTCTCTAACAATTGGTTCTTCAATTATCAATTTATTGTCAATAAGGGTTTTGGCGCTCAAAAGAGCAAAATGCATTGCTCGATTTTCTGCACTTTTTCGTCTTTGCCTTGTAGGCAAGCCGAACAAAATTATTGCATTTAAGTTATTAATGTTTTCCCCCTCCATATTTAGAAAAATCAATTCAATTAAAAAAGACACCAAAGAGCCATGGACAAACGCATGCAAAGTAGTATTAAAAAACTTTCCAAAGTTTTTACAGGATTGTAGTAAACAATACAGTCTGTGGAAATCAGAAATTGACACGTAAATTATTTTGCTTCGACAACTCCACACAAAGAATTACCGATTGTGTTAGCCCAAAACTCTGATAGTTCAATTTTCTGATGAAATTTTGATATATTTTGTACGATACACTAGCACATGAATGCGAAATCCTCGTCTTTAAGTACCAGGGCCCTTGAAGTAAATGATGTCTTGCAGATTTTGTTTGAGGAAATCGATATTTTCCATTGTTTAACAGGGAGTTTGTGCTGCGGTTCAAGTCATGATCAGTAATTACATTATTAGTTATTGCCTCCATTTCCAAGTCCTTAGGATTCTCTATACTCTTAAAAAAAATATTTTTTGCATGCATTTTGTCTCAGGATAGTCACGTTTGACGTAGAATCAAAGACAAGATTCTCGTGCCATATAATTCTTTCTACAGCAGCTCAAGTTTGAGAGATGGAATCCATAACACTATTTGATTAGTTAGAGCTGAGCATAATCCAAATTTTTTGCCGATTCCGATACCATCTTTATGACAAATTTCGTTACAGATTCCTTATTATTGTTATTTAGAAATAAAGGAATTAAATACATGAAGAATAAAATAAAAGAATGAGTTTCTTTTTTTAATATTTTACTTTTTATTAATTAGGGCTTGACAAGAAAATCATCAATATTAGTAATGGACCGATTAATTGGGAATCTGAGAATCGGTTGCTATTTCTAGAATTGGCATCGGAAAAATAATATTTGATTACGATTCGTATGTATTGTTATTTATTTATTTTGCTTAGTAATGTCAGCAATGCCTTCCCGATTCCGATGCATCGATACACTCCCAATAGTTTTTCATTTTTGTTGAAATTTTGTATAGTGTTGACGCATCTATTCAAAATATAATTAGTTCCTTCACTACTATGAGTATCTACTGTTGAACTCTTTGCAAAAAATGCCTTTTTGTTCTCTTCACGTACGACCATCATAATACTTATGTAATAAAATAGGGCATTGTCTTTCCAACCACATTTAAAATGAGATAAACTTTGAGTTTAATTGTTTTCTTTCTTTCCTTATTTTCTCTCTATCTTTTTTTTATTCTTTCAGTACTATAATAAGAAAAGAAAAGGAATAATAACCAAAAAGAAAAGAAATGGGTATAAAATAATAGCCCAGAAACTTTTTCTTTTGTAGTATGTTGTTGTTCCCTTACTGACTCACTAACGTATTTACTTTTTATGATTGCTGTTTAGTTTAAAAGGAATGATCATTATTGTCTTTCTTATTTCCTTTATTCTTCTTCATCAACATCATATGCCTTTCATCATTATCATTAAAAGTATGTATAATCTTTTAATGCAAAGGAACAAGAGGAGAATGAGGGGAAGTCGTTGAGCTGAGAGTAGGCAAGTTGTTGTCCCAGGAGCTATTCAACTGTACTACAGTGTGTGTAACTAGATTTGAAGAACGAGGGGTGTCTCCTAAGTTTCTTACCTCAAGGTGTATAAAAGCAAGTCACATCTATCTAGCATCGAGTTGGCAGTTACTCACCTAAGTATAGCCCATTTTGGACGCGCAGTTGTTATGTAGTAGTCATTGATGTGAGTGTTTTTGTTTAAAAATGGGCAAAAGTGAGTATGTAGCTGAGTTGTTGTTTTGAAGTGTCACCTTTAAATAGAATTTAACAATAGCTGACATAGAAAGGCTTTTTGTTTTAAAATTTGACTCGTTAAAGTCAATCCAACTTGGAATCATTTAGCCATAAACAAAAAGTATTCCATAGAATAACATCGAGTATTATTTAAACGGGGTACAGGGATGGGATCATTACAAGGAGGATATATTAAAAAACATTTTTTATAAAAAATGTTGTATATCTTTATTAGGTAAGAAACGTTTTAGACTACCTATGCATATTATATGTGACTTGAAATGTGGGCGAATCACTCCTGATACAAGTCTTGAGAGTGTTGAAAAAATGGTGTCTTTGGCAACGCCCTAAAAAATGATCAAGGGGAACACACTCTGGGGAGGAGAGACCCATAAGTCAAGTGACTAGTCAGAATGGATATTCTCGAGTAGCAAGGCCTGGGTTGTCTTGGTCTTATGAAGACATATGACCCACCCCTGGCCACTTCGTTCATCCAGATATTAATGACGTCCTTGAGGAACTCCTGGTAGATCATTTACGTTCGCCTTGAGACTCAGAGGGAAGGAATACAACAAAGATGACGCCGTGGTCCATGAAGGAAGAGGGGAACTTGTGGCGCGCCTCGGGAACATTCTTGCTAATCTCGTCAAGAGAAAAATTGAACCAACCTAACGGAGTTCAGACTGGTAAACATTGTTCAAATTCATCATAATAATAAAAAAAACATTCATTTACATTCAAATTGAATGAATATACCCTTATTCAAGTTATTTCATGTATAAAAATGAATTAAAAAGTACTTCAATTGAAGAAAGACTTTTTTTAAACCCGAATAAATCAGTACAACAATATATTTGTACTATAGTATATATATATAAGGGAGTGTTGATCACTAGACGAGATCAGACTCCCTGAAGGATCAGGATTTCATTGCAAATTTACACAAAAATCAACAATGATGAACCATCCAAATCGATGAGATTCGTTGTCAGGGATCTCAACTGTTCTGAAAGGCTTCATGCGACATTCTAAAGAAACCTGGTTGTCACAGTTTAAAAAAAAAATTTATTTTTGGATCCAGTGTTTGGCCTCCAAGCTCACTGGACTTCTTTGTGTTCGGGCATAGTTGAGGCACACGCCAATGGATCCTCCTGCAACAAAAAATACGAACTGATGTCCAAGTTCTGGGAGGAATTCCGGAATCTGCCTAAGGAGACACTCATCGAGGCCTGCTCCCATTTCAAGGTCTAGTGGAGGTCGTTATTTTGACGCCTTAGTCGATTATATCAATATTTATTTTTCCAGCATTCATTTGGCTTTTTTTTTCATTAAAATTGGATGGTTATTTTAGGAGAAAGTCCATTTAAAACAAATATTTTTGTTGAAAAGAAGTAGGACTCTGTATATTTTAGTGATGCTTTTTTCAGTCACTAGATCTCGCATTTTTGGAATTCCCTGACACAGTGAGCAACAGTTTATCTAATTTGAACTAGACCATTCATTATTAAATTAACATCTAAAATCTTTTTTATGGAATGACGTACTGTTTTTAAATATAACCTTCTATATCCTCACTATTTATATAACGACTTTTTGGAAAGGTGTCAAAGCCTACTCAACCTATGGAATTTTAGAAACATGTACTTTATAATTACTTTTATAATTATACTCATGCAAACAGCTCATCTTGTTTTTCTTTAACTCCTTTCTTGAAGGAATGGAGTAAAGAATTACTTTCTCTCCTTTGATATTCCCCTCATATAGGAATACAAATTCTATTAGACGATTCCAGGAATCTAGAATTCCATGCCTCAACTGTTAGATCCAATGTTAGTTTTATTTATAAAAAAAAGGCTCCCACATCAAATTTAATGTTACTTTTTCGCTGTTTGAAAAAATGTGTTAAAATTCAATGTGTTGTATTCATGCATGAGAAAGAGAATATTTTTGTTAGATTCGAGATCTTACTTTCGTTTAGTAAGAGATATGGAATTTATACTATGTACGTGACTGATTGTTGTTGAAATGCTGTTTGAAAATACACAGCTCGACGACGGCTCACATGACTAATAAATAGTCATGTATCTTAAGTGTGTTGTTCTATTTCAAAAACATAATCTAAAGGAGGAATCATATTTTTGAGCAGTAAGAATTATCTGTTTTTTCTCCCTTTTTTTCTTGTTATTTCCCTGCTTTCATGCTGATAAAATTTTTCTTTTAAAAAATAAAACAAGTTTGTAGTAGAACTAATATATGTACATTTTTCTTATTATAAACGATAGATGCTTCTGTGACAAAACTTCGTATTCTTTGACTAAAAAGAAAAAAAAATGTGGTTACTTCTCCTTGCATCGTCCTAGCAAGGCTACTCAATTGGTAGTCCAAATACATGTTGTCATTAAGGAGAGGAATATATAGTTAAATACTGTTCAAGTATACGAATATCTATAGCTAGTGATAAAAAGGGGTATGTTTAAAAAAAAAAGAAACCGAAAGTCAGATAGACACCCCAACAATTTGAAGAATATTTTGGTGGAGAGCCTCTACAATCGGCTGTGATGAGGGAGAAGTGGAAGAAATAATTAAACAAGAATTACTACGATGTCGATCCTCAATTCTATTTTGAATCCATCAAAGACTTACAATTCAAATCCTCAAGGTTATTCTCCGTCTTTTATGAGCTCCTACGAATGTTCAATGAATGTGATTGAATCTAGAAAAAAAAAGAATAGATATTCATTGCTCAGGAGTTCAACAATACTAAGAGTAGCGTAGGAAAATACAATTCAGTCTTCAATTTGCAAACACCATGATACACGTGCGGACTAAATCATGCACATAATTTACATCACCTTCTATAGCCCCGCATTATGGTGTATAACTCTAGCCACGGTACCGATATCGGTATTTAGTACACGTTGGCGTCTTGATGAAGTAATACAACAATTCATTCGAAAATAAATGTATAAAAGGCCATACATCAGTTGGCAGTTAGCCTTTTCTTCCCAATTATAGAATTATTATTCAAATATTGTCGAGAATAGAACAGAGCTGATACGGAGCTTTTCCAATCAACGTTGTGAACATAGATAAGGAGAAGATAAGCCTTGACAGCTTACAACAAAATACAATGTATGTTTTTCAATGTTAGCGGGGTGAAACAGTGAGTAGTGTTCAGACAGGGTTCGAATTTTTACCGGTTCGGTTTTAAGTCATTCAATCTAGACCGATTTGGATCATTATTTCGTTCCAGACCTTAAACCATAGGTCGAAATATAATATTATTCATATAAAGATCGATTGATTTTTTCGATTTCAATCTACGGACCCTTTTCTCCCCTATCCGCCTGATTTATATTTAGTACATATATGATTTATGCATCATATTCAACTTCATATGACCGTTTTGAAACACAAGCAACAATTCATCTGTAGAATTGCTCTAGACCGAACTTTTATTTGATAACAGTCCAGACCAACCTTCCTAAAAGGACCAAATGAGTTTGCTCCACTAAAAATCATAATGATATCCGCAGTGGGCGAACCTCATCCACGCCTCCCTATCCCCTCCAAAAAAGAAGTAGACTGGACAGGACAAATCAAAATAACTTAATTATTAAAGGCACACATGCAGTAAAATCTATATTACAAATAAATACCAAGTATAAGAACAACGAATACTTATAAATAAAATTACATACTTAAATTTTGCTGAATTGCAAAAAATCCTTCATTGTACGTTCAATAACAAATTCATAAAACAGCAGAACAGCCATTTCTAGCCTGACTCTCCTTGCTTCCTTGATACAAAGGCATTGATTACGTAAAGCGTTCTTGTCACGTGGTTGACCTATGGCAAGTTTGGATGAGCTTTAGCTTTGAAAAGTTCCTCTCGGTTTCTGCAATATTAACTTGAAGAGAAATACCATTTCGGGAGGAGTGCACAAATTTGAAAATATTTCATAAAACTCCTTTGTCAGCAGCTCAAGCAAGGGCATGATGGCTTTGATGGAAAGTCATGCAAGTTATTCAGCTCCTTTGTAAGCTCTCTTTTATGCAAGTCGGATTTTCCTTTAAAGTGCAGTGTAGAGGACTAAAGGTAACACATTGTTTTGACAGCTCTTCTTCATTTTTGAGACCTTGGAAATGTGTGAGCTCTTCAAACTGTCACCACCTCTATTGTACATAGAGGTGAAAAAAAATCTGTTTGAAAATGACGTTGGTATAACGCGTACTTGAGCAGTACTACCAAACTCAGAGGAAATGAATGAAATCTTTTATTTTATTGTATACAGGCGCTCATGCCACTCCGGAGGTATCAGATTTGCCTAGGATTTTCATACAAAAAGAAGTAGAAAAGAGGCCCTAAATCAGTTGATAGTTACCCCAAATATGCCCATCATGCCAATTGCTCTGATGTAACCCGGAGTATCATTGTCATTTAATTTCTTTGTACTTTTTAAAATAAATTATATATGATGTGTGTTCAAAAAGTAAGACGACTTTTCAAATTTTGCGGCAAGGTCCATTTGGTATGCTTGATTTTTTTATATTAGTACACTCACCAGGATCATATGTTTACTTTTTCAGGTATATAATATCTTATATTTGTTTGTGAGAGGCATAAAAGTTAGAATTATTTTGCTTGTTTGACGATTTTTTTGCAATGGAAAAACATGGATCAAAGAATTTGTATCAAATATTGTGTAAAAATACGAAATTAAGTGCTCCAAAATAGTTGATATGTTGACAGTATCTCACGGGAAACTGTTTTGAGTAAAAAAATAATATTTACAATCGGTACAAACTCTTTCAAGATAACTGGGAATATGCCAATGACGATTCTTACTCTGGACGCCCAAGCACGTCAACAACAGATGAAAACGTTGAAGCAGTGAAGAAATTTGTTCTTAAAAATCGCCGAATCACTATTAGAGAAGTTGCTGCCGATATTAACATATAGGTTGGCTCGTCCCATACATTTTTTAGACCGTTTCGAGACGAGTGTATGCAAAGTTTGTTCCGAAACGGATTAACTTTGACTCAAAGAATCATGGAATGAGCATTACTCAAGAGATGTAGACGAACGTCAATAATGATTCTGATTTGCTCAAAAGGGTCAAAACGGGTGACGATGAATAAAAAAATATTGACGAAAGCTTTCATTATTCTTGAAGAGAGAACAATAAGTGTAAAGTGATCACTAGTGCGTGAAATACGAGGAATGACACGGAGGATTTGTTGTGAAGTTATATTTTTAAGTCCTTATTAGACTTGTAGCAGAATTGAGGGGATCAATATTTGATTTCTTTTATTTTTACATACCGGCGTTTCCTATTATTAGAATTTCTGTCAGTTACTTGGGCTTCTCTTTATTGCATGTTTTATTTTGATATAATATATATACACTTATGGCATTTGTTTAACTGCACCTTTGTTCATAATAGTTGAGTCCTAGTGAATGACGAGATGATTAACAGAGGGATGCATTTTACATTTGTATATTTATCTTTTTATTTTTCTTGATCGTATGTATTTAGTCGTAGGATGGATGTAAATGTGCCAGTATTCTGCTTTTTGTATATTATACAGAGTGCGACAGGGAAATTTTCTTCGTCATTATTATTATCCTTTTTTTTATATCATAATTAAGGTTTCAGGGGATATCTCAAGCAATGTACCGATATACGATTTTGATTTTCTTGCTCATTGTTTTGATTTGATCAAAATTGGAGAAAAAAATGAGTGAACAGGAATCAAAAGGGCAAAGGATTTCGGATCTTCTCGACGCAGATGTTGATCCAAAAAGAATTTCAGAATTTGTCACCGTAACTGTGAGGACAGTCCAGCACATCAGGGTGGGGAAGGAGATAAAAGGAAGGGAGGAAATGGTTTGAAGTGAGATGAAACATTTTTCAAGCCCCTTGAGGCCAAGATCAAGGAAGATCCATCAGCATCAATGCGCTGCCTACCTGACGAGTTCAACGTGGACGAGATCACTATCAGGAGGGCAGTTCATCCTGAACTTGACCTTAAGAGCTTTTTCAGGATGCCAAGGCATCTCTTCACCGATAGGATTAAGGCTTGAGAGATTAAAAAAAGTCGGTCATTACTTGAAGAGTCATCCGTCGACTGTGAAGAACTTCTCGGACAAGAAGATCTTAACAGTCTACCATGTTTTGAACCGCAGAAACAACAAATTTATAGCATCATCATCTGAGGAAGTTCAGGGCTCCTTCAGGTCATAATATCACCCCCAAACAATGTGCTTGGGAGTTGTTGACTCTGATGGGAAGAAAATGGATCCCTTCTTCTTCAAGCCCAATGAGAAAATCGCCTTTAAGTAAGGTGGAAAATCTTGCTCTGGCTGAAGCCTAACTAGCCTGATAACAACTATGAGTAGATCCAAGAAGGTGCCCCCAGCCAAACAGCCTTGAAGACTAAGAACTTCTGTAAGTTGACTTCTGGGACAAGACCTTCTGCCCCTCATTCAGTCGTTATATCAATCCCTTCGACTTCAGTGTAT
Source organism: Lepeophtheirus salmonis (assembly GCF_016086655.4). NCBI lineage: Eukaryota > Metazoa > Arthropoda > Copepoda > Siphonostomatoida > Caligidae > Lepeophtheirus > Lepeophtheirus salmonis. Next base: position 48,119,576 of record NC_052131.2, read on the forward strand.
GAAGCGTCTTGGAGAGTAAGGTTGGGAAGATATCAAACAAAAAATGTGCAGGAGCTCAAGGCCAGCATCAAGAAGCAATGGGCCAACATGTGTGCTGATTATATTGTGGCAAGTTCTGAGGTTATAATAGAGGGTGGAGGCGGTCATATTAAATAATTCTTGCCGAGATTGATCTCTAAAAGTTTTTCAATAACATTTTTCACTATACTTTTCTAAACAAAAGTAATTAAGTTTTTAGTTTTGTGTCTTGATCGGAGAAAATTTCCCTGTGACACTCTGTATATGTATATATATATAGAGAAAGAGAGATTTATTACTGCAGGTCTCTCTCAGTCATCTGTTTATTTGTCTTAGAAAGTATGGTTCAAGTCTTGGTGTAAGTTAATGCAAAGGAGTCATTGTTTATTGTGATAAAGGACTTTGATTCTGATGGAAATGCCCCAGTAGAAATTTTGAAGTAATGGAGTGTTTTATTTCGTTAGCTTTAACTAGACGCAATCAAGGTTAATAGAAATACAATGTTAGACCATCATGTAATCGAGCTTGCTATAATTTTCAATTTTATGTACTGTACCGACTGAAGGGCAAGACAGGTAGATTTTGACAAAACTCGCAACCACTCATCTACCATGACGTCATTATTAAAAGTGTGGTGGAAGTCGAACATCAGTTGTATACGCCTTATGATATAACCTAGTATTTCTATTAACCTTGGAGACAATGTATTCCTTAACAAATATTTGTTACGTGACGAGTATGAGTTAAGACTAATTGATTTTTGGATGTGTTGTTTTCTGGACAAAGACATGACGAAATTGACATTGATATGTGGGGTTGTAAATTATAAGAATTTTTTTTAGCCTGCGAATTTTGTTGTTGGTGACCTACAAAGGTTTTTTTAATCTTATCTAAAGCTGGTATAATTACTCATTCCTTCTTCAGGATGGAAAATATTAGTATAAAGTGTAACTTGATGTGTTTTTGCTCATGAGTGACGGAGATTGACACTGAGGATTTGTTGGAGAGTTATAAGTGTAAGTCCTTGTTGGACTCAGAGAGGTAATTGAGGATCAAAAATGGAGATATTCCTGCCCATGTCCTTGCTTGATCATTTTCTTTCACTTTTGTATTTCTTCCATAAAATGCTTATGATCTACAAGCCTATGTTGTGTAGAGAGTGTGGGCCCAAAATTTGATGAGATATTTGATTTATTCACATTGTTTTTAATCACGAATGTTCATTTTGCCACCAAACGACAGCTAAAAGAAAGATGAACCAGTCCTGTGTTTATACCCTGTCTTTAAGTGTACAAATGTAGGGGAAATAACAAAAAAAAAAAAAAAAAAAGGCAACGACTGTGCGATATCCTCCCAGCTGGCGTCAGTGCCTTGAAGGCTGCAAAGACAACATCAAAAACCCATTACTGCCCATACAGTCAAAAAGAAGCAAAACTTCTGTAGCAACAAAAAGGGTAACATTTGCCCTACCTCCATGTAGCCCTCCTCCGCCCCTGACCTCAACCTCCTAGACTAAGAGTGGACAACCTTTTTGGAGAGTGGGGGCCAACCAGCTATGTAGTGTCATGGCAGAGGGTTAAACAGCTATCCCTGTTAGGGTCGTGGTGGAAAACCATGTTTTTGAATATATAATTGTTTTTCTGAGTGTTGAGAGAAAACAAGGATTCAATATAATTTTATATCAGGTGAAATATTTGTGGATGACAGAAGCATAATTTTATAAGGGTTATGTCGAGTTTCATAGTGCCATTTCATGTTAGAAAATTTCATTTTGGACTAGTATTTAGATGAGTATCTATGATAAGATGGCGGCCTTTTCAAATTCACCTCAGTCCTCTGTCATATACTTATTAGTTTAGGACATCTCATAGAGTAATGTCTGGAGCATCTTGCATCCAAATTTGGATTTGCTCCGAGCTGTCATCATGATAGCCTGGTACACCATAGACACCAAGAGCTGCCAATCTATTCGCCGGGGTGTCGAGACTGTTATTGCTTGTAAAAGAGGGCATAGTGATTAAAAAATAGTGCGGACTATAGTATTGAAACATATTGCAAATTGGTTTTGAGTTGTTTTATCTTGATTCCATAAAAATCACGTTTATCATAATTTAGTTTATGTCACTGCAAGTTCTAGGTCTCCACTCTGTAGTGTAAGCAAAGTTGTTTCATATTTTGTGCAAATAGTGCTATCAAAAGCATAGAAAAATAACTTTTTTGGGTTGTATACCCCACCCAAGCAATCTTAGATACAGTCCTACTTATAGATTATGTATCAGCAGTTTGTATTGCAGTACTGCGATTGTGATGCTTGACGAAATGTGGAGTCATCATTATCTCCTCCTTCTCCTCTTCTTTCTTTCTTCTCAATAATTGTACCTATTGAGCAGCATCCTTCTTCCTCTTTTAGCAGAAGAATAAGAACATAGGGAAGATGTTCTTCTAATCAATAAGTGCATTTTCTATACAGTAAAAACAATAATAACTTGGATATAATAACTAATAATAAAAGCTCCCTTGACACATTAATAATCTAAAGGGGAAGAAGAAGAAAAGTGAAGCCCCCTTCTTCTTCTTTTACTGCGGGGATTTTCTTTCTTTTCTATCTTAGTTATAAAGTAACATTACATAACTATATATATATGTTTATACTTGGTCGTGATACAGATAGTATGTACTACATATATAGTGAGGAGCTGAATCAGGGACAAATTAAGGAAGGAAGGAATTATTGTCCCTAAAGATTTTACATTTGTATCTTATTTTTCTTCCTAGGGGTTGTTTTTCAACCCCATAGATTGAAATATCCTTCTAACATCTTGTGTGTAGGATATTTTTGACCCACCTTCTATGTAAATCCTTAATTTATCATATGGGGACTGTTGAGCCTCTGGTATGACTTGTTTGCAGATGCAGTGCGCTAGTATTATGACAAAACTCAACGATAATTATGAGTGAAAACATTAGGAAATGTAAAAAATCTTAGCTCAAAGCTATGTTTATATGAGAAGAAAATGATGGATTGAGTAATTTGAATTTTTAACATAAATTCGACTTCCTTTTAGCGTTTAAAATTTGAGATCCTGTTAGGTTTTGACTGGATAGAGGGCGTTCTAGTGCCTATTCTTGTACATTAAACAGTCCCTATCGTAGGAGTAGTACCCGGAGTAATTAGGAGTTTACTAACAGACAAAATTTGCTTTAATAATATTGAATATAACTCCCCAAGGAATCTATAATGTTATTCTCCTTCTTATCCTTATGATCCATTATGATCTCACACGTAACTACTCCTCAAATCTTAAATCTCATGAAGGAAAGAATAATAAAAACAATTTGAGAATCTTCTTATAATATTATCACACAGTATGCCATGCTAATGAAAAACCCCGAAAAGATTACGTGCCACCCAGAAATTTGAAGAATGTTTATAGCTGTCACAACTTTTCATTAAGCAGCTGTGATATTAAAGAAATAAACACTAACCTCACTCCGTAGCAATAGTATAAGTATTCATCGCTATGGGTATGAATAGTGATGAATATCGAGTGTGTTTTTTAGCCGGCCCGTTAATTTATAATTGGTAGTATAATGCAGGAATTCTCCTTTCCTTAGCAGTTGTCATTATTATTTACTTCCTGAGTATTGAACATCCTTACCTAAATAGATTCAGTTATATTTTTGAACATGTGTTTAATGTGTGTGCACATAGAAGACGGAGTGTAGCCCTGAGGATTTTGCAGAGTTATAATTGTAAGTCAGAGAAGACTTGGGGATTGACATCGAAGTAATTCTCGCAAATTTCCTTGTTTATACCCTGTTCTCCTTCCTCTCTTGTCACAGCTGATTGAAGCTGATCTAATAAAACGTCTTGAAAATTATTTTTTTTCTCCTCCAAAACATTCTTCAAATTGTCATGATGTTTTTAGGGTTGTTTTAAAACATGCCCATTCTACAGTGGATTTTCACCATTAGTAATGATGAATCAGGGATAACTGTAGTCCTTAGATCGCCCAATGGCTCTCATTTACCTACATACACTTTTTGCTAAAACTCATCACATTCATTATTTTTTATATGTATTTCTTTTTTAATGTGTGCTCGATGCTAAAAATTAGTTCTCATCCGACAGACATACAAACTTTGCTTTATTAACATAGACGTCAGCTTTTCATTAGTTTCTTAATTAATATTAAACAATACTGAAATTGATAATTACATATATCAACTAACTACCCTTCAGCCTTTTCTTTGAAAGTTTATTAAATTTCAATGTTTTGAACATAATGATGAAAATCATCCTAGTTTGTAAAAAAAGTCCAGACATACAACGTTATATGTATATATATATATATATAAGATTCAAGCCTCTTAAAAAATTAATATATTAAAAGTGTTTAAAGATTTGTTTCTTGTAAAAATATTTTGTATATTTATTAAGCAATTAAACTTCATTGATAGTATATAAAATGTTGTTCTCTGTAGACGACAAAAAACCTACAGTTTGGGTTATGAAGGTCATTTAAAAATCAAAAAAAATCAAGGTAAAAGCAATCAAGAACAAAAAACTAAATTATAACTGTGTTATCGAGGCTTCATAGAAGGTTTTTATGTGTTTTGTATATAAACACTCCTTATTAGGGAATCATCTACGTTCAACAAAATTAAATACTTTTTTCTCAAACTACTATTTTAAATTATCAATTCACAGATATAGAATATAATGTTATAAAAATATTTAATTTGTTTGCGAATCCATAGAGTTTCATCGTATTTTGTTAAGAGAGAAATAAAGTCTTATACTCCTAAAATATCCATTTTAGTGTTCGAAAGTACCCGTGTTGGAAATTAACAAAGTGTTAAAAGGAGAAAGATTTCTCCAGATGTTAACAACCATATTTAATAGCTGAGGGGAAGAAGCTCTTCTCGTATATTTTTATTGGGCTCATTATCATAATTTTCATTTTGTCCCTTTGTTGCTTGCTAAATTTTGCATGAAATAATTACTGCATATAGAAGGATTTAGTTGTATATAAAACAGATGCTAACAGGGTGAACAACGGTCCTCTTTTTACATCCTGTCCGGATTGTCCAGGGACTACACTATAAATTAATGAAGTGTTTGCCTTTGACAGGGTAAATCAATTTTAAAATCGACTTTTCTCAAATGTAAGATTAAGAAAGATCAAACTCAATATAAAAATATTTCTTTTTTTGGGAATCAAAATCCGGTTACCCTAAATAATAGTGTTGGATTTGAGGGTATTACTCGAACTCAAAAAACATACGGATTTTAATAAAGTTAACAATTTTCTGTAAATGACCTGAGATTTTAGAAAACTCGACTGTTCTTTAACTCGAATAATCATCAAAGCGCGTTTGATTTATTTCTAGTATGACTCTAAATGGTAGTAGAAAGGACTAACGTGGTTTTTGTTTTTTTGTTTTTGAAAAGAGTTGATAAATGATATTGTATTGAGAAGGCCAAAAAACCAGAGTATACATATTTCGATATGAATGAATTGAGTAAGTTAGTTGTCAGAGTAGAAATTTCTGATGTATTGTTATTCATTTGGGTTTTTTTATTCTAGGTTTTTGGTTGGTTTTTTTTTTTTACAAATCTTATGTTCGTATAAAATAGAGATAAATGGTTAATATGAATAGTAATATCACAATTACATGAGACAAAATCATATACCAAGTAAAATGAATGATGAATAAATCATCCCCAAAAAAAGAAGAAGTGTCCACTAACTTTTTTGTCCAAAATATGTAATAAAGAGGCAAATCTCTCATCATCCACGCCTATTGCATATAAATTTGTTTTTAGGTCTAACATAATTATTATTATTATTAATATTGTATGATAATTAATTACTATTATTATGATTTGTATAATCAAGGAGAACCACAGAACGCTCAACCACAGAGGGAGGGCGAAAAAGAATTATTAGTCTCTAGGATTTGAGTTTACGTCGAAAGCTCTTGACAAAACTCTTTTTGGCCTTTTCATCAGACTTGTCCCTTTTCCTATTGAGCTCAACAAGCTCAGAGAGTTCCTTGTCATTCAATTTGGAGAGTCGACCAGCGATCCCAGGCAAACGTATATCCAGACTAGATCCTTTTGCATTCTTGAGCTTCTTATTCATGGAGTAAATTTTGTTTGTAATGTCTTGGGATATGAGGGCAGTCATGACTGAGCCTAGGTAGGGATCCTTGATAAAGAGGTATTCTAAGGAGGAGCGTTGCCATACTAGGATTTTGGAGGGAACGGCGGCTAGAACTGTTACTTTGAAAGTTTCTTCACAATTGATCCCGGATGACTCATACTCTGGGGAGTCTAGGAATTCGTTGGGGCCTGAAATATGCAAAGAAATATATTATTATATCTATATGTACCATATAAATCCAGGTTATATCATTTTATTCACCCGCTCTCTCTCTCTCTGTGAGTACCCTTGCTCTACTTTTAATCAAAGGACCTAAATACAAATAGGAATATTTGTTCCTTCTCTTGTAATCCAATAGTTTCTCTTAATTTTACTATTTTTTAGTTCGTTATACTGATTAGAATCAGGGATACTACGTATATAGTATATACATGTATATATTTGTTTACAGTTAGGTCTGTCCATGCATGCATTGTGTATGTTTGAATATTAATTGTTAACAGTCAGGCAGGACCACCACAACCTTTTTATTCTTATTTTTCCTGACTTCCCTAATTCTCTCAATACATTATCCCCAGGAGAGAAATTCACTTTACATATTATGTATTTGACTTTTGAGCTGTAGTGGTTTTTAGCTGGGAGGGAGGATCTCCCCATTGGGGAATTAGAGACAGTTTTCGTGTAAAACGCCCTCTATGTCGAAAAAGAGTTTGCATAGTTTATTTACAAAACGACAATTAAATATAATTCAATGAATTGACTTTCATTTAAAAGTCTCTAATGAAGGGATGATAGCTTTATACAGATTAAGAAATGATGCCATGGACCACCACTTTAGAGAGTCGAGCCATGGTGAAAAAAATATATGGAGGTAACAAATATTTTTACATGGCATTTTAGCTGAGTTAGGCAGACGGAGAATGAATATTCCGATCTTGAAAAGTTTAGTACAATTCTTGTATGTGATAACATTCTAGACATGTTATTTTCTGAAGGGGAAAAATTGAACTTGATCTAAATGAGTAGATCTCTAACTCTAATTAATTAATTGAATCATTACCTTAATTTCATTTACAGGAAGATTTATTCAGCACATTTATGGCTGTTTCGGCGTTATTAAAACATAAACAAATAATCCCCAGAATAAATAAGTTGTAAGTTTCAAACTATATATTCAACTCTTAGAGACTTTTTATTTATTTCTATATGAGTCAAGGTAACTTCTACTACTGTAACCTTAGATGGACAAAATTGTCGAAATTCTCGTGAACATACATCTAAAAAAATCATGTACTGGTACCCTTCAAGATGTTAGTGTTGAATCGGTTCCTAATTTGTCTCTGTCCCAAGGACCGTTTACTCCTCCCTTGTTAGCTTATTATTTTCTTCACCCCTCACTAGGGTTGAACACTATCAAAACAAAGACAATAATGAATGATAGCTAGAATGTAAAATCCTTGCATGATCTTAAGTTCCAGCTACATCATTTTAATTGTTGTACTTCTCATAAAAACAAATAATGACCAATCCTAAGACTGAGTAATTTTATTATGGCCGTTCTGCAATCCTTTTATGTCCGATCCCACACTAGTTCTTATTAATTAATTATCCCATCTCATATAATACTAAAAACCCGGTAGCAAAGGCTCAATTGCCCCCACTACAATTGGGATAGAAATTACTACAATGACATCAGAAAAGTTCAAAAGGCCGTTTGTCATATTTTTATGTGGGAAAAAAATATTTAGTAGTTTTAAATAGTCAACCATATACCCATATATATAATCTGGCCTGTGAAACTCATAAATCTCATTTTTTATTAAATTATTTAATTCCAATATTAAGCTTATTATGACAGGCCTCTTTTTAGGTATAAGTATACATTTGAGCGAGCTCTAATGATGGTTTGTTTATTCCCCATAAAAATATGAGAAATGGCGTTATGCACGACTGTTATGTGATAGTAGTCATTTTTCAAATCTTATGGCCTATTTCTAGGAGGAGGGGGGCTTTAGCCTTTGTTTATAGGTTTCTAGTATGAGTGTTACATTCCTTACTTTGACAATTCAAAGCGTAATATGGAGCACTATTATTTATATAGTGATGTGTGGGTCCTCATTTATTCGGTCCTCTCCAGTCCTTAAGACCGTCAGTCCTTGGATTTTTTCATAAAAATATCGATGGTTTATAAAGGCATATAAGATATTTGAAATATGTATTAAGAGTATTGCATAGATCTTGCGAAAAAATAATATATTTTGCATGATAATACAACATAATACGAACATATTATATTGTAACTTAGTACTATAATTTATTTTATTATATAACAGAATAATTAAAAAGAGGAAAAAAACACTCATTGATGTCACGAGGAATGGATTTACGTTCTTTAAGGGACGGGCAAGTGGGACTGGACTGGATGGACCGTGCTCTTTTTGTCCTAAATAAGGACCGATACAATCCGTCAAATTTTCCAAAATTATATACTTTTCTTTTTGATTTAAACAATGGTCACATCCCTAATTTTAACTACTCCCCCTTCATCATCATGATATTAGTACAAGATGAAAATTTCTGAAATGAGTTGAAATTAATTCAGTTATATGTTGTATATGTATATATATATATTGTATTAAATGTATAGAGAGGGGAGACTCTACGGCTATACATAGTGTAGGAACATTTAAAATAAGTCTACATAGTTTATTCATTCTCTAAAAAGATTTTTAAGGCAAAAAAAATTATAATAAATGAAATGGAAATGAAATAAAAAGAGAGAAGATATTCATTATCTCATTCTCTTGTCATCATTATTGTATGTACAATATATGTATGTATAGCAGCATACTCTCTGCTATGTAAACTTATTAAGAGCTTAATAAGTACGACTAGGGATGGAACATTATAAAGTAAAGTCGTATGGTGTATGCTCTACCTTATAATTCACCCCTCTCCCCCAAAAACACTTCTCATAGCTCAAGTCCAATGTTGAATTATAAATAATTTTCTTTTAAAAAAACAATTATTTGATATTTACAAAACAAAACAAAATTAAAAAGAAGAAGTTGTTTATCTCACGTTGTTTTTTTTAATGACAGTATTTTGATTAACTTTTATGAATTGATTGCTTCTACTAATCAGACTCTATTTGGGTTATTGTTATTGATTTAGTTTGATAGTATTATTTGTTCGATTAGAGTTCCTTCTGTGTCGCATAGCGTGGATATACATGTGGACAATTACACTGAAGGGAATAAGTATTTGATCCCTTCCCGATTTTCTCAGCTTGCCTACTGATAAAGATTATATATGAGATTGGGGTCGTGTTTGAAGAGGTATTTATGGCCATTTTCAGTGCACTACCCTGAGGGAATTATGTTGTTGCCCAAGGAGCGATGCAGTCATTTCTCTTTACCATAATTTATTGGGGTTGTAGATGGTTTTGGTATCATTTAAGTTATTATTGATTTATTAAAACTAATAGGTCCAGCAAAAATGTATTTGAAGGTCCTTTTTTTGACTATGGGGATAGTGTTTTTGGGCTTATAGTCTGCTTTTTTCTCCCTCAGATACCTTTTTTTTTGTTTGTAGTTTATATTCTGTCTTACACTACACAACTAAAACCTACACTTAAGTAGATACACCTTCATTTCTTTGTCAATGGGGAAACTTACGAAATCGGCAAGGGATCAAATAATGCTTAGCGTAAAAAATAGTGTTGTATGTAGTATATTTATAATAAAAAAAGTGTTATGACTATTACGTATATCGTGGAGGTAGTTGTTTTCATTGACAACATGAACTCTTCCTTGAAGCAGAACAGCTAAACGGACGGTTTTTGAGAGGTCTTTGATTGCATAGCACTCCCCTGAGTGAAGCTCTGATATTTCCACAATGTCTAAACTTATGAGTTTCTCAAAACTCGTCCGGGGAACTCTGAGTGGAGCAAAGAGACTTAGATAGAGATTCTCTATTTCCTCGGGGAATTTGATGGGTCTCATCTGATAGAGGATATAGAGGAGCTGTCCAATGTTGAGGAGTATGAATGAGAAATTCCACCCAAATATCTCTGGAGCACAGAGAACGTTCCAGGCCCAGGATGAACAAACCAGGAATCCCGCAACTAGCCCAGCATGAAGTAATAAGCGACCATAGCGTGAATTGGGTGATAGATAACTGAGTGCAAAGAGTCCGTATGAAAAATGGAAGAGAAGATCTTGAGCTGCTGTGTAAGGGTCCTCCTCTAATGAAGAGTTGTCCTTGTCACCTGCAGACAATCCTGGGGAGTAAATACTCCTGCGATTGCATACGTTTTCATCGAGGAGCCAAGGTCGAAGTAATTCAAGAATCCCTTTCTCCTCGCCCCCGACAAATGATGACATGACGGACTTGTCTTCCTCATGAGAAGATCCTTGTCATCTTGCGGTGAGAACGTCATGGAAATCTATTGGGATGTAGTCTTCTATATGTCACACTTACTATTGGAAATATTTCACGAAATGAGGAGGGGTCAGACTTCTTCTAATTCACTCTCTAGAAACACACACTTTAATCCAATAACTACACTTTGAGCATAATGAAGGAGTATAATGGAACACACGTATTCTTCTCGACGGAAATATACATTTATGTACCTAGATACTACAAACAGTGTTTTGATTCTATCAAAAACTGAGACTTTTTTCACTCTCTCGAAATTCCCTCGTCTCTCTCTCTCTCTCTTTCCCTCACTCACTCACTCTCTCATTCTCTTGCACCCAAAACTAAATCAAAAAGTAAAAGCATAAGTGAAAAACAAGACGAAATAATTCCGAGGGTTTTAGCGCCGGCAAAAAGAGCGCAGAGAAAGAAAAAGGAGTTCTATGTTTCTATACAGTACACAGTCTATAGTCAATAATAGTTGTTGGACTACTACTAATACTATCATCATCTCCCAACATTGTTATGTACTTGTGCAATGATACTAGATCATTGCACATATTTTACAAAAAAATATTATTTTTTTATTATAATACGAACAAATTATATTCTTACTTACTTTTATAATTCATACTATTATATATATAACGGAGCAATAAAAAAAAAGGGGAAAACACCCTCATTGACGTCACGAGGGATGGATTTTACGTTCTTTATGAAGCGACAAGTGGGACTAAACTAGACTGCGGTCATCGGTCCTAAAAATGACCGACACAACTTTGCAGTTACTTCTTCTCCTCATCAAGAGAGCCAAGTTCTTCACCTGCACAATCCGTGGACCAGGGTGTATTATGGCGAATTCGATGGGGCCCTTGAGGGCCAGTGAAGCGGGCGTTGTAATGTATCCTCCCTTGAAGCTTAGCAGTTCAATTGCACAATCTGAGTGTATTATGGCGCATTTGATGGGGTTCTCGAGCTCTGGAAAGCAGCGGCGATTGAATTTAAACCAGGAGTTCACATTCAGCATTCAAGTGTTTTATTGTCCGAATATATATAATATAAATTGCAATCAAATTGCACACGATAATATTTTCTTGCAATAATGTTAGTCACAATTGTCTTGCTCACGATGATTTTGCTTCACAATCATTTAGTCCCACAATCAAAATGTATGTACACGATGATGATATTACCACACAATCATTTTGTCTGCAACCTTTTTACTTAAATCATTTTAACAGACAGCCAAATATGATAGGTTCGTCATATCAGATTCTTTGTGATGTGCAAGGTAGATACTGAGTGGAGAATGAGCGTTGTTCTTCATGCTTACCGTTCATTTTTGAGCACTTGACCGGGGAAACCCATACCTTTAAATGCGTTTATTTCTTCTCTCCTTTTTTTTATTGCTTCCAATGAGGAAATCATGTGACGTAATAACGACCACATGATCATTTTTTGTCTAAATTTTTTTTGGCTACAAGAATACTTTTCTGTCCTCTAGAAGAGCTGAAGGTACCATCAATTACTCTAGGGTAGTGTTGGATTTGTCTTAAAAGAGACAGTACATCCCTATCCGTCATATATATATATTGGAAAAAGAGACTGTAAGGAAATGCTGGTACATGTACATAGATTCAAATAATGTCTGTATGTAATATATATATATAACACAAAACTAACGATGTCAACCTCACAATCTGAAGAATGTTTGGGAAGAGTTGCTTAGCTGTCGTAACGTTTCATTTGATTAGTTGCAAGTAGGGATGAGAGGAAGGAAATAAAAAATTCCTACTACGTATCTAGGAATGATATAGTTAGGAATTTTAAAGATGTCTTTTCTCAATTCTACTCCGAGTCCAAGAATTATGTACAGTTTTAACTCTACAATAGATCATCATAGTAATGATTTTAAGCACTATTGATTGATTTATAACTATTGTTCACTCTTCAATAATAAAAGAATAATGATAACAGCTTTCAAAAATAAAAAATAGCAAGTACAAGAAGAGCTATATCTGAAATATTCAAATTTTTTTAATCTATAAATATTTATCTCAAATAGGTTAATTTATTCACACACCCTCGATCAGAAATGGACCAAGGATGAGCCATATTTGTAGAATGCGAGAAGAAAAAGTATGTACTTTTTATCCACAAAAATCCCATCCCTAACAATAATATCAAAATATGTTCATTACACTAGTAGACTGTTGTATATCTATTAGTAGGAATGTGAAAATTGTTTTAGTCCTAGGGAGTGTGAATCAAAAAGTAAAGTGTATTTGGACAACTTTGATAGACGACATATCTACTAACAGAGATCACTACAAAAAGTAGTATCTTCCTATAATACATTTTAATTTTCAAAAAAAGGAAAAATAATTATTAACAACACTAATAATATCTTGCATATTACCAACTTATACTTTTTTTTTAAATGTTACGGTTGTTGCATTGACACTTGGACACTCCTGTGAACTCTAAATAATAAATCGAGGTTCTGTAAACCTCGATTTCACACATTAAAATTGTGTCAGGAACTGCTGCTAAATTTATGCTTGCCGTGAGAAACACTGTTTTTTCGTAGGCAATTTGGACAACATTTGACCATGTTGTTGTATTTTCGTTGTAGCAGTATAGGGAAGAGTGTGAATGGTGATCAGTGATCTAGGACAAAGAAGAGAGGATAATAAGGATCTGATAAAACAATTTATGTTAATAAAAATAATAATACTACAACAACACTTGCTCGTGTATATATATACATAATATTACATATTATTATCATACTATACTTTGACGATGACGATCATCATTTCAAATAAGAAGAAGAACAACAAGAATCCAACATAGATATGTATTATGTATGTCTAATCCAATTATTCCATTAGATTCTGTATGTGTTGAAAAGTAAGAAGAGATAAGGATGTATCTCACTGCCTGTCTTCCTATACATATATTGTATAGCACAATTTAATTACATCATATTCATAAAATGATTCCCGGGAGATACTATTTGCAGTCCTTATTATAGTTGTGTACCAACGTATTGGCTCTCTCTCCCTCATTCCCAACATAGGGGAGTCCGCGGGGCATGCACTGGAGGGGATGTAGCTTCCCTGACCCAATTAAGGACTTTTTGTTTTCTGTTATAATGGCATGGATAGGCATGAGACTTACTTTGAAGTTTGCTCTCATAGTTATGTTATGAAGTATGTGTGCCCTACGAGGCTGCGTGGGGATTCACATTCCTAGTTACAAAAGAAAAAGTACAGATAAAATATCCCGAGTAGGGTTAAGCGTGGGGAGTTCTTTTCCTTCAATGATATAATTTATCTCTACGACAGATTGAGATTGCCTACGAGTGGTAGCACTGGATAGCGGATAGTTGATTTTCAATTATTGCAACCTTTTCATAATAAGGAAATTACATTATATCATTGGAGTAGGGCAAGAGGGATCTCGACTTTTTCGAGATATTCCGACAATTGGCTCGTAGGAGGATCATGAAGGTACATTAAAAGTCTCATTTTATGAAGTAGGCTTGTTCTCTTATGAAACATTCCGGGAGGGAACTCGGAGTCGATCTGTGAACGGAGGGGTGGGTCGAAGGAGATTGCTTCTCAATCAGTACATCCACCATGAACCATTATAGGATGAATGTAATAGGTATTAAATGTAAATCAAAAAGAAAAGTATATGCTGACAACTTTGATAGATGATGAGTTGAGTAGTAGTTTGTAATGAGAAAATAAGTTTATAAAATAATCAACAAAAAAGGAGAAAGAGCACGCGCATCAACCGTTTATCCTTTTCTAATTTTTAAACGTAGTTTTTTCATTACTAAATTCTCAACTTTATAGACAACATCTTTGCTGATAGAGATCACAGTAAAACTATTGTGCTCCTTCCTCGGAAATACGTAGATGCAGGTTCTAGAAAGCGGGAGCGGCTTTTTTAAAAAGTTGGTACAGGATTTTTTATTTTCCATTGAAAATAATTTTTTTTTAATTATAGACAAAACATCTAATTATTACGTAAGGTGAAGAGTAACAATGAGGTTTCTTGGGGGTGTTATAAGTGTATGTCTTTGACTGACACAGAATAGAATTCAGGATTAAGTACTAAATTATATAAATCTCTATATGGCATTATTTACACAAAGATTACAACACAATAATTCAGTCCACTAATTGTTTTTAATATCCCGTTGCAACCCACTCGAATTAAATTTATGTTACCGTAAATGCATTCTAAGTTCCTGGTTTAAATTTTAGTCGAGTTGGTGGAATTCTTAATTATGTTTTCATTAAAGTATTTATCATTTTTGTATAGATTGGATGCTTTTATGTCGTATAAAAGTAACTCCCATTAGGGATGGTCCTATTTTTTTTCTGTGGTTTTTTAATGAATACTTTCCAATTCTAATATGAGGGAACTTATTTTGGAAAATAAAATATGGGCTTTTTTTTCATTTATACTAAAAAGAATGAAAGGTTTTTCGTTCAATTTATTTAACAATTCTATTAGAAAAGAATAGTTGAGTCTTATTTTTATAATTACTTTTTTAATTGAAAAAGGTATTTTTGGCGCCCTTTGCCTCAATTGTAAATATTTTAATTGAATGACGTTTAAAAAAAAAGCAAATCAAATGAATATATTGATTTTTTTATATTTTATTTTTTCAAAAGACCTCCATTTAAAAAAAAAATTGAATGCTCCTAAGTTTCCAGTTGATATCCCATTTTTTCCCAACTCCAATACTCTCCACACACGTAACACGTGATCTTCCTCCATATAGTAGAGATAGATTTATAGAGATGTATAAAACATACCCTGGAAGCGGAAGTGCCTTTTTCTTCCTAGTAATCCAGACAGGATTTTTTATTTTCCAGAGCTGTGGTCATTAAAGACAGAACATCTAAGCATAAAGTAATAACTAGTACGTGTAATGCAACTCTATATATGTCCTTGTTATATACGAAATGCGATTTGTGTTTGTTTCCTTCTTCTCACGGCTGCTTACAGCTAATCCAATGAAACAAAATGACGGCTTATTTGCTCTTCCTCCAGCATTCTATAAAATTTCAGGCTGACCACGTTAATTTTTTTTTTTTTTTTTACATACCGACAGGACATATATTATGCATCACTAGTGATGAAAATCCAGTCTGTTTTTTAAGCTGGCCCGTTAATTTGTAATTGGTAGTATAAAGAAGGAATTTTGATTAGTGAACTTACTTTCCTATTACATTCAATTATATTTAAAACCAAATTGCACATTCGTTTGAGCTCATAAAAGACGGAGAGTAACCTTGAAGATCTGTAGGAGAGTTATAATTGTAAGTCCCTGTTTGACTCAGAGTAGAATTGAGGATTGACATGGAAGTAATTATTGACAATCCCCCTGTTTATTTCCTTTTCTCCCTCCTCCCTTGCTACAGTCTTCAAATTTTCAGGCTTACTATATTGAGTATCCGTTTCTGTACTATTTTTTTTTTAACATTCTCAAAATGCATCACCGTAGATTGATGATGGTGGTGTCTATGATGACGTAAATGAAGAAAGATTTTGCCTGCAATTTAGACGTCTTTAGTATGCAATTAGGAAGTGTCCTTAAGATTTAGGACAGTATCTCGAAATTTTGTGACCGATTCATCTCTACTAGTAACATAGTCATATATGGGCATTCACAATATGCCTAGTGTAGGGATTTTCACCCTTTTTTTTGTGATGTACCCCTACTAAAATATTTATTTATATTATGCATTTTTAGCTTCAGTGACAGGGGCGTCCGCAGAATTTTTTTTTTTTTTTTTTGGGGGGGGGGGTGCTTGGATTTTGGATTTTTTTTTTTTTTAAACAAACAAAAAAATTAAATACTTTTATAAAAAATTTAGAAAATTAAACTTTTTGGAAAAAATTCCCAATATTATTTTTTTTCCGAAATTTAAAAAAAATAAATATATAGGTATTAAAAAAAAAAAAAAAAAAAATTCGAAAAAAATTTCAAAAATCCGCTGTTATTCTCAAAAAATTTCAAACATCCATATCTATTCTCAAAAATTAAGCTTATTAGAAAAAAAATCAAAATCCACAGGTGTTAACAAAAAATTAAACTCCAAAAAATTTCAATTATAAAATTTTAGGGTGAAAATTTAGAAATCTATGGCTATTCACAGAAAATGAAATTTCAAATATTAAATTTTCTAGTAAAAAAACAACAAAATCCTCAAAAAAAAATTGGGCAGGGGTGGCACAGCCCCTCCAGCCCACCCCTTGTGGACGCCCCTAAGTTATGTCCTACTTGTCAAATATTCTTTCAAAATCTAAAGTATTTTTTTGGCATTGATTTAGTTATTTCGGTCATATATATATACATTTACATTAATATATTGCTTCCTTAAATAGTTTTTTAACAAGTATGTTTGTATTTATGTAAGTTAAAACTATTTATTTTGTCATTAAAGCACTAAATAACTCTTGCAGTTAACTACCGTGTACGACGGCCCATTTCCTAGTTTGAATTAACTGTATCCCTTTATTTATCGTAAGTCAATTAACTGTCTTTACAAAGGATTCCTATTTTTACCCTTTACTTGCTGCATACCTTGATAAATATTGAATTGGATTGGGATGAATCATTTATATATGTACTATTAAACCTTTTCGAGTTAGACTGTTTTTATCTAACATATTCTTCAAGATCTAAACTAAATAAATATATAGATAACTTTGATTTTGGAAATTGAATATGCCTATTGCAAAAGCCATTTAGATTATTTGTTGACTTTTTTTTAAATACTGCAAAATTCGAGATACTATGTCTTGGTTTTCATTGTAGCTACGCAAAGATGGGTGCTATTCTAAGTTTTACCAAATGAAGGCTTATAAAATTTTCTTAAATATGGAAGTTAACATTTATTTTATGCTTGGAAAGGATGATATTACATTATATCTAATTTTATCTCAAAAATGTTGCCCTTAATACACTTAATAAGACATTCATAAATATTGATATGACAATGTACACTTCTTACTAAAATTGATAAAAACACGCATGGCACACATGTCAGGTTCTGAAAAGTGCTTGAGAAGATTTATAATCTAAGAAAAGCTTCCAAGAACACAGCGAAGCTAAAATTTTATCATTATTGATGAAATTCAATGTATTTCTAGCTCATCGTTTTTTTGTTTGTTTTTTAGAATTAGTAATAAGAAGAAATAATTTTCTTTTCCTCAGATGTAGTGATGTATCGGTCCTTATTTATTCGGTCCAGTCCAGTATAAGGACGGTCAGTCCTTGGGACCAATCCTCAAATGCCGTTTCTTGGATTTTTTCATAATAATATCCATGGTTTATTAAGGCACATAACATATATGAAATATGTATTAAGATTATTGCACAAATCTTGCAAAAATTATAATTTTTTTCATTATAATACAATATAATACCGCAAGTTGTTTTTATATAGTGACCAAGGGACCTGCTTTTTAAATTATATTAGCCAATCTGTACAAAAAAGTATATAAAAATTAGTGATGAATAAGCTAATTTTGGGGTGGATTATATATAGTTAAATGAAAGATTTATTATGGAACAATTAAATGCGGGATTTTCCTGGAATTACCCGAGAGAGAAACTCTAGTAGATATGTAAGTGTCTTGATGTTGTTATTTTCCTTACGCGACGGATGAAGATGGATAATTGATGCAGTAAAGTGTGACGTTCCTTATTTCCCCCTTAAATAATGAAATAATTTATAAATTATATTTTAAATACGTAGAGTATAGATTACCCAAATACCCATGAGCAGTAGTGGTTATTTTTTATTTTAAATCAGTGTTGGGTTACGATCTAGAAATCCTAGAAAAACAGAAAGAACAACTTTGGACCGATAATGGTATTAATTGTTCTAATAATTATATGACTGTCTTCCATACTACTAATGTTTTTAAGAACATTTTAAAATTATATATCCAGTCAAACCTTTATTAAGGGATCCGTCTAGGGAAACTGACAAAGCGACCGCTTAGTGCAGATGATTCCTTAAACCAGATTTCGTATTTGTAAACATGAAAAGTGGGCATGACCACTTTGTACAGTGAGACCATCAAGTGCCTAAGCTGAACAAAAACATTTTTTGAAGTTATTTGACAGAAACAATGGAAAATATAGATGTTCATACATTAATCATTTCACATCTCGCATGAAATCATCATATATGTACATCTATAAAAACAAAAGAGCTCCACAATCAAATGTAAAATAGAGTGAGGAACGTAAAAATATTTGAAGCGCCCTCTATGCTGTAAGCATATCTATTTATTACGACTACAATTTCAAAGTTTTGCTCAACTACGAATGGGAAATGGGTGGTAGCTCATACAATTCCAACCCAAATATATTTTGGGGGAGGGGTACTAAGTGATTCCTTCCCATCTTGGGGTACTCCTGCTATGGGTTCAGTTTACTTCTTTTATTCTATCAAGAAAATAAGCTGATTAATATGTAGATCAAGCTCCAGTTCCGGTCTTCTATATTTTTGACTTGACATTTTGATAGCTTTACTTCATTAATTATTGAAGTGATCAGCCATGTCCCGTTGTTCTCTTATATATTATGGGTAGAGATGGGATTTTTGTCAAAGTGGGAGAAACAGGCGATAGCAAGACTTAAGGTAATACTGAATTAAGACTCAGTTGCCTGTTTTATGATCTTGGGGGTAGACAATTAATTACTGCTTAAAAAAGAAGAGCCTTTAAAATAGCGAGGAAAATGTTGTAATTATATTATGCATTTTAAAACCATTTGCATCAAAAATAAGACAATTTATCTTATAGAGGAGATGTAAACAACCTCACGACTTATTAAATAATGAAACAAAAAGACGGAACAACTATTTTTGTTTTTCTAATCGCTAAACTGAGTTTTTTCTTGACACAGAGCCCTTCTTTAATAATGGGCCATGGGATCGGTAAACGCAGGCTACTAAAAAGAGGAAAATACCCGATAATATAAAGGAAATTAAAAAAGGGAGAAAAAACAGTTAAAAATATCATATTTAACATCATTTGAAGCAACATACGGTTCTTACACGCATATCGATATTTATTGGTGTCAAGTTGCACTATATGTAGTTTATTTATTTTTTTGTTTATAATCTTTTTTTGAGGGAACGGGACATTTATTTTAATGACTCTGTTTTTTTGTTTTTTTTCTCTCATTTGTCTGTAGCAAACTAGACAGTCTCTCACGGTACAGTAAAGTTCTATGTAACATTAGTTGAAAAATATTGGATGGAAGCCTATTCAACCATAGATCAGTAATGCAATAACGAGGATATTAATGATATTTTAAATAGAGACCGTACAAGACGTCATAAAACGACCAATTTTGCCAAAAAATTATCTATTATGGCAAAAATGCTATGAGAGTAAAAATGTAAAAAAAATATATATATATATACCCCAAAAACAACAGGGACACTAATAATGTACATTTTAATTCAATTTTGTGGGAATTATGAAAATCATTAATTCAATTATAATTGAAGATATGACAATAAAAAATAATCTGAATCCAGAAAATGAAAAGCTGGGGTCAAGAAAATTACAACAAATTTTCTACCCCCCCAAGAAATTTTTTGACATTTTGACAAAATGTTTCTATTAGTGCTAAATTTAACAAATAAAATTTTAGGCAAAAATACCAATTTGATAAATAACTTTTTTTTAATATTTACAGTTAATTTTTTATTTTAAGTTGCAAATTTGGTTTAATAAACTTTAATAAAAAGTTTATTAAGAAATAAAATTTTAATTTGAAGTAATAATTTTTTGAACAATTTAACAAACAAAACAAAAAAATTTAAAGAAGACAAAAAAAAAAAAAAAAAAAAAAAAAAAAAAATGGTGACAATATTTTTTTTTTTTTTTTGTCAACAGGCTTTTAGCCTGGGGGAGAGGGGGAGGGGATGTACCATCTAGTCTGCTAAAGAAAGGACCTGTTTATTTACAAATAATACATACAATGTTAACGAATTATAGTCTCACACGTTGTTACCTTTATTGTACCATAAAACCTTTAATACGAAAAGAAAGAGAGGAAAGGCCAATAATCAGTTGGTAGTTGGCTAATTTTTCCCAACAATAGAATCACTAGGGTGGTCTATTTTTAAAAAAATTTTTTTCACCTCAACGTAAAGATAGCAGCACTCGTAAATAAAAGCCAGTCACATCTATATAGCAACTGTTGACAGTTATTCACCAAAGTTTCTGTGAATTTGGACGCACAGTTGTTATATAACAGTCGTTTGAGTGAGTTCATGTGAGTGTTTTTGTGAAAATATATCAAATCTAGTATCACTCAGTTGTCACTGATTAATAACTCTGGATGAAACTTGAATACATCATTAAATACCCAAAACAAAAATATAGTTCAAAAGTGGATTGCAAAGGTTTTCGTCAAATGAAGAGGCAATCACCTTCGTGAACACTTATTTTACAGATTAAAACGCCAAGTACTATTTGGACGAATTATAGATGCGTGAGCATGAAGTTTGTAGAGACTTTGTTGCAAAAAAAATATAAAAAAGTCAGAAAAAATGTATTTTAGGTTATTCAATAACTGTTGTGAATTTTTCACAGTTTAAGTAAAAAATGACGTAGAATCCTACGAGAATATCAATGCTTCATGATTATTCCAGATCTCTAGAATTCCATAGTTATAGTAAAATAAGGAGACAACAAAATAGCCTGTATATTTTCATGTTAGTAACGTAATACCGTGCCAAAACTTTGGATTTTCTAAAGTGTCATAATTGAACATAGAATATGTATACTACTGGGTGCGAGGAAAAAATCTTTACACTTCTTTTTTGCTACATAAATCAAGGTTTTTGGGAATGCGGTAAAAATTGTTCTAGACAAATACTTTAAAAAACAAACAAACTAGATCTTCCTAAGTGCCTTAGAAGCCGAGATAATACCATCTGAACGTGACCAACGAATTTCGTTCCGCGCACTTTTAGACGACGGCAAGAAACCAAGGAAGAGAAGTTGTTACCATGGATCAAAACTAACCTCTCGGACATGAACGTCCAAAATGGCCCAGAAGTGTTTGGAAGACAACTTGCCTTTCTAGCCAAAGAAAATGTGGCCCTCTACTCAGCAGATGCCTAGCCATTGGACTTTACTTTTTGGGTACATGGTGAGTCCAAGACCTGCACCTTCCGTCACCCAAATATCAACAACCTCAAGGACACCATCATTAGGGTAGCTAAGGCATCATATTAGTTATTTTTATTTTATTGACATTCCCTATTATAACTGGTTGCTGAAATACATCCTGATAAAGTTTTAGATTGAAAATGTAAAGATTTCTTCACCGCACTCGGTATGTAAGATCTGTAGAATACATATAACAATTTTATATAAATAGTCAAGCATTTCTCTCTCGTCTTCAAAGTTATTTACAAGATTGGCAATGATATTTAATATAATTTTACTTCTTGTATGTGTTTTTTTATTATTATCACATAGTCTATGTATATTCTAGCACATTCTACTTATACGAATACAACATGTACGGAAAAAGAATTTGGGCACAAGTAAAAAAAATAAAATAGAAAGAATGAAATGAAATAGGCAATATAGAAGAAGTGTGAAACTATTATTATTACTACTATGAGTAGTAGCAGTACTTAGAGAACCATCATAGCACATATATGATGTGATATTATAATCCATTCAGAGAGAGAGAGAGAGAAAAAAAAAAACAGGCTTTTTTCATTTTGTATAGAGCCTTTTCACTCACGTCATTTAATTGCGTATTGAGGAGCACATAGTTGATATTTGTACTTATCAAATAGTTTTAAGAATATTAAAAAACCCAGCTTTATTGAACACTATTTGATCCTTTTGATAAACCCAGATATTATGATCAAATCAATGTACCAAAAATCCAGGGGGGCTTGTTTCTTGAATTTTTTTAATAAAATAATTTGAAAAAATTAAGTTTTTGGAAAAAATTCCAGAATCTAAAGCCATTCACAAAAAAAAAAAAAATCTTAAATAATTGAAAATGTTGAATTTTTTTTTTGGTCAACAAATTTGACAACATACTTTTTTTCTGGGGGATGGGGTGGACCATCTAGTCCACTAAAGAAAGGACCTTTAATTTTATGGAAATTTTTTTCCAAAATCCTAAGGTGTTAACAGAAAATTTAATTTTTTGGAAATAGTTACAAAAATTAATTTTCTGATATTAATTTTATTTGGAAAAATTTCAAACAATTACAGCTCTTAACAAAAAATTTAATTTTTTGTAAAAAAAATTCCAAAATTCATAGCTCTTCACAAAAAAAATTTATTTTTTTTACAAAAACATTCCAAAACTAATTCTCTAATAACAAATTTATTTGAGAAAAGTTTCTAAAATCTACAGCTATTCACGAAAATTCACAGCTGTTTACAAAAAGTTTCAAAAATAATACTACAGATATAAGTTTTTTTGAATAAAAAATTCAAAATCCAAAGCTATTTACAGAAAATTAAAATTTTTGCAAAAAAATTTCAAACATGAAATTTTAAATATAAATTTCTGAATTCCAAAATACTTCAGAAATCCAGAGCTATTTGCAGAAAATTAAATTTTTTGAAATTTAATTAAATTTCAAATAATAAAATTTCTAGTAAAAAACAGTAATTCCTTTGTGGGGGGAGGCTACAGCCCCTTCAGTCGCCCCTGAAATACTTCAGTGCCCTCCAGTTCAGTTAAAATGCTGCGTATCAGTCCTAAAACTTATAAATTTGTTCATTATTGAAGTCACTCAACTCTATTTTTTCTTTTTTTTAAATCCGTTCTAGCACAGATAGTCATAAGGACATGTCCTAACACTGGACTGGACTGATTAAATAAGGAGTAAGAGAACATTTATTGGGACTAGTGTTGTTTCAGTTCTTATTTATTCGCTCCAGTCTAGTGTTAGGATCGGTACTATGGCTCCTTGGAATTTTTCCTAAAAGATATGTATTAAGAGCAGTAGAAATATATTGCAAAAAATATTTCTACGGGGGGGTACTTGAGATTTTGATTTTTTTGCCAGAAAATTTCATATTTTAAGTTTAATTTAATTATCTGTGAATATCTATTGAATTTTAAATTTTTCTAGAAAAAATTTAATATTTGAAAATAATAAAAAAAACAAATTATAATTTCAATTTATTTCAAAAATATTTTTTTTGTAAACAGCTGTGGATTTTGATTTTTTCCCCATTTTGAGAATAGATAGGGATATTTACTTTTTTTTTTTTTGGAGAATACCTGGATTTTTGAAAAAAATTACTAAAAATTGGATGGATTTTTGAATAGATGAAGAATTTTGAAATTTTTTCGAATAAATTTAATTTCTAAAAAAAGATTTCAAAACAAAATTAATATTACATTTCTTTTTTAAAAATATTATTATTATTATTTTTTTTTGATCGATAATGATAAGTAGGATTGTTACAGAAAAATGGGTTATTCTTTCCGCTGTAATACTTAGTTTTTATCTACAATATGAAAATAAGATTGTATAACAATGTAATAATACATTTTAATTACAGTTTTGGGTCAGATTTATAATAAAAATGTGCAATAGAGGGATATATTTTTGGTAGATAGTAAGCGTTTTAAGCATTTTAGTTGTTGATCCCATTTTCCTTAGTATTAATAAAAAAGGGTTTTCATTTTTATAAAACTTGTATTGTCTAAGCCGCCCAAAATGACCGACATCAACAATATTGACTTTCCATCGAAAGCCTTCATTAGAAGAATTACCTGTTTATCTCAAAGGTTTTACCGGTTTAACCCATTACAGGCGATAATTATTTAGGACAGTTAGAAACAATTAAGGGATAAAGTTTATATACGAGTATATATGATATTTATATTAAAAAAACTCAAAAGATTTCTGGGACTCCGATAGAAGGAGGTTAATTATCTATTGACAGTAGCTTGTAAGAAGAAATATTTTATTTGGACACATATTTGTTATTAAACTATTGGATACAATCTTAGAAAAATAAATTAACATAGTCAATTATGTTTATTTTGTATTTACATGAACGAAATTTCAAGATAAAATATCATAAATACTAGTATATCTAATTGTGAAAATTTTTAAGAAGCGATAGTTGAGAGCCGGACTGGACTGAATAAATAAGGACCGATCCAGCACTAGGCCGACGACCGATTAAATAATGAACAAAAGAGAAGAAAGAGCAGGCGCAACAACTGTTTTTTCTTTTCTAATTTTTAAATGTCGTTTGTTTTATTACAAATATGTCAACTCTAATTAGTTATTAGTGTTATGAACTAGAATTAAATCTTTGCATTATTGAATTTAAAGAAAAAAGAAGTAGAATAGCTCTGAACCCCCGTTGCACATTGTTTTATATCTTTTCAATAATTTTATATGGCTTTACTCTAATAAATTAAGTCATTCGTTCCGCTCAAATACTTTTACAATGAATTGCAAATCATTGTTATGATTATATTATTATTATTATAATATATATACATATATATGTGTGTAAAACATAGGAAATTGCAGATGTAATGCTTCACTCTTTCATATAATATAAATGTATGGGTATTTATTTTCTAATTATTATTAAAAATGGGGAGAGGGTGCTCCATGTAGTAAGTAAATTTTGGTTCATGTTAGGCGCAAAGTCTCAATGCAGTGGAAGTACATAGAATCTATATTGTATAAATGTATAATATTACGTACTATTCCCCCGAAAACATATTTCTTATTTTGTATCTTTTTTGTTATAATTACAGTTGAGGATCCTTCGGATGACTTTATACGCCTCCGAGACTTTGTGGACGTCACAAATGCTCTTTCCCTGGATTGTTTTTCCTCTCAAATCATTAAAAAGGGATTTTCTTCCTCCATGGTACAAGAATCGGGTAAGAAGCTCAAACTCTGCAAGAAACAAGTTCGTAGGGTCTATGAAATTATTCGTTTCCTTCGAACCAACATCTCCAATCCTCAAGAGTACAAAGACTATCGCGTAGATGTTAAAAAGCGTTTAAATCAACCCTATCAGGTACATATTTATGAACTATGACTTAAATTGACATTTTTTATTTTATATGGCCTCCCTCAGCCTCAATGACAGCCTCCACCCTCTTCCTGAAGACAGTACAAACCTTACGGTTGAAATCTTTTGACAAGTCAGCCCATACACGACATATTATGTCAATATTTTATTTGTCACAAGTACAATAAAATGTTTTCTTACCTTATTTTCCCCTGATTGGAGGTTTGCCAAGAGTCTTAGAAAGTTTTTCTTGTTGTTATTTTATTTGTGACAATTTCCCCCTATGTCTTTTGAATCCTCTGCCAATTCGGATCTCTATTACTTATCCTCGTACAAATGTATTTTTAAATGTTTTCGTTTATATTATGAACAAGATATGTAACTTAAATTTAGAATGATTACTTATCTAAGAGCTATGGACTATATCCTTTACTGATATGTGTAACTTTAATGAAAGTTCAATGAAAACATCCTTCTCTGGTCTTATGTAGGTACTAACGGTAGTACTCGACATTGTCCGGAGTTATAAACCTCGTCGAACAAACAAAAGGTTTCTTGGAAAAATAGAAGGAAACTACCAAAGAAATCCTCAGTGTTACTCACCGTTTTCATAAGCACACACGCGTACATGTCCTTTCTCTATACATATATGTTCTTTCCAACAGGGATATTTTATTAATATGACTACACCGTGATTTCATAAATCAAAAATCACTTTGATTCATTCCAAATACAGACAAACTATCAAAATAATATGTATATTAATAAAGTAAAGTATATTTGTATGGATGTAGTCTCAGGGTGTATTGTATATAGTGCTTCCTTTTGTATATGATATATCAATAAAGTATAAAGAAGATTAAATAAGGAGTATCATTTGCAGGGAGCACAAAAATAACATTAATTAAGTCTCCTAGGCGTTTAGTTCAACTCATATTTAACAAAGAAAAAGGAAGTACTTCATATATATATATTTACAAAAAAATGAATTTGAGGCTTAACTACGAGCTAATTAAGTATTCCGTGGCTCATCAAATCATATTTTAAAAATAATTACAGATGAAGAACTATCTAGAGATAGTCTTTTCTTGAAAAACAGAGAGTAATACTGAGTATTTCGGGAGGAGATGCCTTTTATATATATTATTAAAGCATAAGTTGTATGTTCATCGACGCCTAATGACTCCGTGCAATGCCAAGTACTACCCCTAGTAGATTACATGCGTTCATTTAAGGATCCAAACACAACTTGTACAGAGTGTTATACGAATTATTAAAGGTCAACTCGGATCTGTAGTTTAATCAAAGGAAAAGATTAAACAGCAACACATGATCCCTGCCAATTTGAAAACAATATAAACACTTGGACTCCAAATAAAAATGTTTTTTGGATTTAACTAATTATTCAAATGTTGAAAATCACCTTCCTTCTAAGGTTTTTTTCTTATAAACACATAAAAATCAGTTCCATAGTTTAGTTCATGCTATTAATACTTGATGGGGGAATCGCTTGTGTTGTGATGTATGATGCCAAGAATTCACTCTAGATAATTAATATCCTGTTGCTAATTCATATAATCAAAAAATGCATGAAACCTGCTATAATAATTTTAAACGAAAAATATAAACAGTGAAATATTTACAATTTTAACAAAAGAAATGAGGTTATATGATAGTAATATTTTAAAGGAAGTAGACAGTATCGGAAAATAAAATAATGATATAATTTTGAAGTCAATTTTAGAGAACTTTACCCTTAAATGCCTTAATTTTTTTCTTAGCTTAAGAATATTTTTTTCAAGTATTAAACGATTCATTTAAGTATAATTATTTAAAGGAAAAAAAAATTTCGAAGTTGCAATTTGACATATTTACGTTGATTAGATAAAGTAGTTTTTTTTAGGTACGTTGCATATGAATTTAAGGGTTAAAATGAGTCAACTATGTTTTTATACTTTTTAGAGGTTCAGTGATTAATTATTGAGTTATTTGGAAATCGACTCACAACTTGAGTCGAGTAAAAAAATAAACGGCTCTAGTGACACTACACCCTTATGCAACATAAAGGAGGCATTTAAAATGGTGTTTTTATACTCCGTTAGTAATTAACGTCATAAAGATATATTATGTATATATGTTGCAGTTATAGTAAGAAATCCGTTAATATGCAAAATAACTGAACTAGACCGTTAATGTGCATAATAACTGAGCAAGTAGATTACAACCCGTTTGTTAGTCGCGTTGGTATGCAACACAATCCGTGGGCCGGGATATGACCTGTGTGTATAGTGGATGCTGTTCCTGATGATATTAGATGAATTGGCGGTAGGTTACAACCCGTTTGTTTATTACAGTGACACGCAACACAGCCCGTGGGCCGGAATACCAACCGGGGCTATAGTGGATGGAGTCTCTGATGATATTAAATGAGTCGGCGGTGAGTTACCATTCGTTTGTTAGTCGTGTTAGCATGCAAGGCAACCCGTGGGCCGGGATATGACCTGTGGGTATAGTGAATGCTGTTTCTGATGATATATCATGAATTGGCGGTAGATTATAACCCGTTTGTTAGTCACGTTGCCACGCAACACAGCCCGTGGGGCGGAATATCAACTGGGGTTACAGTGGATGGCGTCCCTTATCATAATACATGAATTGGCGAAGGGTGCTTACTTTCAATCTAGCCCAATGGACATGTTACATATCTTATGAGCCGAGCATCAATTTTTGCCTTAGGAAAGGGTCTCGGAAGATAATGGATAATGTGAAACTTATGAGTTCAAACATTAACGGTCTAGTTGAGTTATTATGCACATTAACTAGTTATTTTGCATTATAACGGATTACAACATATACATACATATAAAGAGTTTTAATTATTATCGTTGAAATCCTGAAAAACATTGTAAATCATTTTTGTTCTCCTAGTCACAGATGATAATATTAAAAATATTTTTTTGTTTTGCCATAAAATGATAGTCACTTTTTTTTTTTTTTTTTTTTTTCATTATAGAAAGAAGAACGGCAATTAGCAAAATTGCAGAAGGTTCTGAAGCCCGAAGAGTACACAGCAGCCACAATCAATATTACCAATCGGCAACAACGACTAGAAAATCTACATTCCTTGTATTCAGAGCTTGAAGAGCACTATCGCGCCATCGTGACGAGGGTTGAGCAACGTCAGTAATAGATACATAGTAACAAAATAATAAGGAGGAAGTCTCAGCTATGTTCTCCTACTTCAAAAGGAAGCAATAAAAGATCCTCACAGTTTTTATTTTTTGAACAAAACAAAAAAAGACCAATAATATCTTTGACTATTTGAAACATTTATTTCATGTTCGATGTTTGATGAACAAAATTGATGAATACACGTTAATATAATAATTCTTACATACACAGATTTCTTTTCTTTTCATACTAAAAAAGAAGGGTTTTTGAGAGTGCCTGGATCATGAATCTTTTAATCATTAGGTGTGGATGGAGGTGTTTTAGGGAAATGAACCATGTGGGATTTTCCAGGTGGTGTGGGTGGTCTATAGTCCTCTGGTAACTCTTCTTGGCCTTCACTGTCATGTCTTCCTGACAGTCTTGGTATTAGAATGTCATCCAACTCTTGATCCTCGTCTTCTTCAATGGAGCTTTCGGGCCCATCTTCCTTTTTACTCCTTTCATGGATGAGTATGTCCTTGGATTCAAAAGTAACAGATCTTTTCCTTTTTGTGGGATCTGATATGTTGAGAAGGGAGGATTTACGAGGTACTCGTCTTTCTCCTCCTTTTGGCGATGAGTTTTTTGAGTGTTCTACAATGAGAGAAAAATCTTCCTCCGGGAAGGAATGGCTCATGTTGATGTTATGGACAACGTTTTTAACAACTCGCGAAGGCAGTGAACTATTAATATCCCAGTCTTGACGGGGTGAAGATATAATAGTCTCCGTTGACCAGGATTTCCTGAGTGTATTCCTCCTACAAGTTTCGTCTCTCAAAGATGTCCGAATGTCACTTAAAGAGTTAAAGAATTCTTTATCTGCTGTAAAATTAGAAGTGACGGGTTGTTTCAAGAAGTCTTTTTTTATCTTTGCGTTCCAAGCTTTAACATATATGTTCACAAGATTTCCTTTAATCAACTTTATGTTTTGTCTATTCTTATCAACTAATGAGGCTTCCTTATCATGACTACTATAATTTTGTGAACTAATTTTTATCTCATCACAAATTGATGACTCCTTCTTATTCTCATTCACAAGGGTAGGCGAAATAACTACGTCTTCATTCCCATCGCTGCAACTTCTACTTCTGCTTCTATTACTACTTGTACTGCCTTTCCGAGTACAATTATTATTTTCTTTAGTCAAGTTTTCGAACTTTGACTCTAACTGCCAATGATGTTGCTGATGAGGCTCAGTCAACGATGCAGGTGTAGAAGGAACATCGGAAATCTTAGGACTATATTCCTTATAATTGCATAATGTTTCCGTATCCGAGGAGGTAGAATCACTTGAAGAGTAAACGCTGCCCTCACTTGGATAAGGGGAACTCCATGAAACCTCTGTCGTTCCTTGATTTTCAGACTCATCCTCCTCGGATGTACAGGAAAGGGGTTCAACGTAGCTTCCGCAAATGTGGCATTTAAAAACCCTTTCTGATAGAGAGGTTGTGAGCTTTTCTCTTGATGAATTGGTTATTTTCCAATTGAGGGTTCTTAGATAATTGTCCGGCATGGTTAATGCTTGGCATGGAGGACTTATCATGTTCGAAAAGTCTTGCTTGTTTTTAACAATGGCTTCAATGCCTAAAAAGAAATTGTAGTTTGTTTATTTAATGTCGCTTAATACTTCATTCGGTGAAGGTGAACAATATTTAATATCATAACATATCCATTTCATCAATGCTTGTTGATAATTATGTTTGTATGTCAATGAACATGATATATTTCTTATCATTTATTGTAAGACAATATCCCTATATGATTATGATAAATATTTAAAGTCAAAAATGGGACAAACAAGGTCGAAGGACATCTTTTTTCTTCTTAATTTTAATTAATACATTAAAAATTGTTAAAAAAGCAAAAATATCGTGAATAAGGGTTTCATTAGAAAACTGTATTCATTATAAAAATGAATCAATGTCGTCTCACTACGTTATCAATTCATTATACACATCTATGTGTATCTATTTCCAAATTAGTTGATTTGCAATAATAAATGCAATTCCTATTTTTACTAAGTAACGAAAAAAAGTAGTTCATAGTACATATTATGTAGATATTCAAATAACCCACCTAGTTCCGACTCAACATGAGATTTAAAGGACAACCCATGTCTTTTAGAGCCAATTTGCCATATTCGATGATGAGTATACATTTTAGAGTCCTTGGATTGATGTCTTAGTAGTGGATAGCAGAGGCTAAGCGTTGTATAAGTGCCCCTTATATCCGCCATTAAGCAGGAATCAATCACATTAAAGGACTCCTTTTCAAAATAATCGCTGAGGGATTTAATTTCACTGAGGTAAGGGATGTTGCAGAGAGTGATTTTTAATTTAGACGAGAGGAGGAGACGTCGAGTGTTGAGGACTAATTTCTCCACGTAAGAGATGAAATCATTGAGCTCAAGCTGTTCCTTATTCATTTCAGATTTGATGAGGCATGGATTCCAATCCTGAAATGGGGAATCAATTGGATGGGGTGCGTAGACCAAACGATCCTCAAGATAATGGGGAAATATCCATTGGATTTCCTCTTTATAAGTTCTTGGCGTGATGGGTTTGAAGTCACAGTGAATGGGATTTAAACATGTTACTGTAGGATTAACTCTTTTAACTAGATGTGTATTACTATAAAAAAAGCCGTTCTCATACCATCCTTTGATCATCTTTTTCTCATTTTCTCTCAAGTTGGAGATATGTATGGGCTCTTTATATACAAAAATAAATATAATTAGTTTTTATTACCATTAAATTAAAGAACTAAAGGAATAAATTATAACTAGCCATTCATTTACACATTAAATGGATAACGTCAAGACCTTAATAATACATATGATTCATTATTATAATTTATGACCTTTTAGAATAGAGAAGAAATTATTTGTTTTCTCAACGCGTGAA
This sequence comes from Lepeophtheirus salmonis, assembly GCF_016086655.4. Lineage (NCBI taxonomy): Eukaryota > Metazoa > Arthropoda > Copepoda > Siphonostomatoida > Caligidae > Lepeophtheirus > Lepeophtheirus salmonis. The sequence goes on from NC_052131.2 coordinate 48,151,398, forward strand.
TTTCGTATCCTCTCTCCAAATTTTAGACTCCATCCCTGTTTTCTCCACTCTTTCCATAGGATTTTATACCTTGGATCCTCATTAGAATCCTCAATTATCTCTCGAAGAACCTTGAAATATAGGGCATACACATCCTCTTCGAGCTCCAAACTATAATATATTTGAGTGAAGGATTTAACGATCCAGGACTCGAGTTCATCAGTTCTCTTTAGTAGATTGATAAGAAACGCATTCTTTGCCTGAAGCTCCCAATTGGAGTCAGCAATTACAAATTCAATCTCATCAATGCCTTTAATGTTTTGAGATTGCAAGGAACTGAGAAGATGCTTAAGATCACCTCCTAAAAGAAGAACCCTTACACTTGAGTGTTGATGAGGAGAGAGGGAATCAAGGAGATCTGTTCCAGTGCGAAGCCGCCCATAGTATTGTGGAAGTCCTTTTTCCTTCACAGAGATCGTCATGACGAAGGCAAATAAGTTCCTTTACATGATAAAACAAATATCTGAGTTGAGTTATTTCTTATCAACGACACATTTCTTCCTTTCCTTTGAAGAGAAAGACTCCTTATGAAATTATCGCTAATAATATTTATATAGATATTATGTACACTGGTAATTCCTAACACGACAATTGATAAGGATATTATACTCTACCGCATACTAAGTATTTATACAAATGTTTAAATAAATCAACACCAATTGATTTTAGATATCATTATGTGTATTTAAATTGATTTTTTTTTTTTTAATAGAAAAAAATTATAAGGTAGAAATATCGATTATTTCTTTTTCTTTGACTTTTTTCCTCCGGATTGCTTGGAACTTGATTGAGATGGATTGGCTTCAGACTTGGCACTAATTTGAGCTTTCTTTTGGGTTTCTCGTATTTTAGGAATTTCCTTTCCAAGATAATGAAGGATTGAGGCTCCTAAAACAAAATATATAAACATAAACTATAAGAAAAGAACTATGGCAATAACCGAATATCAGGACATGAAAAAAGCTTTAATCTTTTATTTCTTTATTAATAAAACTAAAAAAGTAGTTGCTGTAAAAACTTTATAAAAGGGTCTGCCCTCTCATTAAGTTAAAGGCTAATACGTTGCATAACACTTTTGCATTATGCAGATCATTCTTAGTTACGAGAGGTTGGAAATCATGATAGTTGCATGACACGAAATGTTTTTTTTTTTTAAGATTATGAAATATATACATTTTGTCACATTAAAAAAATGAATAAAAAATATATCGCAATCATTGCTGACTACTGTTTTTTTAACCGGGTTTATATAATTTTCAAAATGTCAAATAAAGTCTGCAACTTTATTTAATCCGGGTTTTCTCAAAAGGCAAAGTAAGAAGGTTCAGAAAATGAATTTTAAGGAAGTCAGTGGTGATTTTGTTTTTTTTTGCAAATGGGAACAGTTGAAGTTATATTCTTATTAGAAGTAAGGAAACGAATGAAAGAAACTTTGTCGATGACGATCTGATGCGAATATCACAAATAATAATATAAAATACAGTAAAAGAACTCCCAAATGAGAAATAGTATGGAGTCATAATGATTGAGATAAAATATACGAATGACTAACGAATCCGATAAGACCTTTCAAAGTAAAGAAGGCACAAAGTCAGGGATATTCAAATGAAGTTGGCCAAACTTCAAACCAAATCAAGGTTATATGAAACTAATAATTTGTAAGTTGAAATAATTAGGGATACAAATAAATAACCTAACTAAAAAACCAAATACTCAAAATATAATAATATTTAGTGTTGTCAGTCCTAGAACTGATTAAAAAAAGAAGAAATGAAGTTGAGTGACGCCCTCAATGAGCAAACTTTTACAAGTTTTTAAGACTGAACTACAGTCCTACATATGGACCTCCACAACACTAATAATATATATAATCTTTTTGACTGATTAACTGGGCCATATAAAATTTGCTCCCGAGCCACTAATTGAATACTACGTGGTTTTTAGTTCTTATTATAATATAAAAAGAGCTTATGTTTGACTTGTTAAAAATCTACAAAACCTTGGGACCTCAAAATATATGCTTATTTGTAAAATGCCTTTTGAATAATATTATTTAATAGAGGGGAACATACCTCCCGTGTTTGGAGGTGTTCCTGGAAATTCCTATTTTCGGTTAATAATGACGACATTCATTTAAAAAAAATTAATAGTATTTATTGATTCCGCTAAGATCTTAGTTCGGATGTGACCAAAGGTATGGAGATAATAGTAAATCAGAGATTTAAATGAAGAGTTCCCGTAACGAGGAAGAATTATCATCATATGCATTCTTGCATCCTCATTAGATGATGGAATGAGTGACATCATCATCAAACATATAATCTTTTCCAGTATTTTGGAGAACCTGTTCCTAAGTTTCCCTTTCTGGATTTAAATAATAGCAATTATGTATTAGTATTGGCTCGGGGTTTTCAAGCTTGGGAGTGAACTTTCCTAGCGAGCTGAAAGCTTGTGCTTGGTAAAATCCAGCTTGTTTACATCACATTGGCATATAGTTCGAAAGTTGTAATTTAAGGGCTAAAAGGAGAGTTCAAGACTAATCCATAAGGGAATTTCTACAAAATTGAGTATGTATAAAAGTGAATCTTTGTTTCAAAAATAAGAGATGAATGGAGACTAAGTACATCTCATAATAAATAAATTATAAATAATAAAATAGTGATGAACTAGAATATTAATATTAAATGTTAAGGACGGTTTGGTTTTCTTCTCTAAAAAAAGGGGGAGTCTAAAGTGAATTTAAATAAGCAATTGAAATATTTGCACAATGAGCAGGGCCTGTCTTCGATTTTCATTTGTTTATTTCTTTCAAATTTTTCCGACTGACCTCATTTTATCCAACTCTTATATGAGTTGAATAAGATTGAGCCCTTTTAATTTTACCTAAAAATAATGAAGGCTCTTGTTGATGAATGATTTGGCTCATTTTCAATCGAATAAAGCTTTTTTCTATGGAATTAATATTTTGATCTATTTCTAAAATATCAAAAGACCTTCATTTCAATTTTAAGAACGCTACTACAAAAATCCCAAGCGGCATTTTATTTTTTCTAGCTCTGATGCACGCGTGGCAAGGCCTCTACTACGCTTAATGACAAAAACTGATTGAAAGTATTACTTGTGGGATATTCCTCCCTTAGCGCCTCTCCCTCCTCGTCCTTGAGTTGAACCCTAATTTTTCCACGATATAACATCTCCCGACTTCTTTCCCGTGGATACTCTTTATCCTGAATGAGGAATTTATTCCATCCCCCTTGTAGAAGTGCATCCCGGATCTCTGAATAAGTGGGATTCTCCACACAAATGCTCTTCTCGATCCTTCGACCCTCCTTCAACGTCCTGTTCTTGTTGAGATAGGTTGGATAAATTGAGACCCATCGTTCAGGATCTGCATGGCCCTTATTTGAGTCGAATGGACCCACTGGAATGTATCGAGGCTGTGCTTCTGCCATTGACGATGATAATTAATAGGATTTTGACAAGTAGTGAGTTCCGTGACGGCTACGTACTTATAATTCAAGCAGCTAGAGGAACACTTCATCGATAGCTGAAAAACATTTCCTACACATCTGTGACGTCATTCTCCTTTCCTTAGATGTTGAGTTATGACGAAATATTTATGTTGTGTATAAGTTGCAACTTGTATAACCAACTCGTACAAGTTGCAATTAAAATCTTAAAATGATTATCATTTATTTATGAGTAATATAACTGTGGATATTTGAACTTTATAATGTGCTGCAGAATACTTGTATTTTAGTAATTTGTATTAAAATAGTTAAAAGTTGTACCATTAATAGGTCGATCATCCATAAAAATATTCAATTATTGCATTATCCGCATCCTTTATTTCAAATGATTCATCTAATCTTTTGGTTGCAACTTGTACACAACATTTATTTTAAATGTTAAAGCACACACTAGATTGTCACTCACTTTTAGTATATATTTTTGAAATTGTGTATACATTGATTATTATTGACTATGGAATTGCAACAGATAATTAATAATTTAATCCTCTTAGTATTGAATAAAGGACTAATCCTATTAAAAAAGTTATAACTAACCATGCTCCTGTTAGGATTTTCTTTGGAGTAGGGTTTGTTGAATTTTTTGTTTCAAATTTTCCGACTGACATTTAATCTTTTCCAAATTTAATAAATAAAAAATAAAAAAATTGCCAAATAAAATAAGTGTTTTTCTTAATATATATATATTTTTGTAATATCAATCAAATTACGTTTATTTAGAAAGGTATGTTTTATTTTTCGAAATGATTTTTTTTATAAATGGTCAAGTTTTTTGAATATATTTATCCAATATATTTTTTTAGAAAACTTATAAACACAAATTGTATCCTCCCACGCTTTAAAATGTGATTTTTTTATCTCTAACTGTTATGATTAGGTTTGATAAGTTATCCTAATTTAAAAAAATGTTAAACTCAAATTGTAAAATCTTGTATTAAGCTATAGTTCTTTTTTAAGTTTTTTTATGATTTAATTATATACCATTTCGGACGTCATCTTGAAATATATATGTATTTATTTTTATAGGAACTACCAAGGTTAATATATTTCTATTAACCTTGGTTACTACGTAATTTAAACTATTTGTAACAATAAATTTTACAATAAGTATTCAAATCCGAAGGCTGAATAACTAATAATTAATAAAAGTACTCATATGATTTCAAGTTATGTATCTAATTTTATATCTGACAGTGCTAGTTTTACAAGACCAGTGTTGATGAACATTTTGTATGCTACTGCCTGAATCACCATCGTTTGGAGTTTGACTATAGATTTATTTGCTAGTGCATCCTTTTTGTTTTTTATAATAACCCCATATCTGATCTCTTTTTCTGATAGGCCTTTGTTGAGTTTTATTTCCAGGATCTTTTACAAGTATTCAAAGTGTTCTCTGATTTTTGTACCATAATATGACTAACAGTTTTCTTAATTAGTTTGCCACACCTCAAAGACATGAATTCATCCACTTTGTCTGTTTCCAGATTCCCTTTGCTACCTTGTACTTCACAAGCATTTGAGACGTCGTCAGTTTCTTATTGACATTTGTTTAATTGTACTTCCTAAGGCTGTAGTTGATTATCCCAGTTCTTTTAATTAGTTGAAGAAGATCTATTTGTATTTACCTTCCATTTAGTATTATCTTCCTTAAAAGTTGATAAGTGTGGTTTTTGGTATTTTTGGTTAAGTATTTCCGATATCTTGACTAGACTTGCGCTTTTAATAATGCCACTTATTGATTTTTATATTTTCTGTAGCTATTAATTTTTGTACTATATGAATGTTTACTTTTTGAAACTTATTAATCTCTGTTTTTGAAGAAAATAAATATTTCAAATTTTAATATTGGAAGTATTGCAGAGGAACCCTGTCGATATTCTCTAATTAACTGACGATATATTTCATCTTACATAATTTTACTAAATATAAATACATTAATAAAATATAGTTATTTATACGGAATTTATGTAATAATAATATACAACAACCTCTCTTCCTTGAACATAAATAATGATTTGTGTTAAAGTTATATTCTAAACGAGACTCTTTTCATTGGGTTTGCATCGATGTTTATTTTGTGATCATTATTTGGAGTCGGCTCTTCGGTTTTTTCTCTTTAGTTGGCAACTCTTAAAAACCGTCTATTCCTCCAATATACTTATGCGTCTTCAACATAAATTATATATTTTCTTTATAATTCGTGAAACTACTTTCTCAAATTTATCCCATAACTTGGTAATTGGGTATTGCACCCGGATGATTACTAATTCCAGTAAATTATTAGAATGAATGTCGTAATATGATTTTGTTTCATACGTAAATCTTCAACACTCTTTTTAAGGACCTTTGATTGAAGATTTTGACCATATTTGATTGGGTGAATATCGACACTCACGCGGTGTATTTCTACATTCTAATAATCCATCTCAGAGTTCATCTGAATTTTATAGTTTTAGACCTACATTTATCAAGTAGATTCTTCATTTTTTTCATACTTTGTAAAGTTAAGAATGGATTTATCAATCCATTCTTATCCATGATTATTTAAATCGAGATATGAAAGGCAATGTATATAAATATAAGGAAGAAATTTGGTCTTTTATGATGTCATACAATTAACTTGACAATTTATATAATAATATTAATATGGTCTGCCTTCCATGATGACATTTCATTTTGTATATATTTTTATATAATACTTCAATATTACCCATGTCAGAGCATTAATTTACTCTTCATTGCATTCTAAGAATTTATACAACCTTCTATAGTTATTAATGATTTTCATATTTTGAATTAATGGGAAGTCATGTTATGAAGTTCACCTTGGGTTTATATTATTTTTAAGTCATCATTCCGCTAATTGACGATATGAAGAGAAGAAAAAGTGCAATTTATTTGTATAAATGTGCTTAGATCAACAATATGGATTTAATTTATAATATTAATTAATTAATTATCAGTCTAAATTAGATCATTTATATATTGTGTACAAGGTTGCAGCCCAAAAATTAGATGAATAACTTGGATCACATAATTTGTGATAAGGGTAATACAATAATTGAATATTAATGTGATGGTTGATATATTAATCGTAATTTTTTTACTTTTTAACCAAGTGTTGATAAGTATTCATTGGCACATTATAACGTTCAAATATCCACAGTTAAATTGCTCGTAAATATAAAAAAAAAAGTCATTTTAATGGGAAAAATGAAATGTTAAGATTGGTAAGTTAATAGTTGGTAATTAATAAAGTGTAATGCGACGTTGGAATTGTATTTTGTACAATTTTCTAATACAAGTTACAGCTTCTATATATATTGGAACTTGGATACACAAATTGTACAAGTTACTAGCAAAATATGAGACGAATAATTTAAAATGAAGAATTTCCATTATTTTTGAATTCAAGATAATGTAATAATTGAATATTCCATGAAAGATCGATGTATTAATGGTGTAATTTGTGGCTTATTACTAAAATATAAATATTTTGTGGCATATAATACTCAAATTCAAATGCCCAGAGTTATATTACTCATAAATACAAAATAGCCATGTATTTTTAATATATCAAAAATAAATGATTGTATCAATGTATAGTTGGTAATTAATATGATGAATGTTGAAATTAAATAGTGTAGTTTAAGACGAAGCAATTGCAACTTTTAAAATTGGATACTACAAATTGTAACTTGAACATAGCAATATACGAGTATAAACGATGATTATATTAAAATTTATATTATAATCGACTTTAATTATCGCAACTTAAACACCCTTTTCCTGTCTCTCAACCTCGTCATATATTTTGCCTTTGGAGCCCCGGCACAATATTTTATAACTCTCGTAATTGTCTTTCTTTTATATTCTTTAAAAATATATTGGTGTGTTCATTTCAAACACGAAACACATTATAATGAATATAATACAGAACATAAATTACCTACACAACAAGATATTCACCCTTTTCAATTAAAAAACAAAAAAAAGTATGTACGTAATTTCAAATTTGTTAATGAAAACTTGTTATGATATACCTATGTATGTATGTACGATTAGAATGGAATTATTTATTTTCCTCTGTTTAAATGAAAAATGTCACGAAAGGTATCGGTCGTATAAAAATAATATATATAAAAATAGTCCGTATATGGAAAAAAAAAAAGTAAAATACGATATGATATTATTCCACCTTTTGTCTATTATATACGTTGGTGTATAGTATATATTTAAACAAACAGAAATCCTCTAGGGGAAGAGGCAGCTATTATATTTATTTATTGCCTAATTTGAAATGATATTATGTAGGTACTATTATCGTTGTTGACTCCAAAGACATTCATGAAAGATTTTCAGATATAACACGAATGTACGAGGATCATGAGTCTGTTCAAATTCTAATATTAACTAGTAAACAAAGTTTGTTTATTATGTCTTGACTGCTATGGTATCTCGCAACCTTTCATTAAAAAGAAACAGAAAGAGAGCACAAAAGTTTCCCGATTCATTGGAACAATTATTCAATTATATTCGGGGGAAATTGTCCACAGCTTAACATGAGCTTATGAATTTCATATCTGGTTCGTCAGGATCTTTATTGTATATTTTTATTCTAAAGAAAAAGGGGGAAAAAGACACAAAATCAGTTGGTATTTAGTAGGATGACAAATTACCCTCTTTTGCCAGTACTTGTTCTCTTCTTACATCCTGTTCCGGGATTTTTTTATAAACTAATGAAATGTCCGGCTCTCTGTACGACGAAAAGTTTAAAATTAATTATAAATGGAAGTATAATTTTACTTAACACAACAAATTATTACTCCTAGTATTTAAAATAACATTAATTCTTGCTTCCTTCAATCTGAAATGACTTTCCATAAAATGAAATACAAATTGAGTATTCAGTGAGTTCATATAATATCAATGAATTGACTAAAAAATCGATAATTTGGAAATAATCTTGCTAATTGTCGTAAAAAGTAACATTAATTAAATTTAAGAGCCATCTAGCGAGTAAATAATAATTTATGTTTGCTTGTAAATATTTTCATCGGGCATGCTGTATATGAATACAATATAAGGGGGGAAAAAAGGAATATAATATACAGGGAGCGCTGATTGTATAAAATAGATTAATCTCGCAGGCGTTTAGTTCAATTCATATTAAAAAAGAAAAGAGGAAAGTACTTTATAGAAAATTTATAAAAAATGAATGTCACTTTAAATGAGGTTTAGCAACTCCGAGCTCAAAAATGCAATTTTTTTTTTCTCAAGCCTTTATTCTTGAGAAAATAATCTCCAAGTATTGAGTCAGTAGATCTTCTATAATATTAAAGCAAAATTTGGATGTTCGTTGACGCCTAATACCTTTGGGCAATGTCAGGTACTACTGCTAGTCAAGGTTAATAGAAATACAAGGTTAGACCATCATGGCTTGCTAAAATTTTCAATTAGATATATCGTACCGACAGCTGTGCAAGATAGGCAGATTTTGACAAAAGGCACAACCTCTCATAGTCTATGACGTCACTATTGCTACATTGTTCAATTTAGTGTTTAGTACAGCCTTCTGGGCGATAAAAAACAGATTTTTAGAAAGCATGCAACTACTCAAACACTATTACGGCTATTTTAAAAAGTGTGGTCGAAGTCAAACATCAGTCGTACACGCGTATGGTATAACCTTGTATTTCTATTAACCTTGAGGATGGACATCTACAGGAATTACTCTGTTTAAAATCCTCAATTCTACTCTGAGTCAATCAAGGATTTACACTTATAACTCCTCAAAGTATACTCAGCTTTACTCATGAGTACACGCACTCGTGATTACGTTTTATACTTAGATGTTCTCTCCTCAAGAATGAAAAATAATGATATCAGCTTCGGGGAGAAAAATATTGTTCAGGTTGTCAGCAACAGAAAAACTCGAACGCTATAAATGCTTAACATTAATTACCCTAAGGATAATATATTTAAAGTCCGCAGGATTACATATATATATTTATTTATTTAAGAATGTTTTTAAAAAAAAAAACAAAAAACTAAAAATTACAATTTTGTGGAAAAAAAAATTCGAAAATTAAATTTTTGGGAAAAATTTCCAAAATCCATGGATTTCTCAGAAAATCAAACTTTTTGGTAAAAAAAATTTCCAAAATCCTAAGCTGTTCACAAAAAAATAAAAAAAATTTGGAAAAAAAATTCAAATATTAAATTTTTTGAGAAAAATTTGATTAAATATTAAATTTTCTAGTAAGAATCAAAAATTCCTTTTTTTTGGGGAGGGGGTCTACAGCCCCTCCAACCCTACCCTTGCGGACAACCCTGAGAGTTGCATAAAATATAATATTAACGAGTGCGAGATTTTTCTCAAAATGACAATCTGAAGAGTATTTTTTCCCCCATTGCTGTTATGATTATTCTTTCATTCGTTTACTCATGAAAGACTGAGAGAAACATTGGACATTTGTTGGAAATTATTGGAGCTCAGGTTATAATATAGGATCTACATTGGAGTAATTCCTACCCATGTCCATGCTAGAACCATAGTGGTAGTTATTGTCATAGCTACTAGCAGCTAATCTAATTACCCGTCATGAGAGCTAATCTGCTCTCCTTCCCAACATTCTTTAATCGTGAGAGTTAGCATTTGATTTTGGGGTTTCTTTTATTTTGACATACCGGCAGGTCATATTTTAAACAACTCTAAATGTATTAATGGAAGATTCAATGAATGAGTGATTCAAAAAGAAAAATGTGTACATATGTAGATTAAATGAATAAAATATCCATCAAATATAATAGAATTATGTGAGAGTCTTCATAAAAGCACACATTTATATAATAAAAAAGAGATCCTTATCGAACCAAATTAGATACTTTTATTATCAAAAAGAATCTAAAAATTAGTCGTGTCTTTCATTGAATTAAATGGACCTATGGAACAAGATCATTGCCATATACAGATATGGACTTTTATGTCCATATTTAGGTATAATATGTAGTGGACACGTTAAGTCACCATGGATATAAATTTCTTATAAGTAATATTATTATTTAATAGGATTCTTTCCGATGAATGAGGATGACCACTTGACAGTAACTAAATAAATAAAGACTAACCATAACAACAATATGTAATATATAGGTACTTATAAAAGTTATAATCAAAGATAGAAAACTGGAAAAATAAGGTCAGTGCAATAGCACGCTTTTGAGCATTTAGAAGAATATATGGTAATATTGTTCGAGAGGGATGTCAACTGTTGATGTTATAGTTCCAATAAGAATACGTCATACTAAAGCTGACTTTTTATAATTGCTATTAATAGTAAATCTACTTAATATTCAAATATTAATGTTGAACTAGAAGGGATCTCGCCTCCTTGTGCCTCACTCGGTTGATCTCCTCTCCTTTAATGCAAGGATCCTTCATTTCGCAGATATCCCTTCACATCTGGGACCTCGTCAATCATTGTCTCTGTGCTCAAGAATACATAAATTCTTCCAGATCCTCTATGGAATCGTCGTATACTTCTATAATAAGAACTAAGGAGCTTCGTGGTTAATATCCATGAATTACTTAATACTTTACATTACAAGCGTTTGGGCTTTTTGACAAAACTTTGACAAAATTTGACACAGTGTTTGTTGAAAAGACTCTGAAAAAAAGTTGACAACAAATTAATTTCAAATTATGACAATAAAATCACAAAGGAACACGTCGAATTTGACAAAAAGATTTTAGTCAGGATGGGGTACACCCTTTCCAAAAATAAGTATAGATTGCTTCAGGATGTTAGTGTCGCGAAAGATTACGTCAACTGTTGTATGCTCCCACTGTATATTGTATAATATCTATTTATATATTCGTAGAAAATCTAGATAAAAGAACATATTTTTTTAATAGTCTATTAATATCCCGACAACAGCTGAAGCCATTTTGAGTGAAAAAAAACTTCTTCAATAAAAACTTCGTTGCTCTATATATTCTCTATGTTCCCCTCATATCCCTACACCTTTAGTCACAGGCCTGGTAGTAAAGGGTTAAATAGAGTTCGATTGAACTGTTCAACCCACAGAATAAAAAGTTAATCAATCAACTGCCTTCCTTTTGCTGAAAATAACGTATCCCTTCCTCAAGCTAGTAGACCTTATTATGCCAAAATACCAAAAGAAATCCCTCAGTGGCTTCGTCTTAAAGCACGGACCTAGGTGCATAACATGTATACAAGTCATTGAATGTAACTAAACATAATAGCATCGTGAAAGCAAATTGATTTTTTTTAAACCGGCGGTGCAATCCTGAGTCTTTGCATAGATCTCGTTGCAAAGAGTCGGGATTGCGCCTCGAATCCACAGTTGACTCAAAAATAAATAATATATTTGTATGTTAGCAAGAAGGTAACGCCGTGATTGACTTATTGAAATAAGCATCGTGGTTGCTTCTTATATCGCTGTACCATTTCTTTTTATTTTCCTGCATATATACTTATTATAATATATATGAATTTTTCTTCTGCTCAACCAACGACGTCTCTTTTTCCTCTACCGTTGGTTCAACTATGTAGTAGTATAATGTACATGGTATCGTTGTAAGCGTCTGTTCATATGATGATGATGATTATTATTATTCTTGCAATCAAATTCAAGCCAAATGAGATTTTGGGCAGTGCAAGAGAAGGAGGGAAGGAGAGGGGAAATCCAGGCAGCCGCCTTGTGGAAACCATTGTTTAATATTATATGAATGATATGTCTACCTACCACGAAATAAAGAAGTTCAAACAACGATTTCATTATCCATTTTTCCATCCTAACTATCATATGGTTTCTTTTCCCCATCTCCTCTCACAAACCCTCTAACTGACTTGTACCTAATATTCATACATACATAGGTGGATATTATTAATTGAGATGTTGTTCTAATGGTCAAATATACACATAATGGACTTCTTCCGTTGTATTTATCTATATAAAGAGGTAGAGAGACAAACAAATTTTGTGGGTCTAAATTGAGCATTCATTAAGACATATTTAATGACTTATAATTTAGTGTTTATTTATCTACCTCTTTATTATTGTTTTATATTTTGAATGAGAGATGTGGGAATTCTGAGTGAGGTCTTTATCATTTGGGAATATAAATAAATGAGAATTCTCATTGACTACTAAAGTAGGTAATTATAGGTAGGTTGATTTTGAATTGATTTGAAGGAGCAAAGGGGTGAGAGGATAGAGACCACGTGTTTATGACGTCATTATATAAATGAACACAGTAGTTTGTTGTCAGTTATATATTTTTTTACTCACCCCCCCCCCTCAGTAGTTGCATTCGAATAGGGCATAACAAATATAAACACCGATATCTCCAAGATGGCGCAGATGTACTAAGACAGTGGTTATATAATGGGGTACGCATACCCTTGGGGTACTTGGAGGCACTCCAGGGGTACTTGAGATTTTGAAAGAATATTTTACAAGTACAAATCCGGAGGGGTGGGCCATAGGGGCTGTAGTCCTTTCCCTGCAATTAAGAATTTTTTCTTTTTCATTACAAAATGTAATACTTGATTTCTTTGTCCAAAAAAAATTAATACTTGTAATTTAATTTACAATGAATAGCTATAGATTTATAAATTCTTTTCCACAAAATTTAATATTTGAATTTTTTTTTCAAAAAATTTAATTTTTTGTAAACAGCAGTAGATTATGATGTTATTTTTTAGAATAGATTTAGTTTTGTTCATTTTTTTCCAATAAATTTAATTTTTCGAGAATATCTAAGGATTTTTGAAAAAAAAAATGTTGTGAATCACTTTAAAAGTGAAAATACCAAGATAAAAATAGTTCGGTAAATCAAATAATCAATAACTGTAAACATTAAACAATCAAAACATATCTGCGTAACAATCCTCAATATATGTAGCTAAACCAAGTTTATGATAAATAAATTTTGTCATTTTTTTGTTGATGTTTTTTCTTAATCACAAATAAAAAGTTTATTATATTCACCTTTGTAAATTAAACCCTGTTCAACCCCATGTCAATAATCTAATCTACTCCAAACTTGCCTAAAGTTAAGATCGCTCAATGCATGCACCAACTACTATACAACTTTAAAATTACTTTACCTCCAAATAAATTAGTATCCTCCGTAATATCCAATGCTTCAATAGAATGCTCATAAGTGTTCATTTGAATTGCGGCAATAAGTGTTCATTTGAGTTGCATCAATCCAAGACGAATTAACTGGCGAATGCAATCTCCCTTCATAATAGCACTTAAAACATTAATAAACAGATTGAATTCTCGTAAGTGTTCATCCAAGACGAATTAACTGGCTAATACAATCTTCCCTTCACTTCTTATTTTTAATAGTAGATAGAGCTAGAAGAAAACAAAAACTGTTGCTAGGCAGCAGAAATGAAGGAGGAAGATAGATATGTTTCTTTTTGCATATATAAGATTATAGTTCAATTAAGTTACTCCAGCCGTTAAATTTGTTCTCTTGTAAATTTGTTCACGCAACTTTTCCTCCATAAAAAACGACAGGGAAAAAGGCCATAAATCAACTGGTATTTAACCAAGCCTTCATAACTATGGAAATATTATTTAATAATAATTTTTGGGAACTCTTCAGAGCTTAATAAAAGCTAATTGGAATTCAATCAATCAACATAAAGAGCACTGATAAGGGGAACACGGATTTTCAGTGTACATAGTTAAATTTTTTTAAAACTTATATCCAGTGCAGGGGCTCCAATCAAGAGTGAAGCCTAGAGCAAATACCTCCTACATCCCCTAAAACCGGCCCTGAATAAGAGTAGACAAATCGAGAGCTGATTAAAAAATTAATTTACCGTGTTGTATGTTACATATTATGTACAGCATATATAATTGTAAGTTTATCGTCAACATGTATCAGCTACACCTCGTGGCCTTTAGTGTATCGCACAACCTTTCCTCCGAAAGAAACAGAGAAAAAAAGGTCTGAAATCAATTGGTACAATCATAACAAAGACTATGGATTGATTATTCAATTATTAAGCGTTCAGAGCTGAACAAAAGTTCATTCTAATTCAACCAATTAACGTTCAGAGCAACACTGATTAGGGAAAAAAAGATAGAGAAACAAGGATAGCAAGCAAGAAAAATCCACTGTATAATATTTCTGTGTTAGCAAGGTAACGACATGAATCCTTTTCAAGATATATGATTTATAATTGATTTTTCTTTTCTACAGCCAAGAAGGAAAATAAAAGGGAGAGAATGAGATGGGATGGAATATGATGTAAGTGTGTGTGTGTACATACAATATTGTAGTACACACATATTGTCTATTACCAATCATAAATAATATCTCTTTACATTCACAGCACATGTTGAATGTGTATGCTATCATTTTTATCTTCTTTATACTCTTTAATTTTTAGCTATTTATCTACCACTAGCCCCACCACTCTTTCCTTGTTTCCTCCCATATTTTCTATCTAAGTTGCGTCAGATGTTAATACAATAATAATGGCGAAACTCTAACCAATATTCTTATATATTGTTATACATTACATATTATGAATGTGATAAAGCTCTCTCTCTCTTATAAACTGTATGATGCTTTGCATCGTTCAACAGACAATATATTATGCTCATTAGACTGTCCTGTTTTCGAGCCCATATTTGTCTACCCCCGCACAAAAGTCTTTTGGCCTAGAAACAATCAAAAAACTAACTCTGGCAAAGTTACATGCCTCTCAGACCATTTTAGTTCAAGCAAAAAAATGGAATTTTGTAGTCATCTGAGTCAAAAATTGTACTTTTTATATCGTTAGTATTCAGTTAATAAGTTAAAAGGATTATACATCCATTCTTTTATAGGTTTGTGGTCTAAGATGTGCATCATTACTTACACTAAGACCTTGTATGATAGGGAAGCAATCTAAAACTGACTTTGCCAAAGTTACATGCCTCTCCAGGCATTTTGGTTTGGAAAAAAATGTTTTTTTTTGGATGAGAATAGGTCATTTTTAGGCATCATTTCCCCCTCTACCAAATATGATGGTACTATAAGTAACAAATAGTACTTTTTATATATTTTTAAATCTTCGGTTCATGAGTTAAAAATATTATACACTTTGTTTTTAATATTTTAAGAGCTCTAAGACGTGCTTCATGATTTACAGTTTCTCTGTGTTATCAAAGATAACACAATGTAATTAGAATAAGTTTTTGGCAACAAAAAAATCGTAGGGAAAACAAAGCAAGTCTCTCTCTTTTTAGTGACGTCATTCGGCTCATTTGTTTGGATAAATATAATGCATAAAAAGTAAAACAAAAAGAGTCATTTAGATTTGTTTTCCTATTGATTCCTTATTTATTCATGCTCTAGTAAGGATTTTCAATTATTCTCTAAGGGTATATTCCTATATTTGGGGCTCCAATGACGTCATCTGTGATGGTAGTTCACATTCAGAGAGAACTGAAAATCGTTGTTGACTAACTTTGTTATAATAACATTGAGATAATGTTCATCCAGCTATCATTTCAACCAGGATTACATTTTGATATAATTTTGATAATGTTATGTAATGTTTGATTTTTAGGTTTTCCACAGCAGAAAGACTCCAAAAAACGGGACAGTCTAATGGTGGTTATATATACATAATAGGGTATAATATCTAGACATGTTTTTCACTCACTCTCGACTCTGTAAGGCTGAGAGGTATAAGAGCTCTAACTGAGGTAATATGTGTAGATTGAATATCAAACCCTTTCTACAACACGGAGTATAATATAATACAAAATTAGTCTGAGGGTTAAAATAATAATAATATATATAAAAGTAGAAAGACTGACGGAACAAAGGAACAAAAAAAAGTATAAAAAAAAAAAGGTTGAAATATGTATTATAAAATAATAACTAAGAGAGACACGTCTCACTTCAATAAGAAACAAAGTACACTCCTTCTAAACTTATCAATTTGTTATCCATGTATACTGTGCCTCCCAACTCTTCCTCTCAAAAAAGGAACAGGGAAAAAGGCTCAAAAGTAATGCCCAATTCTTCTCAAAGGCCAAATGTTGAACTATTCTACAATTAAACATCGCATAAAATATTTAAGAGTTTATTAAAAAATGGGGAGAAGTCTCCTTTATACGATAAAAAAAATGAAATGTAATATAGTTTAAAATTACAAAAAATAAGTAATAAAGAATTGAGTTTTTTCCTGTTAGTACATTACTCAATGAACTTTTAAACAACTACATACATTTGGTCGATTCTATCATTAAAAAAAAAAAAGTATTTATATAAAAAAAAACGTTCATGCCCTATTGATGAAATTAATATAAGGGTTGTGTGTATAGCTTTTTTTATGTTTGAGAAAAAGGAGCCTTTTGTAACCTATCCTGTCTCCCCTATAATTTATAATACTATTTTTTAAATAACAGGGGCGTCCGCAAGGGGTGGGATATAGCCCAAATTGATGAATTTCCGTTTTTTGACCATAAGTTATTTTCGTCATTCGGGGAAATTATGCAGCAGAGCAAAAAAATTAATATTTGATTTTTTTTTTGCAAAAATAGAAATTTTTTCGTGAATAACTATTTTTTAAAAAAAATTCCAAACAATTTAATATTTGAAATTTTTTCCAAATTCTCTTATTTACAAACGTTATTTATAGTCACATAGATATATTGTATATTTTTATGCGAGGGAGAGAATGCCGTGATAAACGTAAACGATCAAGTTATGTAGGAATGAAAGCCCTAGCTCCAATCCAGTGGCTTCCCTTGAGACTAATTTTTCAAGGAGTAGCATATTCTAAGAGGCGGTAAATTGAAAAAAAAACAAAAAAAATGATTAAATAGCGCTTCTATATATAAAAAAATCAATGACGATTCTTATAAAAAATAATTAAGTAAAAAAGAAAAATATTTAGGACGAGCAATATTTAGGGATGATCCTCTTACGAAAGTTGAGCTAAACCACCACTCTTTGCATCTATTGTTAAAGCTGGCATAAATTGTCATCAGATTTTGTTGTTGTAAATCTTTTATTTGGATTTGTATTTATTACTATCCAGACAAAATGTCCACTTTAATATCAATTTCCCAATTATTTCATCCTAAAAAGCTTAAAATTAATTGTTTTAAATACGTACCTAATATATTTTATTAAAAAAAGGAAGTTTTAGATGTAGGGGCTAGTTGATACATGGACACATTTGAGACAGTTCAATTTTCAAATGTGCTTCAACTCTTGTCCATCTTGTGGTGACATTTTAAAATGACTTCACTTATTATGCAATATGCAACCTCATTGTGAGTCCTTCAAGGAAATAATATCTTTAATGAGACCATTCCTTAAGTCTTGGAAGAATTGATTGTGACGGATTCATAGATGACAAACATATGTAGTTTAATCTTCTATCTAGAATGAATGTGTAGTATATAAATGGAAACGTACCTAGATAGAGTCTCTTCAAAAATAAAAATAAATAGAGAGGCTCTTGTTATTTGAGACTGTTTCTTAGTGAGCAGTATGTAATATCATTTATTTTGTCTTTCGATGGAGTATATTATATACATATATGTATCTTGGCCTCCTCTTCAAGTGTTTGTTTATTCTATAATAATACTATCTCACTCATTCATTCTTCCTTTGAAGATTTATTATTTATCCAGTAGCCCAGAGTTATTAGAAGTTGGCGAATAGACAAATTTTTATTAATAAAAAGAGTAAAAAAAAATCATTATTGTTCCAATATATGTATTTAGTAATACGTATCTCACGTTCTATAAGTGCAGTCGGTTTATTCTAGATGGTGTTAAAAAGATAAGATTTCGTAAATAAAAAAACTTAATACAAAAGGTTTCTGATTGTTTGATTCAGGTTTGTTTGAAGGTGCGTCAAAGATGAACACCAGCAAAGAGAAAATACGCCATACTTTAGAGGTTTTTTTTAAAACTAGGCATAGTGAATAGTGTTTATGGCCCTAATATTATAACACCCAATCATGTGCAATTCTGTGTTTATTCAATTCCGTTCCGGTAAATTTGTTGTAAAAGATACATCACGCCTTGGAAGGCCAGTTTGTCGAAAATATGAATAAAATAATGTATATCCACGAGTCCAACCGTCATGTGTTGAATCTATTAAAAATAATGCTACTTTTTACTACAACTCTTATACGTAGAAGATAATTACCCAATAAATCCTCAGTGTTACTCTCCATTCTATATGAAGACACTCACACGTAATTACTCAATACTTAGATGTTCTCTCCTTTAGAATAACATAATAATAACAACTTAAAAAAAAAAGATTCCTCGAATCATATTTTATATAACTCTATACTATATATAGTCCTTTTCTTTTTTATTACAACCGTACGCTCGATGCTACATACAAAATACCTCCAATATTTCATTAATATTGTTATTTCAAAAATGTATGTACAGATTTTTACAGACAGAAAGACAGACAAATTTTTCTATATCAATACAGATTAGGTATCTTCTAGGATGCCTCATTTCCTGTAAAATTGTACTTGAGTGAGATTTGCGTAAATAAATCTTTAGATAATAAATACTGTAAAATTTAAGTATTTCTTTTTTAAGCTTGTCTGCCCATCAATTTAAATTGTATCATTATCACTAATTGTGCGTGGGCTTTCTTTTTTTTAGAGCCCAAGGGTCCCACTTTTTGAATTTTGTAACTTGATCCAAGTCGTAACTTAAATAGTAAATAATTAACTTTGTTGTGATCCAACTAGGGGTTGTATAATTGTGAATTACAATAGTCTGGACCAACAAAAAGAAGCTTATATTACGAAATTATTAAATGCGGGGATTTCACGTAAATGTAAAAATCGGAGAAATCCTAGGATCACTGTAGAAAAATCCTAGTATCTACGAGGATTATTGAACGTACTAGTAAATACAACAATACCCTCATGAGTAAAATTATTTCGTTTCACAGATGCATCGTGCTTTTTGAATCCAGGCACAATGATAGATGTATCAGTGATAGAAAGTGCTATCAACTAACCGTTCATCTTTTTTGCATGCAAAGGGTGGATCTAATAACCAAAAGGGTATTGTAATGAAAAACCCAACTTAAACAAAATATGGAGTCAATGGGGTATTGGTTTATGAGAGTGGTTCTCAAACTATTATGTACATATAACTGTAATTTCGACACATAAATTTAGAAACGGATATGGACTTGGAAAGTAACGATATTATGTGTGTGTCCTTTTTAATTAAAACACAATTCATTTTAATTATCAACTATATAAACATTCGTTTTCATTCATTATATGTAATTAATTATTTAATTAAAAGAACTGTGGATCTTTGAATTTTGTAAAGTGTCATAAAAAAACTTAAAAAATGATATTTTTCATCAAATAAGTTAAATTTTGGGTACCAACTCCTTTAACCAATTATCACGGATCCAATGGAATTCAAATAATTACACTAATAAAGTTATCAAAAATGCTTGAGATAACATTTTTGTTTATTTATTTATAATACACAGCCCAGAATTATTAATAAAGGGTTTTTTATACATATAAAATCATCAAAAAAATTATCAAGACTTTTATCTTAAGCCCCTGGGGACACATTTAAAAATATACGATAGTTAATTACAAAAATCTAGAATGTACTCACAATTATGCAGTTTTTGTAGAATAAAATTTAAATTATATATAAATATACTTAAGGCAGTGTTTTATATATATATATACATAAATTCACTTAGTTAAGTATTATGTTGGAATCAATAACAAAATAGACGTAGCTTTATGAAAAATTATATTTGATAATTTATATCGATAACATCAGCCTTTGAGTAAAGGATCATTTACAGTGCGTCAACATAAAAATCAATAAAAGGAAAAAAATCGCCAAATATTTTTTACTTCATAGTATTTAATTACAACATTGGTCATTCTGATTATCAACTATATATTAATACTATCTTTTTTTTTTTTGATCCATTCAAATGATATTGCTATTATATATTTATGAGTAATATAACTCTGGGCATTTGAATTGGAGTATTCTAATGTGCCTCTAAATACTTATATTTTAGTTATTTGTATTGAAATAGTAAAGAATTACACCATTAATGTATGGATCATTCATTGCATTCACCTCATCACAAGTAATGTAAAGCCTTCATTAATCAAAATAATTCATTTCCTTTTTTGGTTGCAACTTGTACAGTTTGTTTATACAGGTTACAAAACATCCCAATATTTCATTGTCATATTTGTGTCCATTATAGGCATTGCCTTCTAATTTGATGGATGAGTTAAGATACTCAAAAGTTTCAACTATAGCTTAGAACCTATTATTTGATTTAAAAGACTTATATAGGCCACAATATAACCCCATTCAAATGAAATATATCCAATTATTGTAAGGATTAATTTGATCTACTTTAAGCGGATTTTGTGACTCACCCAAGGAGTTAATAAGAATAAGTAGTTGATAAAAATGAACGATAATTCGTATATATAAGAATGCAAATGTACTCCAGAACCAATTTTAAGAGACACCTTCTAGCTTGTTTTAGTATTGATGGACCACATTTCATACTCAATGGCCCCTCTCCCTTGGTTATGGAGGATGTGTTACAATATCACATTCAAATCAATTCCTCGTCTTCTTTTCATGTAATAAAGAAAAGAATATTAAGGAATAATAGGGGGATCTAGGAAGGAACCAATCAGGTTCTTTCTATTCAACCCTCCCCCTTTCGTAAGAAGAACAATCTTCTTGACAGCACTAGGTAATAAATTGGTCTTGTTCAACATAAACATTTCTTTTTTTTCTTCTTTTTATCAGCAGTAGACATGATGAAGAAAAGGAAAAGAAGAAGAGAAGAACTTTTAACCGACCACAATATTCAAGAGAGAGAAGTTGCCCAGTACAACAATAGCCCTACTTAACTCAATTGCTATAAAATATCCACATAACAAGGTCAATAATTCTTGCTTGAAGGAGGAGGAGAAGAAGAAGGGGAAAAGTGGTTTGAGGATAAGAAGAGAGTGGGGGGGGATCTTTTGAAGGTTAAATACATATTATATAATATATTTTCTTCCTCTTCAAACCAATCGAAAAATTAGTTATTCATGAAATTGGGACTCAAAAGAGCTCCAGAGAGAGAGGAGTTGTTAAATGATTCATATGTATATGATGTACTATATAATATATTTCGTTTAGGAATGTGTAGTTGTGATTTATGGTAGTCAACAACGACATAAGAAAACGAGCTGAGCTGATAGTCATCTCTTTGTGTGACCACAAATGACTCGACTTAAATAACAATAAATATAAGTACAGTTCTCCAGGGTGTAAATAATATGTAAATTCCAAGGGATCTTGAAAGGACTCACGTACAAGAAGAGAATCATATAATAATATCAGTCACCCAAATAACTCGTAGAGAAAGAGAGAGTCCAGTTCATGTAACGTCACATTCACATATTACAACTCCTTGACATGGAGGATGATGATGATAATATGTCCGGTCAGAGACAAAATAATATAAGATGCAGATGAGACTCAGGCATTAAGTAAGTGAGAAACGACAGCTGACCACTAATCACGGCAAAAAAGTAATAAATATGGTCTTAAAAGATTTAAAAACGAAATATTTTGTAGATAAAATGTCGGAATATGATAATTAAAACCTTAATTATTCCATTTGAAGGTCTTTGTATCACGTATCAATCTCTTTTATCAGTCTCATCGCCACTACTTCACAGGAAACTCAATTTCTCACTAAGGAACATAGTTATTGACGACTGGGGCGATCGCCTAATGTCGTCGTAATTTTGGAAAAGTTTGATCTATGTAATACTTTATCTCTGGATATTCCTTATAGGCCCAATATTAATCGTTCTATTTACATGAAGGGGTAAGTGCGCCATTCAAATGATGTAGGCTATGAAGAAATTGAAATTAATTAATTATTGCAAAGATTCTTTATAAGATATCTTGGGACCTTTATCCAGCGGCTTTACTTTTTTAAATGGTAATGGTAAGTATCGACCGCTGGGTTATGCTCAATTAGTTAATCTTACATAGGGCCCCTGGATTTTCAGTAACGCCACTGTCTTTATCCTATCCATAGCTATGATTCTTTCCTTATCATTGCAAGTCCACTTGTATGGTTGAATACTACGTATGTACATATGTATGTAATGATAGTAAGATCACTATCAAACAGTCTTCTTAGTTTGTTATCAGAGAATGCGATCTCTTGATGACAGATCCGAACATGGTATCAGACTTTGTAGATACAGTGTGTCTCTGCAAAATTTCCCAAGCTAAACTTTAACTCAAAGTGGCCACCCTTGGTCCTAGTTCTGAAGACCTTGCAGGTGTTCTTCAGGTATTCCTCGGAGGTGTCAGCCCAATCCTTCTCCACGACATCCCTTAGTGCATCCACATTCACATAAGAGGTGGGTCAGGCCTTACTTGGGTTGCAGTATGGTGAGGACGGAGGCTGCATTGACCAGGGCTAAAAATTCGCCGAGTTGTTTCACCACTTTTGAGTTTTTTTTGGACCACCACTTCCAGACTTCCTCTCAAGGCCGTTTTTGTCGTCCTTCAGCTTTTAAATCTGGGTAATGATACCATTGGAGTTGGAACAATGTGACAAATCTCGTCATAACTTATTCCGGGTCAAGAATTGCTGAGACACGATTTCTTTTGGCCTTCATCTCAGTTGTCTTTAGCATGATGAAGAAATTTGTTTCACAATAATTGTTTAGTTGTATTGGTCTACAAGTTGATATGATGGGACAAAATCGGTAAAATATTTAGTAAGTCAATGAAACCTTTCCAAAGTTTCATTCGCAATTTCGCTGGGACACGTTGTAGTATAGTGCTGTGCCGGTCTTTATATATGACTGAAGACTGTAATCCCTTCTAGTTCAGTCTCGGCTCGGTTCAGTCCTATAAACCTGCAAGTTTGGTCCTTGATGACGTTCCTCTTATTTATTTATTCTTTGTTTATTCAGGTCTAACACTGATCGTTCTCAGGACGGGTAGTCTTAAAGACCGGTCCTAAGACTGAACTGAACTGGATAGAATAAATACGGACCGACACAATATTAGTAGTACATATAATGGGTCCTTCTAAATCCTGTAGAAAAATGCATCCCTCTGTCTACTTTTTCTCTCGACTCCCTTCAACAATTAAGGGGATTGTTTTATGAAGAAATGTCATCAATAAATAAATATATATATATATAATATCTAGTTACAAACTTCAACTTTTGCCAAAAAAAAACCCGTATAATATAATAAAAAAACTTGTAAAATTACTTATATGTAGTTAAGTAGATAGCAATTTTCTCTTCAGGAAATTGCTATTTGTCTTTGGAGAAGGAGGAGGGTGGACTTATATTTGTAAGAACAATTCGTGCTGCCAATAAGAAATGATTCCCTTACCTTAACCACACGCTGGCTTTTTCTTTTAGAGAAAGAAGTATTAAAAAAAATATATGGTTCATACTATGGTAGTATAATAATATACGTATACCAAACTCATTCGTGGTAGTGGTGGTGCCTCAACATATCACTAATTAAATGCAAGGTAATAACAAGGGGAAGAGGAAAAAGAATAAAAAAAGTCAATTTTCAAAAAAGAAGAAAACGAAAAATGAAATTAGAGCCTTCCCCTGTTGGGGTTTTTCAACTTGGGTGGTCTCGTTTTTTTTTTTTTTTTTTTTTTTCAATTTGTCAGAATTTTTTTGGTGTAGAAATTATAGAGACTGCTGCTCCCTTAGATGGTTTTCCTTTTCTCTCTTTTCGGTACGCATGTATTATTATAATAACAACAATTCCTTATTGAAAACGAATAATAACAATTAATTATGAAAGGTAGAATGAAATTGATGGTTTCCTCGTTATCGTCGTGGATCTAAAGAGGGTCAAGTACGTGGGTTAAAGAGAGAAGACTATCTATCTATCCTCCGACATGACTTTGTTTTATCCCCATCATTTAATGATCCCTGGATACTTGATTACTTACCTGCATGCAAAAAATATCCCCCTCCCTCTCTCTAAAGAATGCATTTAACCCGTCTCCATTTAAATCCTTCCATCTCTGTGGGACAATTGGAATGTGTGTCTGGGACGAACTCTAATCATTATTCACTGATAGCACATTTGTACATATTATTCCACACTCTTCATATACTATTTATATATCTATGGGTATAATGGATGAACCCAACAAAAAATCCATTATTATGTTAAGTCCTTTCAAATGGGGTTTTTCTATAAAAATATTTTAAAAAGATTCTCAATTGACAATATTTTGACTCGTATTGAATAAGATAATTTATGTGCTCTAACTTTTCAACGAATTAAGTGTATGTGGCCACTCAATACTTAAGCTAGCCCGAATGTTTTTCTCAAAATGAATTCTGGATTACATTTGGTCTTTTCCATCAACTATCCTCAATAACTATCTACATATTAACCTATGGGCATGTCACAAACTGGACTTGTATTTTTTTTAAATGATCGTCACAATAAAAGAAAAAGAAATAGATAGATTTTATAATTGAAAGGGTCCATATAAGTTTCAGAGTCAAAATTCTAAGCTATTTTAACTCATCCCACAAATTTGAATACAGAGTCTATAATTGACTCTAATAGATCCACGAAATATTGGGATTTATGACTCAAAACGTGCAGTAGCTTGACTAAATTACGAAACGTGTGATTTTTATGGAATCCAGAAAAGACAACTCAAAACCAATTTGACATATACATATATTTATTATTCAAAATGTCCTCCTTCACTAGTAATAACAGCATACGCGGGCGAACAGATTGGCAGCTCCTGACGATGTCCATGGCTTACCACACTGTCATAATGACTGCTCAAAAATGATTCCAAGGGATTGGATTTGTCGTGTATCAACATAAAAAACAATCTTGAGCAATAATCAAGAAAAGGTGAAAAGTATGAAGTATATACATATATACATCACAATGTTTCATAGAGCGTGCACGGAAAACTGCCGTAGAAGATTGTTCTGGAGAAATTGCCGGGGGGAATGGCCAGTAAGGAAAATTACCCTTGAGAAAATTGCTATTTTTTGAAATTAGGGTGTTCCTATCATTAATTGGGGGTGGTTTTTAGCATTTCCATACTACCCCCGTGCCAATCCGAGGGTGGAGGGTATTCATCCTTATTTTAAGAGGCCCTAAGCTCACACTTGAAGGTACTCCCTTGGGGCATGGAACAAACAAATATGTGTAGATATTTTTCATTAATAATATTAAGAAAATTTATTATGTGTTATTATTCATCATGAAGTTTGAACATTTTTTCCCGAGCAATTTTCCTAACTGGCAATTTTCCGTGCACGCTTTCATAGACATATTCAAGTCAATTATATACTTATTATTCAAATTTGAGGATGGAGTTAAGATACCCAATCATTTTACCTATTGTTTATAAGCTTTATTTCATTCTCAAAACGTATATAGACCCCTATATGACCTTTGAAATAAAATTGATCTTTTCATAATTTTTTAATTGTGACGATCAATTTCTACTACTTTTAGTCTAATTTGAAGCAAACCCAAAAGGTTAATAAGAATAATTTGTGGTTGACCATCGAAGGATACAGATGTAATCCCAATTTTGAGAGAAATTCATTCTGGCTTGCTTTTATGTATACTTCACATATCTATTTTATGAGGTACAAGTCTTCTGCTGAACCTCCTTTTTAGGAGTGAACACATTATTCTCTAAAATTGTTGGAAGTTCCGTTCTTTATTGAGCTTCCTGTCCTGGTGTATTTATAAAAAAAAATCATTAATCATATATTTATATAAATAGTCCATTGATCCACTCCCAATATTGATGTTCCCCCTTCGATATCGACACTGATATCTGATATACTACAATTTGTTCGACTTATTTTAATTATAACGTTAAATAATATTATTATTATCAACTATTAATTGATGACATCGTTTATTTCACTTTGTTTTTATAAATAATATACTTATTGACAGAGGTAGGGATTTGGACTGGAGACTTGTGACTTGCTATTGACTTGGCTTCGAGACCATATATTTTGAAGACTTGCGACTCAACTTGATCACACAATCAAAGACTTGCGACTCAATTTTGACTCGGTAGAACATTTAAATTTGTCATTGGATTTAAAGTACTCTTTAAAGTAACTTATATTTTCTTAGGACTTGAACTGGACTCAATGAAAATATTATATAGTATAGAGGATAACTGCCCAAGAAATCCTCAGTGTTACTCTCCGTTTTTCATGAGTACGTTCACACGTAGCTACTCAATATTTATATCCATTCATATTTTTCCTCACATATAGAATGACAGAATAATAATAAAAGTTTGAGAACAAAAAAATAATATGGTGGGAGGACTGATAAGCACTTGCTGTGATTTTCCTCCACAAGCTCGTTGCTAAACCTCATTATATTTCATATTCAGTATTTTTTATTTATACAACAAAAACAGTGCTCCCTGTATACACGCTCGATCTTATATATATTGAACGCCGAGGTATCTCATAAATACAACTTCATTGTTAGTTCTTATATAAAAATATATGTATATAATATACATCAGGGATCACTAGTGTTATTTCGGTCCCTATTTAGGACCGAGGTCCAGTCAAGTTCGTTCCCATCCAGTTCAGTCCCACCTGTCGGTCCTTAAAGAAGGTAAAATCGATCCTTCGTGATGTCAATGAGGATATTTCTCCTTTTTTTAAATTATTTCCTTATATATATCGTGTTATATTGTATTATATTTAAAATATAAATATTTTTTTGCAAGATATGTGCAATAATCTTAATACATACTTCATATATCTTATTTGGCTTAATAAACTATCGATATTTTTCTGAAAAAGTCAAAGAAACCGACGGTCTTAAGGACCTGTCCCAATGACCTTGAGTCCTAAGGACCGATAGAACTGGCAATAAGGCTGGAATGGACCGAATAAATAACGACCAACACATGACTAGGGATCACTATATGCAATCCACCATATATGCTAAAAGTAAAACACCTGCGATATGTATTAATACGACTATATAACTATTTTTAAGATCAACAATATGATATACATCGGGGATCACTCTATACAGTACACCTTGTATACACGCTCGATGCTACATGTTGAACGCCTGTGATATTTCATCGAAATGACTACATGCTTATTTCTTAGATCAAAGATGCCTTATTTTCATTCAAACTAGTACTGAGACGATTAATCGGGTATTGGAGGGATCTAGTAAAGCTAACCTTGAGAAAGTTTACTCGCCCTGGGAAAATTCTCCTTGGAAAAAGCTCACCGGGCAGAGGAATCACCTTCGTTTATTTAATGTAAATATTATTTTCATTAAATAAGGAAGGCAATTTATTTTTTATCAATTGTAATTCTTAGAAATTTACAGGAAAATTCTATTTTTTAACAATTAGAGAATCGGCATTGGGAATGTTTACAGGAATCACATCGGAATAGGGATCCGGATTTTTTTTTTTTTTTTTTTTTTTTTTTGAATAATCCCATCAGTAGTTCAACATGAATACAGAGAAACTTTGATTTATTAATATAGATAATAGATTGGAAAAGTAATGTGGTACAGAATACAAATAAATTAATAATTAATCAAAAAGTACCTTTTTATTTAAATAAATATCCCATGGCATAATAACATTAAATCCTATTTATCGCAATTAAAATCTGTTAGTTATTAATTCAAGATGCTTCATTTATTTTTTTTAAATATGAACTTGTACAACATTGTCTATAGAACCAATCCCAATTATTTCAACCAAAATTATTGAATTTTCACTGATTTTGTTTAATAGAATAGTGAGTAGACGTATAATTATCCACCTGGTTTTAATTGATTAATGCTTTAATGAAGTGTATCTATGTAATTATTATGAAGTATTTCCGTCCATTGCTTTATGTTATAGCCTAAGGATAGTATTATTATTATTATAATAACTTTTCAACTAAAAAATATTATTTATTTTCACAATTTCCTAAATGAATAATGGTATAAATATATATATAACTTCTTTTTCAGCCGTTATTAAACCATTAAAAGTCGTTTATATAATGTATATATATAAAAGTTAGGAATGATGTAATGATGCTTATCAGTAGAAGAGTTTTCAAAGAGTTGATTCAACACAGACAACAGTGTTCATAATATAAAATAGGTTCTCGTTCTCTCTCTCTCCCACCCTCCCTCTTCTAACAAACGAATCAAACAAGAAATATGACAATTAAGGCCAACTGGCTCCTCCTCGATCTGACGAAGAGTAATTTGGCATTTTGGAACGTTTTTTGGGGGTACGGATATTAGGACTAAGAGTTTAAAAAAGCCCTCAAATACCATTCCCCTGAATGGGAATTGTAATTAGCTATGGGACCAATAATGGAAATGAAAGAAACTTGTAACTGAGAACCTTACATAGTCCGAAAATCATAAATAACAACAAAATCCGGGACTTTTGATCAATCTTCTTTAAATGAACATAAAATGGTCATTTTGTAAGATTTATTCAAAAAACTGAAACTAAGGAGCAGATAAAATCGTTGAATATATACCTCACTCAAGGTAGGACCGAAAAAAATAATTCATCAGATTCAGGGCATGGGACCTAGGAGGCCAAATATCCTGAGTCGTTTTGGAAGTGTGGTAGAGCCATGTTTCCAGACCAGTTGACGATCTACGGCGACCTCTTTTATCCAGGGGAGCGCCATACAAGGGCGTCCGAAGGACTTGGCTGGAGAGGCTGTATTCCCTCCCCCAAATGATGGAATTTTTGCCTTTTACTAGAAAATTTAATATATATATTTTTTTTTTTCAAAAAATTAAATATTTGAAATTTTTTTTCAAACAGTTAAATACTTATAATTTAATTTAACAATTTTTCCCAAGAAAAATAAATTTTCTGCTAATAGCTATAAATTTTTGAAATTTTTCTCCAATAAAATTAACATTGGAAATTTTTTTTCTAAAAATTTTTAATTAGCATTTAATTTTTAAATTTTTTTTCCAACCAATTTACTTTTTCAAATTTTTTATTGGAAAAATTTAATTTTTAAAAATTTTTTTGGAAAAATTTTTATTTGAGTTTTTTTTTTTTCACAAAAAGTAATACTCAAATTAAATCGAAACATTCGAGTAATAATTAGTCAAATTTATAGTATTACTACTTAAAAGTCACTAAAAACTACATACATATCTTATTAAAAGAACATTGATAATATATATCAAATTGATAAACAACATTACATACATTTTGGGAGTTCTTAAAAACTATAAGCATGACTAGTGTCCTTACACGAACTCGACTCAACTACAATTTTTTTAAATTTAAAACATTTTTTTGAAGGTACAATCTATTCCTCAAATATTAAGACCAAGAGTTTTAGAAACCCTTCAAATCCCCTCTCCCATAATGTGCACTTGTAATTAGCTAAGTGGCAACGAAACAATTTCCTTAGAAAGGGACTCGACACTGAGAACCTATGTAGATAAAATTGTTTATACATTTATACAATGAATCAGCACTTATCCTTATTGCATTAATTCACTTACAGAGGCGGAGCTGACCATAGAATAGTCATAATAGTATTAATAATACATAGAGGTGGATATAACCATATTTCTATCTGCATTCACAATCCGGCAACAACGGCACCGAATAACGGGAGCAGTGGCTCTAAAACAAATCAAATATTAAAAAAGTTATTCCATTATTTAAAACTGATGGCCATTTTTGACATAATGTATACATATTTGTATTGAAGAAATATCTTTTGGATGACTTTATTTAAAAATAAATAAATAAATATATCTCTTCCTTTTTCTCAAGACTCTCTGCGTACCACTAAAAGTTACGTGTGATACAGCTTGAGTACCACTGGACTAGAGTAACACACGCAACACAAGGAGAGAAAGGCAAAAACAGCTCAGTCTTATTGAATGAGCTTAATGTACCATAAAGAAAGGAACGACAACAAAACGACAGATGATGACTTTAACCATCAATTAATATTGATAGGAATGATAAATAAATATTGTCAAGGATGGTTTTTCGTCTTATTTACGGATATATCTATCTATCTTTCAAAGCTGCCTTCTTTTTATCATTTTGTTGTTGTCGTTGACGTTGTTAGTATTAGTTAGTTCTTGGATCTTATTGTTTTCTCTTTAAAGATCAAATTTATCACCTCCCATCTGCCGCTACTCAGTTCTCTTCCCTACCCACTTTAGAAAACCACTAAGATCCGTATCATCCAACTCTAAATACGTATTTATTTAAACTTTCATTTATTTGTGAACATGGTTTAAGACTCAAATGCTTCCGCTGAAAGATCAGTAGTAAGTCATTCTTATCAAGGAGTTATCTTTGTGTCTCTAAATACATGGGTACATATGTGTGCGTTTTTCTTCAAATAAGACAAATAAAATATATCTATCTACCTTTCCTTCCCATTAAGTAGCGTGTATTCCCTAGAGGAACCCTCAGCTCATTTAGACCCATCCAATTAAAAAAAGGTACTCAACAAATCATGTTTTCGCGGTTTTCAGAAAACAAAACAAAGTGTTGAAAAATGAGATGATATCAAGGGCCATTATTGTTTTGTGATCTTCTTCTCCTTATTATAATTTGTTATAAATTGTTTTTTAACTATGACCATCCCTCATAATATTTGTCAAGAGGACCACCAAGGACGGGTACATTGAATCCTATATGACTGATTGTTTTTTCCCTTTCTTCATTTCTGTTTTTTCTAATGTATAATTTGTTTTAATTTGAATTAGAAGAGTTTGAGAAAGAGATGACAGGGAGAGGTGAGGGGGCTCCTTCAGTTCTGATTGTGTGAGTTGAAGGGATGGAATGTGTGTGTGTGTGTGTGTGTGTGATGGATCCCATGTAGACTCTACTTATATATGTATGGTTCTAAGAAAAGGGGTTCTTGAATAAGGGTAATAATTAATTATAATAAGGAAATCTCCGTAAAGACAACTTGTAAGAAATGTATTTTAAGAATTTCATCTTTGACAATGACAAGATATTGATTCTGTAATGCTAGCGAAGCTGCGTCAAATTTGGAGTTTTTGAGCTACTCGAGTTTGTTGACTTCTGACTCAAGAAGTATCTGTCCTAAAAGCTTTGTCCGGTCCCGTCCTAAATCTTAAGGAAATCTCTGAATGGAACGTACAAATCGTCCCATAGAAAAATCTTTGCTAAACGACTTTATTATGTATCTCATCCACTAACGTCTTCATCAATCAATCTTGAATATTCAGTAAATGCTTTAAATCAGGGTCATCCGCAGGAGAGGGGCTGGAGTGGTAACCCTCCCCCAAAATCAAGGAATTTGTGTTAGATGAAGGAAAAATGATGGGATTTGTTAGAAATTTATGGAAAAAATAGAAAAGTATTTTTTTTTGAACGGATTTCTCATTTAATCAAATTAAAAATGAAGTGCTCCAAAACACTTGAAATGTTGACAATGGTATACGGTGAAACTATTTCCAGAAAAAAAGGGCTAATATGTGGTACGAACTCTTTCAAGATGGCCGGGAAGATACCAATGACGATCCTCGCTCAGGACACCCAAGCACGTTGAAAAAGTTGTAGCAGTGAAGAAAATTGTTTTTGAAAATAGTCAAATGACTATTAGAGAAGTTACTGAGGATATTAATATATTCGTTGCCTCCTACCATAATTTTTTTTCGATTGTTTTGGGTAGGAGACGAGTGTCAGAGAAGGTTGTTCCAAAAAGGCTTAATTTTGACAAAAAGAATCGTCGTATGAACATTGCTAATGAGATATTGACAAACGTCAATGATAATCCTAATTTGCTCAAAAGACTTATAATTCGTGACGAATATGGGTATATGTTTAATAATAATAATACAAAATGAAGAGACCTATGAAAGGACATATGTATATCAAAAAATCCCCGAAAACGCAAAATACTTTTAACCATTATGCCTCTCACAAACAAACTAAACATATTATATAGCTTTAAACAACAAATATATGTTCTTTTTCGAATGTACTAACAATAAAATAAAAAATAAATCTGGCTTACCAAATATTCTTTGCCCGCGAAATTTGAAAAGTAACCTTACTTTTTGAACACAGCTCATATTATATTTATGCTGAATTACATAATTTATTCTATTTTAGGCCAAAATAATTAAAAAAAAGGAAAAACACCCTCATGTCGTCATGAAGGATCAATTTTACCTTCTTTAAGGACTTAACATAGGGACTGGACTGGATTGTGGTCCTCAACAAGGACCGACACACCACTGGCCGTGACTAATATTTTTTTTGTGGGTTAACTGGTTTGACATGACATTTATGTTTATTTATTTTTGAATTGTTTTTATTCAACTTTTTCAATCAAAGCCCAAAATTTGAAATTATTATTATTTGTTTTAGAAAAGATAATTTATTTCATATTCATTCCCATTACCTCTCAGTTATTACATAGTCTCGTGGCAAATTTAAAAATAAAATACTTTTATGAAAAATAATCTACAATGTAGTCACAATTTTTCAATTTCAGTATAATTTAATTTATACAATGTTTAGGGGATACACTCATCGTTTGGGGGTGGCATTGTCCCTTAATACTAATGTTACTACGTTAATACCCTTCAGTAAAGGACTCTCAAATAATGGGATTTCTTTTTCAAATAAAATCCTTTTTAGAGATGTTAAAATACCTTATAATTTATATATATGTAAATATATAGATAAGCACCTATATATTTACAAAGAATACACAAGAAATTTGTGAACCTATAATTAAGATTAAACATATATACAGTTCATCTTCCTATTTTTACACAAATCATCTAATTGGATTTTAATTGAAGTGAAATAAATTATATTATTATAAGGTAAGGGACGTATGCTCTGACGTCACGATGAAACAAATAGATCAAAGTGGGCTTGAAGGAGTTTTGGACTCAAGACGCAGTTTTCGAGTTGTAATTTTTAAAGTTTGCGTCGAGTTTACTTCGTGTTAGGACGGAAATATACTTTTTAGCTTTTAAGAATTTCACAATAATAATATGTGATGGTGGTTCCTTTGATTTAATATATCCACTCTTCCTCCTTTAGAAGTGTTTTTTAGATTTTTGGAGCCATAATGAAATTTGGACAAATTTTATCACATTGAGGATCCTTCGAGTTCCAATGAAGCTGATTATAATGCCAGTACGAGTAAAGTTGAATTTTACTATTAAAAAAATAATTTTTTTTTAGTTCGAGTTCGAGTCATTTTGAGAAAATTTACGGCTTTTAATAAAGAAAAACAGGACTAGTCTTAGACTGATGCCGACGAAATGAACTGCGATTTCAAATAGACCCCACTCAGGGTTAAAAAAAAACAGCCCACATTTTAAGATAAAAAGTTGTCATTAAAGAAAAATGAGAAATTATTTTCTAAAATAAAATAATTTGAAGTGTCTTACTTTCTAAAAAAAAAAGAAGTTGAAATTAAATTCCTGTCCATCCCTAAAAGTGCTGAGACTCGGTCGGAGTCGGATTTTTTTTTTTTTCTGTCGGGTCTTAAATTAATATTTCCATACTTAAAAGATAAAGGTATTAAAAATATAATAAATCCAGTTCCAATTACTCGATTTGGACAAACCACACGAATTTAAAATTCTAGCATGACTCTTGATCTGTGAAAAACAATTTAAGTTTTATAATATTATTATCAATGGAGTTATTTGCGTCCTTAGGATTGCGCCGGGCAAGGAGGCACACAATAATGGCAGTACGGGGTTCGTATTCGAAAGACATCTCAAAGTTTTGGCTTTGTCAGCTGAATCTGATGAACATTCTTTCATAAACATAGATGTCAGGGTAGCCAAGATATTGAGGTCTAAACTTGTTCTGGATTTAAAATCTCATGCCTCTTTAGTTCAAGTAATAGGGGTATCAGACCGGTCTAGGCTTAACAAATACTCCCTAAGCAGATTGGGACGTGTGTCCTGTCATCGAATCGAGTTTTTGTTTTTTTTTTTTTGAGTTTGAATTTGAGGAATACCCGAGTCCAACACTAGTACATCATAGAGTCTATTTCTAATAACGATGATGATATGTGGATTTTTGATGACTTTGGTTAGACCTTCTACTATTACATAGGTAGGTTGAAGATAGGTGCATAGGTACTTTCCTCCTTTGTAGTACGGTTGTAGTCAACCGTACTAACATACTTAATACTTACATAGATAGATAGGTATGCTGCATCCCGTGGTTATTTTCTTTTCATATTATGAGTAAATATTTACATAGTTGGTAGAAAACACACTAAATATTTTTTCATTCCTTCTTAAATACGAAGAAACCAAGTGTGAGAGAGATTCAAAAAAATGGAAATTTATATTCTGGTATTCATCATAAATAATCCAACTAGCAAATAAATCTTATCGCATAATTATGGGACTTTTATGAGTCTCACTTTTTCGAAAAAGGAAAAGATCTACACACGCTTCACCTTGTCTTTTTATAATATTGTATACATACAATGCTCAAATGTATTTATAAAAACCAAATGTTATGTAAATATTTAACCAACGTATTAGTATTTTTATTATATTTTTCATGTCTGATGTTCCAATGCTTGGTTAGTGGAGGAAACAGCAATAGACTATGTTTTGAACGACCTTTTATCTACCCTATATATAAGGTGTCACCTCTATTTAACAACCAATATATAATACACCATCCGATTAGAATAAAAACCAATGCTAAATGAATGATGAATCAAAAAAAAATCTTACTATTCAATATAATCACCTTTGACGTCAATAACAGCCTCGAATCGACTTTAGAAACGGAGGCAGATGACTGTATCCTTTGGTAGATACCGGGTATTCCTTCCAGATCCTGGATATTTGCTCGGATTTTCTGTTGAAAGAGGATCTCTTGTTATATCGCTCAACTACAACACACACAAAGATGTCCATGAGGTTGAGGTCTAAGTAGCTTGGAGGTCAAACAGTGGACAACAAAGTCAATAAAAAATACTGAGAACAGATCTTTGCGGAGTCGCAATCATCTTCAGACACTTCCAGTTCCTTACTGATTCTCCAGACAAAGGACTTGTGTAGGTTTATGAATTTTGGAATCCCAAGATTGTTTCATCTGGCACAGATCGCAACGAGGACACTTTTTTTTGCTTTTTTTTAAACTGACATCAAACACTTTTGGCTAAATGCCAAAACAAAAAACAATTTCCTACATGCGCATGCGCTGTAAGATTTTTTGTCAAACAACGGCCGTACACTGTGAAACTATTATAATACCACAATGAAAAAGAGGTTTACTCCAGGAATACAAATAAAAGTCAAATTTCTTTTTTCATGAAAAAGAGCCTGGCACCCACTGCAGATGTAGTCCACTGTCAAGGTATCCGGTTGGTGGATGACAGTGGGTTTGAGGGCAACGGTATTTGGATGAAGAACACTCCAGGCCTTCCCTCGACATATACCCAAAAGATGTAGTCGAGGGGGTTGTCTTCAGGTCTCTAAGGGGTCCAAAAGTGTATTATTGAGGCCATTCAAAAGTGTCTTGTTACCGAAGAGATGGGGTTCTTTCATTGATAATGTCAAAAGTTGCCTCTCTACCATTACAAGGCTCTTTCCAACCACTTTTTTTACAGCTCTCTTAACAGTCTGGTGTGAAACACTGATATCTCGTATATGGGCCCTCATGCACTTGAGTGGATTGGCCTGGGCTGTTTTCTTTGACTCCGCCGTCTCCATTTTGGCCTTTTTTGACAGATCCTTATTTCCTCTCCAACGTTTTGGACTTGCTGACGTCGTAGATGGTACTCCTGAGATACCAATCTGCTGGGAGTGCCCCATTGTAAATTCGTCTGCCACGTTCAAGTGCCATTTTCTCGACTTGTACATATGGTAGAAAGCTCAGATTGGTTTTATTTTGTAACTAATTGTTGATGCTTTAATATATCGAAATATAGATTAATTTTAATCATTAAAACTGCATTAATTATTGAATTAGTAGGTGTTCAGATTTCAATGGACCACCCAGTATGTGAATAACAAGAGGATTTAATTTTTTTTTGTTGATAAATCATAGGGATAGTAAACTTAAGAAAGCCTATTTGATAGTTTAAAAAGTCAAGTAATATTTTTCTTAATTTTCACCAGATTTTGTGTACTCTTGTTTTCTTCCCATTTTTCTTGAATCCCCCCCACAAAAAAAACGGTTGTGATATTTTAAAAGTAATCTTTTTAAGGGGAGGGGGATTTATCATCCACTTCCTTTATTATCAAATGAACTGTAGACGATTGTTTCTTTACTCTAAGTTGTATTTTCGTGATGAAGTATCGCATATTTTCCTTTTTTTTTAAACTTGGAGATGAATAGGTAATTACTAGGTAGAAAATAATATACCTGAGGTAAGTTTCTTACCTACACATTTCACGAGGAAAAAATTATATTTTATCAATTCATAATTCTGAATCTCTAATTATTTTAATTATTTATGTAGATATGTAGTGTTGCATTCGATTCCAAATTTTCGAGTTCCGTTAATTTGCTTTTTTAGTGTTTTACGTCGAGTCGAGTTCGTGTTAGGACCAGCATAATATAATAAAATATATATATTGGTTTATTTTATGTCCAAATAACCCCCTCCCCCCAAAAAAAAAAAAAAAATTGCTAGCAACGTCACTGGTGACCGGCAAATACATTCCCAGTAAAATTCCCAGCAAAATCCATGCCCGTACTTTTCATTCACATTTTGAAAGGGGGAAGAGCAATGACGGGATTTACTTCCAACTCCACAGGTACCAATCAATCATAATACTCACAGATTCCATTCTTACTCACTATTAAAGACTTCGAATAACCCAAGTTTAATAGAAATAAAGGTTATGCCATCATAAAATCGGGCATGCTAGAATTTTCAATTTGATGTACCGTACCGACTACTGAGCAAGACAGACATATAGTATTACAGCAGTACACTAACAGTAACAGTGAAGTATGACGATGCATAGCTACTCTTGCTAACAGTTATACTCTTTGGTAAGAGAGCATTAAACCAAGTAGCGCATCGAAGGCTAACGTCATTATTAGCGAAAAAAAATATCTTGGTATAGCGTGGTGGAAGTCAAACATATGAATGAAAAGTGTTGTGGTATAACCATGTATTTCTATTAACCATGAAATAACGTCATTTCTAATCCATAAACACCATAAGACAGGACAGTGGTGTCAAAATCATAGGGGCCATTGGCCCCCTCACTATTATGGAATAGTTATCTTAATAAATAAAAAAATTAAATATCATAATTTTTGAGATCCCATTTTTTTTAATATTAATTCAAATTTAGTATTTTCTGAAAGATTTGAATTTTAAAATTTAAAAGAAATATTTGTAAATTTTGTCATTTATAAAAAAAAAAGTTGGTCAAAATTGCCAAAAAAAGCCCAACGGCCCAGGTCCCCTCGATACAAATTGATGATGTCCCTAACTAAAAAGTACATTGCAGCACCATTGAAACAGGGTCACCCATAAATCATATCCGTGTCTTATCCATCACTAGTAATCTCCAATGCGGACTGTCCAGATCTCCCTGTTCAGTGCTACAAAAACTACTTATTCGTTTAAAAGCATAAATCGTATAACGTCACAGAATATCCCTCTTCAAAATGAACGAAATGCCCCGGATGTTTTATAGGGAATTATACTACAAGCAATGAGAAAGCAAGGCTTGAAGTTAATAGTTTTACAGTTCTTTTGAGTGATACTAGACATTTGACTCGTCATACATACTCTGATGTTTCGATTTGTTTTAATTTTTATAAATAAAAAAATCGGGTGAGTTCTATTAATTGTACGAAAATTGTCAGCTTTATTAAAGTCGAGGTTTTTTTTTTTTTTTTGCAAATTCGAGAAATACTCCAAACCAACCCTAGATACATACATCTATGGATACAATATATGCAAAAAACCATTTATCAAAGTCTAAGTAATAATTCAACTATCATTTATGCATCCTAGTCAAAATTAATGACAAATCATATGTTAGTTGTCAAAAAAGTCGGAATGTTGTTGCTGATTTTTTGTGTAAACCTTTAAATATCCAACGATCGTTCTATCTATAATGCAAATATAGGAACAAAAAATATATTACAATATGATCGTGACTTCTCCTTTTGATTATTGTCCAATGAATGGCTCAAGATCGTTTATGTTTGATTGACCAATGAGAAATGATGCACGTAGTGCCTTCCCAGTAGCAGTCCTTCAAACCATTATTTATATCAATCACTTAATGGTATCAATAAATCAAGACATTTATTTTTGCCAATTATCGTATTTTCTTTTTTTTTTAAATTGGAAGTACGTTTATTTTTTTGTTTTAAAGAATTTATGGAGGAATTTGAATTGGTTCTAATGAATGTATGTGTGGGTTGAATTCTATTGGTTTTTACCTTGGTCATAATATACACATATTCTTATAAATGATGCAGCAGTCAAGGGAAGGTTTCTATCCAGAAAGACTTAAGGAAATGAGGAAATAACATTGATATATTTTGTTTAAATACATAATATGTGGCTCATCAACAAAAAAACAAGTTAGAATGAGTCTGGGTTAAATTGATATTTTTGAGGAATTATCTTTAACTTCTATCAACAAATTTTCCTCATTAACCCTTTGAGTATATCGCAAATTGCACTTTAAGTACCCAAAATTAATAGTCACAATTAAAAAAGGGGAGATTTTATATATTTTATTGGTAAGATTGATAACTTTGGTAAGAATACAAAAGCGTGCGAGGAGAAGAGAAGAAATACTTATGGCATCATTGATTAAATAACACTGTTCAACAAAAAAATTTTGCATGGACTTTGACAACAGATTCTTATAGAATTTGGGCTGTTAATTCCGAATATATGCTTAGATTTGCCACATCACATCAAGTTTTTGTGATATCTGATATTTAATATTTGTGGTTGTTTACATAAAAAAGCCTATAATGATACCACGTATTCCTGTTATGTATGTATCTTTCTCTCTCTTCGACTCGAGTATTTAACGTGTTTTAATATATATATATCGATATGTGCCAGCTCTTCCTTTAGCAATCAATATATCCTTTATTTAATCCAATCTATACCAGTGAAACTCTCATTGGATATTATTTCTTGTGTTGCTCCCATTTGGATTTAGTAAACGTTGGAGATTATATATTAAATATTTTTTAAATAACCATGATAGCTGTTTACGAAATCCGAACACATCTGTATAAGTGTATAAGCTAGCCATGTCTACATCGTCACGGAGAAGAAAGTGCTGTAGTGACCCAGATATATTCTGCTATATCTGTGGATGCTTCAATTTATCACCTCAAAGACGGAACATAACTCACATTTTATCGTTAAGAGTGTGTACCTTACTTATTTTAAAGTACCGCTTGGAGACCAAAACAAAAATGGGCACCTCACATAGTATGCAGACTTGTCTCTTCGAAACTCTGAGATCTTGGTATCAAGGAAAAAATGCTAAGCTCAAATTTGGTGTGCTGACGATGATTTGGAATGGAATGGCAAGGCATACCAACAAACCACGTAGATAATTGCTGCTTCTGCCTTGTAAATGTTTAAGGATTCAATACATATGTTCAACCTTTCCGAGTCTTAGTGATGCGAAGAAAAAGGCAGGGATATTCGACGGACCCCAGATCAGAACATTACTCAGGGACATAGATTTCATTGAGAGGATGACCGCTGTCGAATCTCGAGCGTGGACTACATTTACTAATGTGGTGCAGGGTTTTCTTGGAACAAGAAAAACGACAATTACCAAGAGATTGTGGACGAACTTCTCCTTAGTCTACGAGAGCTCGGGTGCAGAATGAGCATCAAACTGCACTACTTACACGGTCACCTGGCCACGTTTCCAGACAACATTGGAGATGTTAGCGACGAACAAGGTTCCACCAAGACATTAAAGTCATACAGAAATCAAGGTCGTTGGGACTCGCATATGATGGCTGATTACTGTTGGAGTTTGATGAGGGATCATTCAGATGCTCTACATAAGAGGGCGTCATCAAAAAGGAAGTTTACCCCAAAAATGAACTAATATGTTTGTCTACAAACAAAAATACACTGTTCCTGCATCTACTAGTTTGATATAACATTCTATGTTTGTAATAATATTGAATTTTGTCAAATATGTGTTAGTACTTATTTGTATTTTTTTTAGTTTTGTATGTTTAAACAAAATTAGATTGTTGTGTCTTGTATTGAAAAATAAAATAAAACCTTTTAATCAACCTATAGTTCAAAAACCTCATGTGATAACCAACAACTAGTGACACATTGAAATCAGCAGCCAATATGCAAATAAAATCACAAAAACAAAAATAATGTATTATTTTTCTTTCGTAAATTAAGGATTTTTGGTATGTGTTGTAGTATTTTTTCATCACCCCGTTATTCAAAAACTTGATGTGATAGGCAAAAGCTAATGACAGATTTGGAATCAACAGCCAAAACGGAGTTAGATTCACTTTAAAAAACATCTGCAAGAAAATTTTTGTTGGCCAGTGTAATATACATCTTCTATCAAGAACGTTATCATTCCCGCCTTTATTATTCAATATTAATATAATATTAGATGCTGATAGTCGATAGAGAACTGAATAAAATGCCTAAAATAACGTCGCCTTCTGTCTGGATTTCTGAAAATGGAGGCCCAGGAATTTGGAAAATACTTACCGGATGAGAAACAGATGGCTTGTCGGACTTATCGATATAAATGTGCCTTTAGTCCCCTGTCTAGAATTACAAGCCACTCATTATCCTCATCTCATATCAAGAGTATGGATATTCATCTATAAAATCAAGTTAACGATGAATAGATCAAGTCAGACTTTAACTTTGATCTCACAAAGATGCTTATTGCATGTAATATAACCTTATCCATTGCTAATCATCCTACATTCAAAAAATTATGAAGAAATACACGGATAAATTCTTCCCTTCCCGAGGAACCATCATTAATTAATGGAGAATGTTGGTAATGATGTCATTTATACAAATACCTCCATTGTAAATTGTGAAGTTAAGATAATTTTCAGCATGTTTAGAGTCATCCACATCAAATTACGAAATCGAACTCTGAATTTTGTACCATCTAACAGTAAGTATTTATTTTTTTTAAATCTAATCATAAAATATGATTCTATTTATAGCTAAAATTATCAAAAATTATGATACACAACTCATTAAATGGCAAAAACAAGTGCTTAAATGGTCACAACAACGGGAGTAGTAGCTTTGGATGGTTCGCAACTAGTTTGTCTGACATTAGTTTCTTCACTTAAAGACTTGGGTATGATCATTAGGTTTTCCAATAATACATAGTCAATAAATATTACTTTTTTATCACTTAAGGATTAGCTATGGTTGATAAGCCCAAGAAATGGTGTTCAGAAAACTCATAAAAGGCAAAACAACTGCTTAAATGGTCACAACAATGGGGGAGTTACATTGGGTGTAGCATTTTAATTAGCAATTGTGCGTATCCTTCATAATAATAGTATGTTGTTATACAAGCATAAATAACGGGGGAAATCTTTTTTGATGTCCTTAATAAGGAGTAATATCGCCGGGCATTACATTATAATAAGCTTTTGCACTAAATCTTTACAATGGATTTAATTCTAACCTTTTTTTATTAGTATATTTATTGTCTAATTTTATGATTTTGACATTTACTTTATTATTGATAATTATTTAGATCTCATCGGTAGAGATATATCTATCATGTGCACAATTGTATATAGCAACTTCCACATTAGGAAAAAAGGGTGATGATCTTTTTGATTAAACTCCACGTCTGGCTTGTATTTAGCAAGTTAAAGTTATGACATATTTAACTGAATTCGTGTCAGAACAAGAAAATATTATTTGGATCAATCTATTATTTCATTATTCTGTATTTATAATTTATTGTTATTATTAGTTATATGATTCCAATTGTTTAATTTTGTATATTTAACTGTAATGTATGATGGTATATTTTTTATTATGTAGATTATATTTAATTAAAGCCTTCTATTTTAAACTTGAAACTTCAAATATATTTCAAAATACTCTACTTTGTCGTTTCATTAGTTATTATTCTGAGAATATGGTTCATAATGAATTACAATTTCCTGAAGTGTGACTTTTTCAAATCTACTGTAACGGATAAAAAACGTCTAAGACAATTATACGTAGTATATCTTCATTAAACATTTTGCTAATAAATACTTTCGTTATACCCTCATAAATCCCAATGAAGCAGGCAAATGATAATCACACAGTATTTTAAACAATGACACCATATGTATTTTCCCCCGTCTTCTCCTTGCACGCGTTTTTCTCTACAATATTATCAAATTTAGTTATATCTTATGAAGAAAATAATAATGATAACAGCTTTGGAAAATAAAAGTAAATTATTCAGGGAGAAATTACTAAGAGCCTCTTCCATTATCATATTATTTTCATCTATGGTCACAATGGTCAATATACTTAAATATGTTTATGAAATATTGGGCTGTTTGTATTACGTTGTAATAACGATAAATTGGCAAGGTTTATTCCCTTATCGTTCAAGTAGTGGTTCTAGTAGTTGCAGCTCTTGAACCGCTAGAACTGGAACCGGCAAAGTCGAAATGAGACTGCAATATATTGCTTATCCGTCTCGGTTCTTGTGCTTTTGTTCCTATATAGAATATATAAAGAATATACAATATATATTATATTTTATAAATTAGCGTTAATCAATAAGTCAAATTTCTGAGTTTTTTTATTTGCTATTGCAGCGTTTCCTAATGATTTTTTTACACCGCCAGTGTGATACAGATGTATCTGAGTTCCAAATATTTAAAGGCTTCTTATGGATCTGGAAAAGTGGTTTTAGGCAACAGACGGTATAAATGAAAGAGGGAAGGGGTAGGGTAAATTATGAAGGCAGGTCCGCTAATAAACTTGTATTTTGATAACTATAATATTTCTTAAACCAGGGGTTCCCAGACTTTACTATGCCATGTTCCCCCTACACTAATACATTTTTAGCTGAGGCCCCTTTATACGAAATTTGTGTATTATGTATATGTAGACTGAAAGCAATCCTC
The DNA here is from genome assembly GCF_016086655.4 of Lepeophtheirus salmonis. Lineage (NCBI taxonomy): Eukaryota > Metazoa > Arthropoda > Copepoda > Siphonostomatoida > Caligidae > Lepeophtheirus > Lepeophtheirus salmonis. Next base: position 48,195,240 of record NC_052131.2, read on the forward strand.
AATTCCCCATCTTCCTGTGCCTGTATGAACAGCTGAACCTGAACCGGGCACAACCTAGTAATGGTATTTTTCGTTTTCTTGATTTTTGTTCAAGTTTGTTTTAATGTTGACGCACCATTTATTTTATTATACATGATGCAGAGTCAAGAGTAGGTTTCTATCTAGAGAGACTAAAGGAAATGACCTAATAACATCGATATATTTTGTTTAAATACATAATATGCTGATTGTATCTTTATTCATATTTTTGCCGTCCATATTCATAGAGGAAGGGGCTTTAAGAAGCAGCAAATCTATTGATCATTTAGTCTAAATATATATATATATATATATTTTAAACAAAAAAAAAAACAAAACAACTTTTTTCTTTAAAAAAGTATATTTTTAAGTCTTTAGAACATTATCGTGTGACTTATTTTTTTTTTTTTTTTTTTTTTTCAACTTCGGTTTATAGACAAAGAACTCATCTTTCAACAAATCTTTGAATGCGTGTGTCTTATTTTACTCGCACAATAGATGCTACTGCTGCAGGCTTTGTAAATTGAAAATAAATTTGGTAATACATGTCCATGTTTTGCTTGAACTCTGTTTTGACAGAAAAATATTATTATTATTATTATGACTTTGTTGTCAACTTTTGCACAAAGGAAAACTGAGTTTTCCTTTTACGGAGAAGGAAATCCTTTCGGCAATTATATGAAGGGTGTTAATTGTTCAAATGTTAAATGATCCTACTTTTTTTTTATGACTCCCTCTATTAAAAAGAAAGTTTAATTCCTGATTTTCCCTCCCTATAAAAGTAAGAACAACGCAATATTGAGCAATTCAAGATGTCATTGTATTCTCTTGTCTTGATATTAATTACAAAAAGTGTTCATTCCACGTGTTCATTGAATTAAGGGCTCTTATCAGAGACAATATAATATAATGTTTATAGGTAGATACTCAACAACGTACCCCAGATCCTCTCTCTCCCCTTCTCCATTTATGGGCTCTTGATGTTTACTTTACTTTGTCTTATTATAAAATATTGTATGTACATTGTCTTTCTGTCATCAAAACACCTGCAAGAAAAGACAAAAAACAAGTTATCTACTCAGTGAGCATTATTTATGGATCATTGGGCTTTGAAGAGGGATTACTAGACTCGAGTTTTATATATAACTAGAAGTCTTGAGAGGAGAGGATCCCCCTTAGAGGGTAGATGGATTTTTTTTTTTTTTTAGTGGATGTGCAGATCTGTTTGTTGTTTGTTTGGACAATATTTTTATTATTGCATATTTCAATAAGAAATTATAATTATCAGATGGTAAACGTAACCTATACAAAACATAGTCTGAGGGCTTGAGTCCTCTAGTAGATGTCAAAGATTTGTAGAAGAACAAAAGAGAATCATCGCATATGTGTTCTTTGACTACAAAATGATAGACATTTGTAAACATCTTTTTGAGTAAGAGTATGTGCCGGATTCTATGGCTCTTTTGCGTCATGGGTCATAGGGATTTAAGAGGATACAAAAATTTAAGTATAAAGAACTTCAGTCATTGTCAGAGAGAATTATACTATTATTCTCTTGTTTGATAAAACAGAGACATATTTTCAACAGGTATCTATTGTTTTCAAGGACTTATTGATAGAATAAGAGCAGGAAAAAAGGGAAGCCTTTGAGCCGTCAAAGGCTCATTCCGAATCCTCACAATGTCTTTATGTATATATTATACATTTTTTTTAAGAGTAAAGAGATGCTCTTTAAGCGGCTTCTTCAGGTAACTATTATTTTTATTTTATTTTACGACTACCAACATATTAATGGCACTGATTTGTTCTAATAGATTTACAACCTTGAAGGTCATTGTTTTCTATCTCTCTCCTCGCACTTTGCATCATCGTTATAATCACACAAAGGTGCGAGTCAGGATCTACATACATTATGTGTATACATAAAGGACCATAGAGTTGACCTCTTTAAGGATATCTTAAATTTATTTGTCACGCCAGTACCTTTATTGCATCACACAATCTCTCCTCCGAAAATATCAGACAAAAATACCTAAAATCAATTAATAATTAGCCAATTCTTCCCCATTATTGTATTAGTATTCGATAATTGTTCTGAATTGCTCACAGCTCAAAAAGGGATAATTCCAGTTTAACTAATCAACATTTAGAATATTGATTAGAAGAAAAGTCGTAGAAACATCAACAGCTGACAATAAAACACACTCTATATTTTTGTGATGGTGAGCAAACCAACTTCTGTATCTCTTCTGTTGCCCATTGTTGCTGTACGTACTTATAGTACATGGAATTTCTCAGAGCTGTATTACTCGAGTTTGGACTTGATATTTTTTCACTTCCAAAATCGACTCTACGCGTTGGAACACTCATATCAGAAAGAAAATCTTTGGTAGGAAATTCTCATCTAAGGGAATTAGCAATTGTATCCTTCATGAGTAAGTTGGTAACTTTTCCAGAACCCTTTCAAGACCTCTGTAGAGTTCATTTGTGTAACTTTGTCTCTAAAAAATTGAGCACTCCGTCCCAAAGTTGATCTATCCAGTAGAAATTAACAGTGTTCCATAAAAGAGTAAAATATATGACAGAAAAGCCGCCATATTTCAGAGAATTATGAATTCTCTTCAACGATACTCTTTTTTTGTTATTCAATTTCAAAAACTTCATCTCTATCGTGAGAGTCTGCGTAGGAATTTCTTCATCATAGGGAGTTACACGTAACAAATGAATCACTTTAGAGATTATATAGGAGTTCCATGCCTAAATTTTGTCAAGGTGTTAAGATTGAAAGTTGAAAAGAAGCCAAAAGTCCTAAACATTGAGATGATTTCTTCTAGATTATTTTCAACACAATCTGTCCCAATCCAATATCTTTATGTTTTCTGTCGTGGTGTGGTAATGTTTTTTTAATGACACCATGATATTGGCATAGTATTTGAGTTTTTCAGGCTTTATTTTTGAATATACAAAATAACATTCAGCAGACGTAAAGTTATCTTAAATGACTTTATTGATTGTAGTAGACCCCTCCCCTCTTTCCCTAAAAAAATCATAGTCAAGTCATTTGCGTCATAAAGACACTTTGAGACGGACGAAAAGGTAGAAAAATCAATAATTTTGTCACTTTTCTAAAGTCTTATTTTTCAAATTTGGCATTTATAAAAAAAAATTTATGTCAAAATTTTCAAAGATTTGTCAAAAATTTTGGTCATGGTCCTAATTTATAGGTTTAAAAAAAAATAACTTCTATTTATTTACAGCTGAAAATAGGTTTTTATCAAATGCCTCAAAGAAACAGCAATAATTGATTTTTTTTAAATAATTTGCAATGCCTTATACACTTGTAATGTACTTTTTGTGGGTGTAGATTTTTTTATGTTACTAAGATACTTAATTGAAAAGGGGTGATTTTTGACAAATCTTTGAGAATTTTAACTGAATGTTTATTTTTATAAATGCCAATATAATAAAAATTTCGAAAGGGTAAAATTTGACCTTATAACTCAAACACGACATTGACAGCTAAACATTTTTATAAAATACGATGAAAAAATAGAAGAATTTGACCAAAAAAGAAATTGAATATAGAGAATTGTTAATTTCTAAATTGTAAAACCAACAGCAAAAAAATATTATTAGACCCATTTGAGATCAAGATTTTAGTCAGGAATATGTAGCAAACCCTTCCCCCACTAGTCACATCACATACCTTTCTGCTATGTTGGCCATTGCTTTTCCTTGTCAGAGGTGGAGACTTGATACTTCGCACAGAATGGAGTCCATATTTTGAAGAGTTACGATCCGACTTGACCACAAAGACTCAAGAGTTGACTTGGACTCAAAAACTATTTTATACTGAATTGAGGACACGAACCGGACTCGCTAAAAATTCACAAGGGTCTGGACTTGACTTAGCTGACTTGAAATTCGACTTGGACTTGCTGTTTGAGGACTTTTTACTACTTCTACTTCTTGTACTTTTAAAGGGGTTATTAATTAATTGTGTCTCACTAGAAAAACATCCATAATTCAACTATAATAATCATATCTTTGCTGGCTCTGTACCCCTTGACAATGAACCGTTTTGAATGTTTACGCAAGGATTGAAAGGGTTTTTCCGAAGACATTACAATGAATTTTTTTGCAACTCAGCTCAGCTTTTTAGGCTAGTCTGGTTTGTGGGAGTTACTCTATCAAGAAACGTCATAAATATCCCAAGGAGTGTCATAACTAAAAAGTGAGACAGGTTAAATGATACACCCCTTCTAAAAAAGAATTTGTACATCATATGTAGAATCCCTGATATTCAATTCTATCTCTCTCACCCATTTAGTTTTTTCTTTGAACTTTACTTTTTTTTGGCAGATAAACAAATCATAAATACCAAACATAATTTGTCGTAATGCACACAACAAAAATCATAACTTTTTTTCTGTCTCCTTCGCTACATTTATGACTCCTCTGACCTTCACGCTCAAAATGCAAAAAAAAATTATATAGGTATATATTTTCCCACAGTTCCAAAAAGATATATAAATTCCATACCAGATTTTTTTTCTCTTAATGTGCTATGATGATGGACTAACGAAAAATAAGTCCTTCTTCTTCAACGGTAATAGGTTCTTCTTTTCTTTTTTTGTGTGTCCACAGTTTAGTTTACAATCTGGGAAACTTTAAATACACACCTTCATAGATTCTGGTACAATAATAATAATTATTGCCATAACTCAAAAAAAAAAAAAAAAAAAAAGGTAAAAAGACAAATATACCTATATTGTTATTATTGAGTGACTTGGGCACTTTTATCACCATTACCATTCTTTCTTGCTTCTTAAACAAAAATTACTTATATCTAATTCTATTCAAGAGGTTGTAAAGTAATTCAAAGATATATTATTTATACATAGAGTAGTAACTCTGTTTCTCATAATGAGAAAATGGTGTTTTAGTATATATATTTTTATTTGTTTATGTGTTAATGACTTCGGTTCAAGGTCTTTTGCACGCTCATGGTTTATTAGCCCCAAATTTGTCAACAACAAATGCAAATGAGTGTTTTTATCTACTCTAGCTATTATGAATATAGTAATTTTATATTTATGTAAGTTTGGACCCTCAAGTTGCCATTATTAAAGTATTGGAATTATTATTTTCATAGTTTACGGATTGTGAGACCCTGCCTCTCCCTGCCCCCCCCCCCAATTTTGTTAGCAAATGTTCGAAGTGAATAGATCATTTCAATCATTATTTTTGAGATATATTAAAAATACATGATCATTATGTATTTATGAGTAATATAAATCTGATTATTTGAGCATTTTAATTTGCCACAGTATACTTAAATTTGAGTAATTTTTATTTAAATATTTAGTTAATAATTAGACCTCATCGATAATCCAGGGAATATTCAATTATTGTATTATCCTAACTCTATGTAATGTAAATCTTTCATTTAAAATTAAATCATCTGATTTTTTGGTTGTAGCTTGTACTATTTTTTATTTATTCACCTCATTTTTTGCTAAAACCAACCTTCAAAGGACAGAGGTTAAATTTTAATGATAGTTTGTTATTTAGTTTTTGAGTTCTTGTGCTAAGTGTGACGCGACTTTTGTTATTTCTATAAAAATAGATCAAAAATAATTACGTGCTTTAATTTTACACTGACCTTGATAGAACAAATTACCGTTCAAGCTAGGCAAATGCTTGAAAGAGTTATGGGGACTCTACTCTACAAAAGAAATAAAAATTAAATAGTAATAATAATTTAATGAAACCCAATTTTGAACGAGAAAAAAGACTTGTTTGGTAAAAAAATAGACCAATATTATATGGAATATTCAATTATAGCATGATTATCATACCAGTTACTATAAACCCTTATTTAAACTGAGTCATCTCATTAATAATTTGGACACATCATATATATGTAATTTGTGTCTGCATTCGGATTCGTTTTAATGTTTTGACACCAGAGTTGTATTAGTACGGTGTAAATGAGTAGACTCCTTAGTGTTGAAAATCCTTTGGAAATTCTTGTCTAAGTGCCTATATCGGCTTTTTTAAAAACTCTAAGTAAAAACTCTTTTTAAATAAAGAGAATGGTTAATTAAGGGAGATGATGAGACCATTGCCATCATCACTTCATGCTGTTTTCTTACCTCAAATGGACTTTTTTAAGAAACCCAAATGTTAGCATGTCTTATCCTTTCCAAATATTCCATCAATGTAAAAAGAACTCTCTCTCTCTCTCTCATAGGAATCAATAAATACCGCAAACAATTCCAGATTAGATAAATAATACTTTCAGACCACCCAAAATACGAGGAACAAGAATTCCCGTTCTTTCGTCCCCCATTAATTCCTCATATTTTTAACCCAAGAGTTTTTACATAAATGTTTTGTAAGAAAATCTTTTTTTATTTTATTTTACAATAGTTTGACAAATTTTCAAGGCAGTTATAGGTTATAACTCCGTTCTCTTCCGTCCCATTGTTTCTCAAACTCATTGTCATCTACCTTTATACATATATATGTAGGTAACTGCCTTTCTCACGCTACACCTTTAAGTTGCCCACTCTTTTTGACCCTTGTCAGTCAGTGGACCTACATAGAAAGTACATATTCGTTTTTTTTAAAGGAGGGATGGAAAATTCTATTAATGAACCACAAATATTCAACTTATTTAATCATGATAGTTTTTTTTGTCTTTGTCTTTGGTTACACACAACATAGGTAGAGTCAGAGTTGACTTGCTTTTAAGTGGTTATTTGATAATAAGACAGATCATTAACCTATTTAACGTGTTTTTCTTTGAGGAAGAAATTATGCAAAAAAGAAAAGAATCCTCAAAGTACATATCTATGAACTATTCAATTAAATTAACTAAGATTTTTTCACTTTCAGAGCATATATTTTGCATTTAAACATCAAAAATGAAGAAGAATTACTGTACAATCGACTAAAAAAATTGTTCCAAACAAAAAAATGTCATACTACGAAATTAAAAAAAAAAATACTTTACTAATTTAATTTAGCATACTGGTCACATCAGAGTAATATTTAATAAATAAAGATTACATTTTTTGCTCTTTTTAACTCTGAGGTTAGGAAAGATATACCACTTCCCCCTATCCACGCCGCTAGATGTGCAAACCCACTTATATTCAGTAATAGCAACATTCGTTTCAGTTGCTAGTCATTAAAGGATACAATTAATATGTCGTATTTATTAAATGTATATTTTATTAGTGATAAACTTTTGGATTATGTAATGTACGAAGGAATACTTATTTATTAATAGTTTTGACGAGAATTTATTTAATTACCTAATTCATTCAATGGAAATTCAATCATTGCAAATTATAATCATCAAAAAAAGTGAATTATTACTTTTTTAAAGTGCTTCATACCATCTTTTGATTACAATATATACTTCAGGTTTGTATAAAATCTCAATTTGTTCACATCATAAAGATATTTTTTGGTATAGTTTGCATCATGTACTAGTTGTAGCCTCTATAAGCAAATTGCACAAGTTGCAACCAAAAAAATAAGATGAAGTATTTACTCATAAAGTGTTGAGGATAAATCAAAATTAAATATTCTATTTATGTTTTATACATTAATAGCGTAATTAAAATCAAGTAAATATGGAGCTTAATTGGCAGCCAAAGTTGATATCTAAAGCTCATTGGTCTTTTGCTAAACTATAAGAGTCTGTATATAGACCAATCTTCCTAAACTTGTGTTGTTAATCTAATTTTTCCATAATAATATTTGTCAGATTGCTCAACGTTTTGGGGGACGTCTTTTAAAATAATCTGATGTCAATGTATTCAATGTACAACTCCGGAAGTAGTAATAGACAACGTTTAAATCTATTAGACTATTGTAAAAACCCATATTGAAATCCATCCAACAAGAGTGTTAAACATAAACTATAAAATTTCCCAATGAAAAATGTGAAAGGTACATAAAATTAAATTTGAGAAAGTATCGTGTGTGAAGGCGGAAGTTTTTGAATGGCATATTCCACTGGGTCTATAAATGGGGATCTAAGGTCCCCCAATTAGGAATCCTGGATCTAAAAAGTGCAGTTACAGAAAAATTCAATCTGTAATTAAATAAGCATTTTTACCTTTTTAAAAAATAATGAAAAAACTAAGTGATCTGGAACAGAACAGATATTTAGATATCCCCAATCCTAAAAGATACTAATAATTAAGCAATATCAAGTTGTTTTGATAGTAAACTCCTGGATTAGAGACTCTATTTTAGAGATAAGTTGACATTTCTTTCATTTGATATTCCCAGTTTTCCAACAACTATCGGTTAGATTTTAAGAAAGGAAATAACTATTATGGGATCTCCGTACGTTACAAATTGTAGTATATTATTCACAGCCAAATTCTTTTTTCTTGTAGGATCTTGAATAATATTTTCTTGGCCCATTTTGCCCGAATATTTGGTGGAGACTGCCGTTTCAAACTGTGTACTGAAATTCAATGGTTTTAAAAGCGTGGACCAATGATTGATTTTCACTCTATTTGATTCCCATTTCAATTATACGAGTTGTACACATATGAAACACTTTAAACTTCATATGACGTCATTATATCGATGTTTATAGTTTTTAACAACACATCATCTATATACCTAATTTTAAACGAATCAAAAATCAAGTCCAATGTTTTTTTGTTGGATCGATCTTGACGAATTTTTCCATGTGACTGATCCAGGCTAAGTTTCATCAGAGTAACGGATTACTTGTGTCCAACAAAATTATAACGTTCCTAGACCGGTTTAGGATTTAAAGTCATAACATTTGTTGCAACTTACCTCTTTTGAAGTGAGCATTACAATAATTCAAATTTCTCCTAACTATGTGAATTTGGATAGAATTATAATAACATTAATAAATTGACTTTATTTTTACAAAAATATAGGTATGATAAAAAAATCGAGTTTTCCTAAATTTGTTGTTCCAATCGGACGTGATCAGTCTTTGAAAAACAAATATTTTAGTAATCGTCATAAATCAATCTTCTATAATTATAAAAAACCTAATTTGGGCTTTAGTTAGGCCTAAGAATAATGACGTATTCCAAAAATCAAGACTTTAAACAAAAATGCCGTATTTTACTAATAATATAGATGAAAAGGATGCTTTATTGAGGGGGCTCTTTTGAAAAACAACAAGGACGAGACTGGACCAATTTTAAGTACTATATTTAGAACCCATAGAACACTAGTTTTTATCTCATCATAAATAGTTTACCAAAAATTATTGTTATTTTTTCTTCTATAATTATAAAAAACCATTATTTGGGCTTATTTAAAAAAATAAAATATTATTGATCTATTTGCGGGCCACACTGAGGACGAGGGCCGTTAACCCCGAATAATGATCTAAAATATAAATCACGATATGTTTTAAAAAAGTACTTAAAAAACGTTCTACTTTAAATAAAATAACTTCCTAATTTTTCAAATCATTAAGAGTAAACTGAAAACTCTAGATATTTTTTTGTTTTACTAATATATAGATGAAATATCATTGGATGCTTTATTGACATCAGTGAAAATTTCAAATGAAAGTCTTTCCGGCTCCATTTTGGGACTAGTGTTTTTTCTTAAAACCGAGGACCATGGTCCAGTCCAGTCCCACTTGTCAGTCCTTAAAGAAGAGTCTATATGTTCTAATGTATGAAAAAAAGTTACAGACAATGGATGTATATCCAATTTTAATACTAATTTAGTGTTTAGTGAACTTGTGTACAGATGCACTGTATATGTAGAATGAAACTTGTGTACAGGGTGCACTGTATATAAACTACGGGCATTACCGGGTACTACTGCTAGTAAATAAATTAATTGTGATGTAAGTTTTTTTGAGGTTCATGTAATAGGATCCATTGCAGCTATCCTATTTTTGCAGCAATAATGTCCATATTCATAGTGATTAAAATTGTGTGTATTTTGGGCATGTTAGAAAAAGAAACCGAAAATTAACATGGTAAGCCTGATAATTTGAAGATTTTTTTTAAGGAGAGCAGTTTGGCTCTACCATGATACTTTATTAGACCAGATAGAATCAGCTGTGGCAAGACATTAGAAAGAATTACTCCGATGTCGATCTTCAATTCTACTCTAAGTCTAACAAAGTCTTACAACTATAACTCTTGAAAAAATCCTCAGGGTTACGCTCTGTCTTTTATGAACACACACGAATGATCAATCTGGTTTTGAATATAATTGAAGGATGTAGGAAATAAACTTCATTGCTCAGAAGGAGTTAAATAATAATGGCTACAGCTGAGGAAAATAATGATAACTCTACACATTACCAATTACAAAAAAAAACGGGAGAACTAAAACATACACTGAAATTTCATGACTACATATTTTCATATAATCAATTTACATTTCCTTGTATTGAATAACCTTTTTTTTTTTTTTTTTTTGGAAGTTGTTTTTGTTGTCAATATATTGCAGACTTTTTCATCTTTTCACAGAGCCTTGAAAGAGATGTGAAGCGCATACATACATTACATATTTGATTATCTCTGCCATAAAACAATTCTTTGAGAGCTCACTCGACAAATGAGTCTTAAATACCTTCCTTATTATTGTTGTTATTTATGATCATACAAAAAACCATTTTACGTAGAAAGGGCTTCTTCTTCTTCTCCGTCCAGTACTGTGTCTAAGATATTGGACCATAAATGCTATGCATGTCATATGGATGGAAAACCTGATTATGAGGGTCATTATCATTTGCAAAAGCGTCAATGTGGGTCAATTGCCTTCCAGTGGACGTCCACCTGTCTGGAGTTTATCAGAAAAAAAATTCATAAATATTTTTACAATGGTGACAAATATTTATAAAGAGGGGTCTAATGATAAAATTTCTGTGATTTATGGATGAGCAAGGACCATTTTATGTTTGAGAATTCATATGGGACATTAAGGCGAGTCGATCTTTTCATTTTTCGAAAATCCTGTATAAGGGGTGCTATTTTATAAATATTTTTGGATGGAAGTCCAAAAATGAATTTTTTAGAACAGTTAGACAACTACTAGCTACATAAATACTTGTTTGAAAGTATGTTTCATAGGCCTATTTGTCTTTCAACTTTTTTCGAATTTCGATTGTCAGAAAAGTTAGGATTTGCTAAGACAATCAATCCCCTGTGCAAAATTTCATTGCCATACGATGTCATCTTTAGGTAGCACATCCCGTTCAAAGTTTGAAAGGAGACCAAAGTTATTTACTTCGTCAATACAAAATAAAATGCAGTATTAATCCTTATTTTACATTGACTAATGATTTGAAACGTTATTCTAACCTATAGAAAATATTCATTAACTTTTTTTCTAAAGCTACCCTATAGTGGAAAAGGAGAGAATTACATAAGAAAAAATTGATTTTTTCTTTTTGAAAATGTACAAGAACGATGCGGCTATAAATGGAGAATCAAAATTTCCTTACTTTTTTTAATTTCTTTTACTTTTTTTTCTCAACAAGACAAGTTTAGAAAAATAAAATTGTTTATATTTTTTATAGATTAGAAAAATCAAATCTATTTAATGCAAAATAACTAAAAACGTATTCTCAGTATCTAACTTCACTAAGTATAGACTTTTTGCTTATTTTCATAATTTCGCAAATGTAATTTTCATATCATTTGACATTTTTTCCACACTAACCTTAATCGAAATTTGAAAAAATTGAAATTTGAAGTGCTCTAATGTTTAATAGTGTTATTTATATGTATTTGTCAATACATGCATCTGAAACCTCCTCTAATTACTTCCAAACGAGAACAATGGTTTTCGGTGCGGGCGATCGTTAGGGTATTCTTATAAGCATTCTAATGTATTATTATGAATTTAAAAAAAAAAAAAAAAAAATATTATAAGCTTAAAATAACATACCAATATTTATGGATGAAAAAATTTGTTTAGATGAGAAGTTCATCTTTTATCACAGATTGTCAAATCGAAATTTGCGAAAAAACAAGAGTGTAATATTCACAGATTTCTTTATTACCCATAACTTTTTTCATTGTGGGTACCCCTAAGAGACACACATACATACAAAATTTATTTAAATAAATAGAGATTATAAGATGCATATTGAGAGGGCAAGAATCAAGTATAGGAAAAAGTACAGGAACTTAATATAAAAAAATGTTTTTATAACTCTATGTACTTCTTTGATCAAAAAGAAACTGTTGTATAAACAATCTTTCAAATGTTTGTTTTTTAATGTTCCTTTAATTGGTCAGATGAAGTTGCATTGATTAAGTATAAGCAAACTTTATAGTATAACATTTACTCTATCTGAACCAGAATCTTCTTTGAAGTTCATATAAGTACATAAAGTATATTTCCTACTCTAAGAACGACTGGGGCACGGACTTATAGAGTTCAAGAAATAGTTTCTCCCAATCGTGTTGTCCATTGAGCTACGTCGTTCCATAAAAGTTTTTAAAGAATTTCCCCCTAAAATCGTGGAGCACGCCAAAAGATGCCTAACCTTCTTACATCGCAAAAACAAACCAACAATGCAAGTGTTCTGAACATGTGTACTAACATAATAAAAAAAATTAATTTAAGAATGGAATGAGCATTGAATTCGGAATCAGAAAATAACAGTTTCTTTTTGATCAGACCTCGTCTATTCAATTTTCATTATTATATCTGACCCACTTTGAATAATTCCGGCGGGTTCAAAGACTCAAACAATAGACAAAAGCATGTACATGTCCATTCTTCAAAAGAAAAGAAAATAAATAATAGTTATTAAAAAACCCGATTTTATTTTCTACTTTAAACCTGGTTGGACGGAATCTGCATTAAGTTCCGTCGATTGCAAGTTGTGACTAATACAGGAACGGTCTCAAGTGTGTAAATCCTTTGTCTACACGTATGTATTTTATATACATACACATTTTAACAACAAATTGTAATACATATATGTGGAGGAAGTACAAGAATCGAGTCATAACCTCGTATACTTCAAATACTCACACAATTTTTAAAACAGTCCCCCTTTTTAATTCACAGAAATTACATTTCCACAAGGTATTTTTGCAATTCCGAGGAAAAGACTATCGCTTGATTTTTTTAAAATTTTATGTGCAAGTGGAAGTTATCCAGCATCTTTGATCCGCACACCCAATGTGGCCTCATAAAGTCGAGTAAAGAATCTTAAGAATCCTCTCTAATTTGATCATACTTAGCTTTAAACTACATCAATTTATCTGAAAATTTACAAACTCAAAATGTGTATAACATAGAACTTTGATTTGTATATCAATGAAGGGCTTCAATTTCACGTACATTGTATAATATATATATATTGATTATAATTAAAATTTATTTATCTAATTATAATATCTGCATAATAAATCCTCACATAATAATTTACACTTGGGAACAAAAAAAAAAGGCTTGCTAACATATGTTTTCGTAGACTTGTCCTTCCCCTTTATCAATTGAGGTTGATAAAAAAGCTCAATAATATTCCAATTGTCAGGGTTACCATGTTATGTTGATTTTCAGATATCTGATATTTTCATACTGAAAATACTTGGGTTTACAACTTGTTATACTTCGGTGAACGTATAAATGAAATGAGAGTTCAACTTAATAAGTAACTTCCACTCTTGGCATGAAATAGAAAAACACTTTAAATAAACTTATACATCTGTATGTATTTAGCTATTTTCATACAACAGACAGCCTTTACTAAAATATCCAAAAAAATTACATTGTTCATTGGTGTAATTATTCCTTTCAATTTAGTCAGTTTATATAAAAAAATAAAAATACTGATAATAGTAAGACTATTATCCATTTATATTTTTTTTCATAGGAACACAAAAATAAAAAATAAATTAAATCTGGTATCTATAAATTCTAGAAATAATATAACTAAGTTTTACGTTTTTTTTGATAATCCTTCTTTTAAACCTGGTATGTAGTCTTCAGGTGTGCTACAAACAGGGTTTTCCTTTGTTCCTCTCCAGTACTTATCCATTTGAGCTGGCGTATATGCAGGTCTATGTTCCAAATTATTTAACTTATCACATAAATGACAAAGAGTCTTTTGATTTTCTTGTGGAACACTGCTAATTTTATAATGACCATCTAGTTTCCATTGAAAATATTCCGCATAGGCAGTATCGTTTTTATCAAGATACGTAAGGTACTCAGCTAAAGCCTTTGGACTCTTGAAATCCCTTACATTGATAAAGGAATGTGGAGGTGAGATTGCTGAGTAATTGACCTTACCGTATACCACAGGCACTACAGGGAGACGTAGTGCTTGAAAATACTTTTCCGTCACATAGTCTTTACACAAAGAATTTTCAGAGGCATAGTAAAATTTGTAATATGGAGCCAAATGCTTCTTACAATCGATTCGCATAGGGTTGGGTGAGTCAGGACAGTATTTAGGACCAAATGTTCCATATTTGTCCACAGAAATATGTTTATTTAGAAGACCAAAGTAATCGTCTCTTTTCCCCCTTGACCATCTGTGTGTAGAAATCCAAAATAGAAGTTTATTCTTTTTCCGCAAAATACTTTGAATGTTCGGAACGGGCTGTTTCTCTTTCACCTTATAGGTGTTACCGTACATTGATGGAATGTCAGCATTTGGATGATACCCCATTGTCCAATTGAATACGCCATCATATAGACTAAAATCAAACTGACAATCATAGTGTGCACTCTCCATTAAATAATAGATGAAAGGGCCTTTCATTCCACCTCGACTTTGTCGTACGCGTTGAGCAGCTTCTGGACCACAATTATCTCTGGCATGAACAATAACTGCTGAATATTTATTAAATGGAATAGGTTTTGTGTTGTCCATGGAGAGATAGCAGTTACTAAAATTATATTTCAATTTAATTATAATTATCCTGATTCTTTGTAGAAGGCTTAATATGTATAGAAATTAAACATGCATTTTTAAGATATGTATTGTAATTACATCAATATTTCAAATACCTGTATTCACATTTCTCGAATGGCCGCTTTCCGTAACCAAATACCAGTTCCCAACTTCCACCGAAAATATTGGAGTTGTAAAAAATGAATTTGACATTTTCTTCTCTCTTTTGTGGCTTATCATTGACCAGAATTTTTTTAAAATTGGATTCCTGCTCATTAAATGTTTCTAAATTCAAACTACATAATATAATTCCTAACATAGCGACTACAACTAGTATTTTTATAATCTAGATACGTAAGCAAAAACATAATATATATTAAATTGTTAAATGTATTTTTTGATTTAATATTTACTTTAATGAAAGTTGGCGTCATGATATTTTAAACTATAGATGCAGAGCCTTGATGTTGATGACACTTTTCACAAAAAACAATTGAATGGAGGACTAAAACGACTTGTACAATTTGCAAAACATATGTTCGTAATCAATAAGTGTATAATAACTGAAACCCTATATTTGTGTCAGATTTATCATATTTGCCAACAAATCAATTTTATGAGAGAAGTAAGCCAAATTAACAATTGATGATATTGCAGAAAGAGATAACAGGGGTATAGTTGAAAAACATATGGAAATGGGAATCTGTAGTAGTACTATAAGTCCGGTCCTAATAAAATTTGCTAGTCCTAAGACCAGTCCTAATCTTATCTTTTATCATAAGTAAAACTAACTATATCCTTTTAGTTATTCAACATAACCTCTTTCAAGAGACAAGATTGCAGAAATTTTAAGTGTGGATATCTGAGACTAGAACTTATTATTATATGTTCTAGCTATCATTGATTTTTTCCTTCGTTTTTATATTATTCAATCCTAGCTATAAGTTAAGAATAGCTATAAAAATAGATAGGACAGAAGGCCTTACATATAATGGTAAAAAAGATGGACTGATAAAACAAAAAAGACTGAAAGGGATAAGGGGGGGGGGACTAATTAAGGAATCAGTCCTAGGGCTAGTCCAACACTAATTGAAATACAGTTGATCCAGAAATGAAACCCCAAAACACCATTCAGCGTTTCCTTTAACTCTACGAGCAACAAGGAGGTGTCTGTATTTGGTTATTGATGTTTGACAAGATATGGGAATACCATATATATATTTTATGCCAAACATGGTTAAAGAAGTGCATAGTCAATAAAAATACTCGTATCAGTCTACTTTTTTTTATTAGTTGTTGCAAATTTGATATAACATTGTAGAGTGATATTTACGATTATCAAAAATTATATAGAATAAATGTAAGTAAATGCCTTACATAGTGCAGAGAACTTATGTTCCTTAACGTCAATTAAAAAAAAAGAACACCTTTAGCTCATAAATTATTAGTATTAGAGTGAAAACAATTGATTTGTAATGATGAGTGTTGGGATTTGATCTGATAATCCTATATATCGGTCTAATACAATTATCATTTATTTTCAGACCAATAGATTTGGTCTGGAGGGGTCTTGTAGTAAAATTTGGTGTAGTGACTTGATCAGTCCATGGAACTCTAGATATCCGGAATAAAGAATGATCTTCTTCTTTTCCAAATCAGTCATTTTTCTTTTATTATGTATATTATTAAAGCAAAGTACATATGTTTGCTTGTATGATGAGTTGCACACTATATAGTGGCCCCTTATAAAATTTATAAAAGAAAGGGCATTATTTTTTTCTTTCAGTCTCTCAAATGACTTAACTTCAAATATATATATAAATGGAATTCATGAGCAAACAGAGTTCAGTTCCATATTAACAATTGTATGTGATGAGGGTCATTCTTTTGTAGAATTCTTTGGACATTTATCAAATGAAAATTCAAAGGTTACGAGTATATCTATACAAGTATTTTCGCAAACAGATCCGTTCACAAACAATTTTTACCCCCTAGTAGACTCTCAATTATTGAGAGATAAGTTCGAATGAAATCTGAAAAGTAAAGTCTATTATCTCCAAATTCGATTTCAAGTTTTTGGGTACATGAGTTAATAAGAACAGAAAAACAAGGCTATTTGACGTATTTTTTAATACAAATTTATTCAAGTTTTCCATAAAGGCTAAAAAAAGTATCCTAGACTACTTCTGAACAAATCTATTCACAACTTCTTCCTTTTCTATCATAATACTTTTATTAAAGTTGTTCATCAGGGAAAGTGTTGTCAGTATGGAGACCTTCATGGTTGATCTCAGCACAGTCGTTTGGATGAGATCAGGAAGATCACCTTAGTTTATTCTGATGATAAGGTCGGCAGGAGCTCAAAAAGACTCAATATAACATCATTTGATATTTTGGAGAACCTGGTACTCATTTCTGAAATGACAATAAAGAATGTCCTTCTGACGTATTATTTTGGACTTGAAGCAAGAGTGTTGGTCCTATATTTCTTTAATGAAGTCCTTCTTGCTACACATTATTTTTCTCCAACTTCTCCATCCCACTTCTCATCTTTCTCAGGTCATGCAACAAATTAGCTATTTTTGACTCGCCAGAGAAAATATCCAGATCTCTTTTTTTCAGTTTCACTGAGATACCCTTCAACGACGTAAAAAGTTATAAAGATGCGCAGTTTGTAAAGTTTCTGATGGAACCAACTATTACCTGGGCACGGAAGGAGTTTCTGTATCCCAGTTGTAGGGCTCATCCAGTAAATATTTTTTACTTTCATACTACCAGTATAGTATCATATTTTCTAACACAGAAACAAGACTCTCTCTGGGAGATCAGGGGAGTTTTGTATTCTATCAATTATCTTGCATCATCTCGTCCGTCAGAGTCACATTAACTTTTACACATTATTCTTATTTTCAGGCAGCAAGCCAATTACTTTTTTAAAGATATATATTCCCCTTAGCATAATAGTTAAAGAAAATGGATATTCCATTAATCATGTGAATGTGATGCAATTCCGAATTTGCAGCACATTTTGGCATTTGCAATCACCAAACTCAACTCGTGGACATTACATGACAAATAAAGTCTTCCTGGAATGCCCCTTTAAATCCTTCCTTTGCAGACCATAGATGTTAGATGACATGCTATTTGATGTGACATACGCTTGACATTGAGACTTTGATATATATTTTATCTAAGAAATAACAATGTACAATATTAATGAAATATTGTAGGCGTGTACATATGAAATGTTTATAGTGCTTCCTGTTATATATCATAATTAAAATGCATTTTCAGTCCATTTTAAGAATGGAATAAAACATAAACGCTGATATCTAAAAATGAATTAACTCTCACATGCATTTTGTACATATGTAGCATATGGGGATCACTGGATTGTTTATTGTGTTAGTGAGTGCTCGAGAGACTAAAGTACTAATCAGTTATCCCATCATATCATTTTTTTTTCTCAAACTCTTATTATAATTCTTTCATTCTTGAGGAGATAACTCATATGAATTGATCTTTAAGTATTAAGTGGTTACGTGTGAGTGTGCTCATAAAAAACAGAGAGTAACTTTGCAGATTTTTTAGCAAAGTTATCTTCTATATTTTGAAGCAAATTATGTATATTATTTTACAAAAAAAATATCAAAGTAATTTTTAAAATTATAAGTAAAAAAATTATAACTTACCATAGATATCGCTTGATATGTTTAATGTTTAAAAAAAATGTATCTAAATACAAATTAAGGACTAACAACCGTAAGTGTATAAAGTATATTTCAAAAGAATGATCTAAGTTATAATTCCATTAACGGTCCCACAATAAATTATTGTTTTTTTAGAAAATAAATTTATGATTTTTTTACATTATCCCTGGGTATGGGGAGAATCTTTTTTTTTTTTTTTTTTTTTGAAAGGTGATCTATTTCAAAATGGGGGGGCAGACAATTTTAGAATTTCTTTTTTTTATAAATATACCTAAAAATTTTTTGATCTATTTCAAAATGACGTTTTTTTTTTTTGGGGGAGACAAATTTAAGAAAAAACAAAAAAATTGAGTAGTTTATTTTTGTTTTTTTTCGAATAGACAAAATTTGACTGGAAATTCTTCTAAATTGTGACAATATATTTTTTGAAATACAAAGTTGTACAGACAGGCTCTACAAAAAATCGGTGCAGAGAGGGTCTAGAAAAAATCACTCAAGAACGAACCAAAACCAAAATTCCATTACAAAACTGAGTCGTAACAACACCACCGAATCTAACTACCTATGTAGACGCAACACTCAAAAATAAAACCTTTTATCAGGGAAGAATAGATCAACACCTGCAAAAGATAATATATATAAGAAATCCGAGACCTCTCAAGAATAAAAAGAGAGTGGAGGGAGGGGGCCCTCCCCCACTTCCAACCTTGAGGAGTTTCACTTCTTGTTTGCTTTATTGTTTCTGTTTGCTAATAGAGTCTCTTGTTATTATTTGACTTTTTTGGGGAGAATTACTTGATAATAATATGTGACAACATATTTGTTTTTGAGTTGATGTTTATTTTGGCCTCCTTAAATGGTCTTTAAGAATAAAAACAAAAAAGAATAAGAAATCTTGTCTCTTGGCATATCTCACCAAAAAAAAAAAATCACCAACGAAATGGTTTGAGTATGTGAAAATCTCTAAGGAATGTCGTTTCCTTCTCTGTCTCTACCATTCCAATAATCTTTTTGTGCTCTAATTAATTAATAATATGAGTAATTGACAACCTTTGAGTTCCTTCCTCTCTCTCCCTTTAAAAATAATCATAACACATTCCATTGTCTTTCCTTATCCGTTTATTTATTTATGTGTAACAGATAATTCCTCATAGTATTATTGGGTGGTGACGCACACACTACATAGGTACATGACCCAAAAATATAACTAAAACCAGGTATTATAAATATAGATTCTAATATGTCTCAACAACAATAGATCAAACAAGAAAAAAATTTCATTTTTTACATGTATCTAATAATAAAATTTTGAATGAATAATAATAATGAAAAGAACAAAGAAGATCCCAGCCCCCTTTTGTTTGGATTAGATGCAATCCAGTGGCAATCCCTCTAACAAATGATGTTGCGTACTCGTCGTCCCGGATGGTACGGAATGGTAGTCCATAACAACATCTGTCGAGGAATAGGCATAGCCTTGATGGGATTCGACTGTATTATATACGGAGCGGAGAAGGGATCCCACATTTTCATCATCGGGATGTGAGGGCAGGCTGTATGGCTGTTGTGGTTGCTGATGGAGAATATTCATTCCTGGATCCTGTGAATGATGGATTTGTTGGTGGTGAGGGTGATGATGGGCTGTGTTGTTTGGCTCCTTTGGGATTTCGTATCCAGAGTTGTAATGTCCATAGTTTGTGTGGAGAGGGTCAAAATAGAGACCTGGATTCATGGGTTGGATTAAGGTAGCATTGCTGTTGTTGTTTGGTGTTGGCGTTTGCACTGTTGGATGGATTTGGGTGGTGTTACTGTTATTGGCCTGTGGAGGATCATCGTCTTTTTTTAGTTTTCTTTTCAGATGTTCCGTCAAGTGGCGTTTGGTTGGAAAAGACTTGGAGCATGAGTCACAAGAAAAGGATTTCCCCTCTGCTCGATTTTTACATGTCACCTATAAAATGATTTAATTGAGTTAATGAGATTTTCCATGATTTTTTTATGTAAGGATTAAAAGACCATGTAATTGGATTTGCCCCCCTCCCTCCATTCTCCCCTACTTATATTTTTTCATTAAAGAACAATCCCTCTCATCACTTTCTCAAAATGAACAAAATACCAAAGATGCATTCAGTTGAGAAATTGAAAAAAAAAACCAGAAGAACAATACTATATATATCAAGAAATGATGAATGCAGGTTCCTTACCCAATGCTTGGTGAGATACGCCTTGACAGCAAATTGAACACCACAGAGCTCACAACCAAATTCTCTCTTTCCCTCATTATGCACGGCCTTTTTATGATCCTCAAGGGTTGAGCGGTAGCTAAAAGTAGCTGGACAAAGTGGGCACAAAATAAGGACTCCGGAATGGGATGCTCGAACATGTCTATTTAAACTGGCACGACGAGTAAACTCAGAGTCGCACTCCTGACATTTGAAGCCCTTTTCTCCATTGTGTGTCTTTTCATGTCCTGTAAGTGTTTTTTTGTTCTTGAAGGATGCTCCGCAAATGCGGCAAGGGTAAGATGAGGAGGACTCAGAGTGGAGTCCTTCATGGATGGAAAGATGATCCTTTCGGCTAAAGGATTTATGACAAAAGCGACAGGCAAACTTCTTGTAGTGGTCTGCTTGATGAGTGCGTTGATGGCGTTTAAGGCTATGTCCCCATTTGAATGTCTGTCCACAGTCGGAGCACATGAAGTTCCTTTCTGAGACATGGGTGTTCATGTGAGATGTGAGATGCTCTTTGTAGCGAGTTGAGTAGTCGCAGAGATCACAGTGAAGAACCGTTTCTCCGGCTCGCTTCGTTTTCTTCTTCTTCTTTTGCTTAATGGATGGTGCAGCGGGAAGATTGTTCTCTGGATGATGTATCCGTGGCTCCTCAACCACAGGTGTTGAAGGAAGGAGTGCTGGATGGGATTGTGGAAGAAGGAGTGGAGACTCTGGAGGGAATGATGGATGGATATAATTGAGCTCAGCGAGTGAGGATCGTGAATCATCCGAGTCAAAGGCATCTGAGTCATAGTCTGGGAGAGAGGATGTAGTAGAATCTGGAAGAGCTTGAAGGTGGGATGACGATGAAGTTGAACTTGGGTCCATGGTGTTGAGTCCACTATGATCTTCTGTTGAGTCAGGAGACATTCGATTTTCCATTTCCTCAGAGGAGCTGGAACTTGATGATGAAGAAGAGGACTCTTCTTCCAGGATGGACTCTAGAGCAGATGAGCCAAGGACGGGAAGATCACTCGGTGGGAATAAAAAGCGTTCAACCAAAGAGGATGGCGGAAATAGGGTCTCCATTGCGATTCTTACTCTGCAAAAAAAACCAAAAAAAAAACCGTGATGATGAGCAAAGTTACTACAATGTATGGAAATGTAGGATATCCATGATCCAATGAACCAAAAATTTTGGGGTTAAACAAACCTTTTGATATCACTTTTTTCTTTTTCTGTTTTTTCCCCCTTTTCTTTCTTTCTTTCTCTCTCTCTGAGATGGTGATGAGTGCCTATCTATGATCTAAATGACATGGGGTGAAGAAACCATTTTGTATTTTTTTTTCGTTTTTTCGTTACCCTCCTCTTTCTCACTCCAAAAGAGACAAATATAGAGAACGCGCGCAAGACACGCACAGGTGGTAATAACCCGCGCGCGTATATAAACCACCAATTTTCTTGGGCGTTCATTCGCCGTTCATCTTGGGGGAAAAAAAAACTCGTGTCGATTTTTTGGCGGCCATTTATGGTTTAAGAAAAGAAATATAATAAAATAAAAACAGCGGGAGACTCGGGGATTAACGTCATCGGGATCTCAAAACAAGACCTTTTTACTTTAAAAAAGACATACAATCCAGGATGGACAATGATTAAATATGATATTTGTTGTGTATTGACTGGGTGGGTGCAAGGGTTATTCATAGAAAGACAGAGAGAGATAGATCCACTAGAACAGAATTTTTCTTGTTGATCATTTGACCATCCATCAATTCCACCCATTTAAATAAACAAACAAACAAAAATTACTGCAAATCCGGGCGTTTCCACATACTTCTCTTGTCCTCTTGTTAGAGAGGTCCCCTCATTTATAAATAGCAAATAATAGATTACTAACATAATGTGTTATGTATTAATAATTATACAAGAGCCCAGGAGGTCAAAAGCCATCTTTATAGACCAAGAGGAAGTACTCACAATACAGAATAGAATACAGAGCAACGGATATCCGTTCCTTGCCCCAAAGTAAAAAATAAATAAAGCAGAATAAAGGACTCTTCTTACCTTCATATCTTCGGTTCTCCAGGAGTACATAAGCAACAACACCACCTATGAGTCTAACACACTAGGCACCTATTTGATATAAACATAATATGTAGTATGTATGAGGCTATTAGTAAAGGAAGAAAAAAAAAAAGAATAGTTAGGCATAGAGCCGGGGCTGGTTTCGGCACAACCAGTGTGTGCGTGAGAGAGGGGGTAGAAAAGGCAGAGACACCACCATCTTTGTGTGTTAATCAGTTCTCCCCACCTCAATTTGTTCACTTCATGGTTGAATACATGTATAATGTATATGAATATAGAAAAAACCAACCTCAGAGTGAGAGATGATTATCGGGGAGATTGCGTGCCTTATATTTTGATCATCAAAGGAATAAAGTTTCCATAGTTGTATTTTTTAGTAGGAGGGAAAGAAAAGAATCAAAAGAAATTGTTGAAATTCCATTTGTAAATTACTTAAGTCGTTCTTATATAAATGAATGTATTATTCAAAATCAAAGAATTAAAAGTAACAATATCAAGAATAACAATAAATTTATAAAAAGTTTGTCTTTTAATTTCAACTATGGGAGAAAAAAAAAAAAAAGTTTCAAAGATTGATTCTTAATTCCTTTTTTTCTGTGTATATATATTTTTTTTTATTATTTAAAAAGTTTGTTTGACATATTTAATATATATAAAAAAGTTTTTACATACATATAAAAACAAACTGTTCATATTTCATTTCTCATTTCAAACACAAAAGAGGAAAGGAGAAAAGGCCGTACGAAAACCGGAAATGCTGCCCTTTGACCTCAGAACATGCGACCATTTGTTCCTTTAGAATAATAATAATTATTATTATTATCAATGATTTTATGAGGCAGGAACAACATTGGATAATATTCTTGGTTGTGGTTAAAAAAGAATATCATTTCTGATTGGAATCAGTCATAGAGTACATCTTGGATAGATGGATATCATTTTGGAGGGAGTATTTTAATGAGGTCATTAATGGAGGTGTATATACATAGTGTGTATTATGTTGAAATTTTATGAGAGATCATAAAACCCACTTTTCACACCTCCTTTGGTGTAACTGGTCACTCACTACACATGTCTAATGTAGATATTGTTGGTTTAAAGCCAAATAGTCTTAAATGAGAACCCCCCCCCTCAAAAAAGAGATATTACCATAAAGCTATTGTAATTAAGAGTATTAATATTTGAATCTCCAATTTGATATTTTCCCATATTTAAGTCAGCTGTTGAATTTCAAATCTATTGAAAGTTTAAAACATGAAAATGAAATTGTTCAATCTACAAATTTGATTATGAAAACTAATAATATGTGGAAGGATTAAAGCGTCCAGGAACATAATTCCATACGTGATACAGAGAGTTGTAGAAATACGTTTTAAAAAAAAAAGTGCACCCAGTCTTAGGACCGGTCCTTAACTGTCTGTCCTTGGAATATTTTTCATTAAAATATCCATGGTTTATTTTAGCAAATAAAATATATGAAATATGTGTTAAGATTATTCCACATATCTTGCAAAATATATCATATTTTACATTATAATCTATATAATACGAGCAAATTACTTTGTTACTTATTTAGGACTAATTTAGAATAAATTAGTCCTAAATAAGGACTAGACAACACGACTCACCCCAGTAATTTGAAGAATGCTTGGAAATTGTGCCCATTTTTTTAAGAATAGTTCCTCTAAAACCTTTCAATGACAAGTTAAACAAAAAAATCAAAAAAATCATTGGGTATTAAAATGCAGTTCGTTTAATTTAGTATATTTTATTGCCTTTTGGAAAAAGGGAGATTATGTCTTCACACCCAGTAATATCACTGATCAACTTGATTCAAAGATTGTGACTATATGCTTGATCAAATGTAGGTCTATCCAGCCCCTAAACTCTCTGTTGGAAAAGTAAATTAGAAAAGAAAACTTAAAGTATTTACCTAACTTGACATTCACAAACATGGAAAATCATTAGTGTTGGGTTTCGTTCTGGAAATCGTAGCCCGGTTTTAGACTGTTATATTTTTAGTTGGACCGAATTAGTTTGGGCCAACAAAAAAGCTCGGTCTGAACAGGTATCATAGAAAAATTTGGTCCAGATCGGTCCCAAGGAAAAATTGATAAATTGGTTATAACATGACATCATATGTATTTTCAAGTACAATGACGCCATACGAATTTTAAAGAGAGATAGCTCAGATGAATTTTAATCCCTTCCTCTCTCGTAGGATACATAATTCCGATTTCGGGCATATCTTGAGATAGATGGTCTAGTTAGAAGTATCTTCCTTCGATTCCCTCAATCTGCCTTTGGTCCTAAATCTTGGAGAACATTGAAATCTACGTAATAACAAAATGATAAAACAAAATAATGTGTGAGGAAACGGATTCTTATTACTTATACGACTTATTACGTGTGCTACTCCACTGATTTGCTTGTATAATCGAATAAATAAATTTATATTATATGAATAAAGTATTTGTTCTAGAAAATGTCCTTTACTTTTGAGATTTTTTTTGAAAATATCAATAACGGTTGATCTAGAAAAAAAAGAAATTTAAAAATCGGTCCATAGTATAAAACCGAAAAAATGGGTCCATAATGTGAAACCGAAAAAAATCGACCCAGGGTCTGAACCGAACATTCGGTCCAAATCAGTATAGAAAAAATAATTTAAGACAGAACCGAAAGAAAAAAATCGGTGCTTAACCGATTCTCAACAGTAATAATCATATAGAAAGCTGTTTTGTATACAGAGGAAGAACGAGGATCTTAAGGGAATGTAACATGTATAATAATGATTCTAGAGCCTCGGATATAATTCAACAGCTGATTTGATATTATGAAATTAAGAATAAAACTGTTCATGTCTTACCCTTTTCCGAATATCATTTTGTGGCATATTTGAACTCATTGACTTTAAAAATAAGAAAAACAGAAAACTATTTTTCTAGCCCTTGATGCTTATCGTTTATCGTTAGCTAACGCATTCCACTACCTTCCTTTTCTCTCTTTCCCAACTGACTCACTCATTAATGGACAACTTGGATTAATTCCCAGCTCATTTTATTTTTATTTTGTTTCATGAGATAAAACCCTTGACTTTTTCAAGACAAAAAAAACCTTTTTTATCGTTATTCTTTTCTGTTGTTGTTACCCATTAATAATAATAAGTTAAAGGACTGTTAATGGCCTCTTTGCGGTACGTCTTTATGGACAAATTCATTAAGTTGGATAATCTTAGGTTGTTGTACTTACCTAAATATCATTATTGTACCTATTAGGAAATCATTTTGTTTGTTTTGGTGGGAAGGCTCCATAAAATGGTGTACGCTTCACGTAATAAACCCACAGAGGTGCGAAATTAGGGGTCATTTTATGACCTCTAAGAGTTCATTACCGACATATGGGTTGTTGACGTGTTTTTCATAAGTAGGATTTATCCATGACACATTAAAGGTTATTTAATAGTGTTCCATCCAAGGTTTCAGTCTGCGGTATAATAATAAATATCGGTCCAGATCCGTTTTAAAAAATCACTTGAGCTCTAATCCAGAAAAATATTAGGCCTTTGACCGAGTTTCAACACTATTATTTACAATATGTTAGCAGGGGATAGAATGTAAAGGCTTAAGTCCTCTCTCATCGTGAAATCGTTGTTGCAGGAATAATTTAAACGGCAAAACAGGTAAGAAATATTAATACACAGATTAATTGAGCTGGAAAAAATTGTCCTGCTATATATATTTAAGGTCCTCTGCGTCCTTATCAAATCATATTGTGGTCCTAACTTTGGTCTCAATATGCCTGAATGTTTTATCTACTCATTATAATGATAACTGGATTGATTCTTTGACTCGTTTAAATTAATTCATTAAATAGAATCCCTATATACACACAACCATACACCAAGGATCTTATTTAAGGTCAATCAACTATCAAAAATCCGTACCTTGGGCTATGAAGACTATTAAGAATCTTTTAATTAATCTATGAAATATTTATCTACCTATAGAAATCCGTTAATTTCAACAAACAAAT
Source organism: Lepeophtheirus salmonis (assembly GCF_016086655.4). Lineage (NCBI taxonomy): Eukaryota > Metazoa > Arthropoda > Copepoda > Siphonostomatoida > Caligidae > Lepeophtheirus > Lepeophtheirus salmonis. Next base: position 48,222,203 of record NC_052131.2, read on the forward strand.
AATGACTTAATCCTCTCTCTCTCTTTTCCATAAAAGTTTTTAAAAATACATACATCATAGTGTTGAGACTCAGTGCAAGACAGATTTATTTTCGATTCCGTCATATGTGATTTTTTTATAGAACGGTTTGGACAGATATTTTAGACCATAGATCAAAATTTAGTCGTTTTTAAACCGTAGTCCAATTTTTTCAATTTCACTATATGTATAGAATCATTTTTTTCGGTTTGAATCTGTGTGACAATTTTCTCCTCTATTCTCATAGGTTGTACAAATATCGTTTATGTAACACACGTAACTACATATGATGATAGTGTGTTGATTTTACAGTTTTGAAGTACACTCTGTACAATTAATCTATCAAATTTTTCTTTGAGACCTATCTAGACCGAATTTTCGTTTAGTAAACCAAGTTTGTTCGGTTCACTAAAAATAATAGCGGTCTTAGATTGGTCTAGGATTCTCAAACCTAACCCCAACACTAATATATACCTATTTATAATAAGTTATAAATATTTATAACATAAGTGTATTTCGTTAGCCGAATTTTTAATCTTTTTATTCGGTGTTTTAATCTTTCTCGTTTTTTTTTTTTTTTTTTATAGATGAGTATCACACACACACACACACAATCCGAGGGCTAGAGATTATTGAAAATGTATTCTTCTTCTGGTTCATATTGATTCCTTCCCCATATATTCTTCGTTATTACAATTTTATTAGCTCCAAAAAAGAAATAAAAAGAAACACGACATTTGACTACTAATCTAATTTAAAATGCAATAAAAACACATTATTGAGACTCCGTTTTTGTGCTGTTTTTATTAACACATGTACATCTCTCTATATCTTTCCACATCTCTTCATCATTTGATCATTTAGTATGGATATATGATAATAAAATATTCCGAGAGCGTTGATCCAATTCTATTAAATAATATAAAATAAGAAATTGTCAAATAAATTTTTCAATTTAAAGAAGAGAAAAGAAAAAAAAGGAATAACATGAGAAAAGGAAGAAGAAGAAAAAAAAAAAGGGGGAAATCGTAGTTATTATTCCTTCTCTTCTTAACACACACACTTATTATCCCTCCTCCTTCCCTTCCCTGATTCTCAATTACATTGCTTTTGTCCTGCTATTATTTTTATTATTATTTGTAGAAGATCATAAACTGATATAAAAAGGCTACCGAAATGTATATTTTATTGGTTTATTGACGTGCAGCTATTGACGAAATATAATCATTACTATTATTTTTATTCTATAAAAAGGGGTTTTCATTGAATGGACGGCGTACGTTTTCTTTTGTAATGTACTTTTTTGATCTTTTCGTATTGTCTCTGGATTTTACAATGTCTTTTCAAATAATAAATTTATTCTAGTACAGTTTGCAACTTTGTAGAAGTTGCAATCAAGGAGTGGGGGGGGGGGTATTCAAAAACCACGTAGTCTTTTAGAGTGAAGGGTAAATAGAGACTAAGAGAAAAATGGTTTGACATAATCTTTGATAAAATTAAACAAATTGTAATTTAACAACTCCTCAGTTTTTATTGGTGAGATTTATGAAAATCAGTTAATTGCTTCAGTTACATATATTCCACAAAAAAAACCCTATTTTTTCAATTCATTTTCATAATTTGATATTTGCAAAATTCTTTGAACGCAAATAATTCCACAGATAAATTTGTTAGAGAGCTAAAATTAAAATCACTAAATTTGGTGTGATGCAAGAATTCAAAATTGGTGCAATTTATCGAAATCGGTTAATTGAAACCTGATTTATTCAGGAAAAACGAACAGTTTTACGTACCTTGTAGAATTGGAATAACTAATTATATGATCCACATTTAAAAAAAGATATGTTATTTATTACATTTTTTATCTTTTTTTACAAAAATAGTTATCTATAAAATCTTTCAATGAATAGTTATTTAAAGAAGAAGAAAAAAATGAAAAATACCAGTGTTGGGTATATTCAACGATTGGGGATTTCATCTAACTTATATGACATTCAAAACTATGCAAAACTAACTAATGATACTTAGACACTTATATCTCAATATAATATAAATGATGGACCTCAAAAATGAGACATAACATTTTATAATGAATAATTTAGAGTATATTTAATAACTTTAATGCAATGATTGATTTTTCAATCGATGTGAACTGAGGGAATAATTGATATACATAAAGAGAATTAAGGATTATATAATTAATCCAAGGGTTCACAGTTCATTCACTTTCATATATCTACATTTTACACCCCAAATATGACATATTAATTGATCAAAATAGAATGATATGGTCAACTAATAGTTTATAATTAAATAATAGCTTAGGTATACAAATTGTAAGTGATAAGTGTAAGTGATTCCATTAGTGCTGAGACTCATTCCAAGATATATTCTTCTAGATTGCAATTTCAAGGAGTAAACTGAAATTTAATCATTTTGATATCCTGCAACGATTTTATCGGTCTCAATATATAGTCTTATTTTTTTCGATCTCAGTCAATGTAGAGATATTGTCCCTTATTTTGGTTTATGTACAACTATGATATATCCAACTCTTAACTGCATATGACGTTATCATGGGTAGATATTTATAATTTTGGATACCACAACCTACGTCATCAACAATTCATCTATATAATCGGTCTGGACCAAATTTTAAATAAGACTGATCCAAACTGATTTGGTCTTTTGGAACTTCTTTTTAAGGACTGAATTATTTAAGTCCACTAACGTGTTTTTTTTCAATTAATTTTATATTTGAAATTTTATCTTACAATTTTTTTTTCAAAAACAATTGATTTTTTCTAAACAGCAGTGGATTTTATAAATTTTTTGAGAATAACTATGAATTTTATAAACTTTTTTATTTTAAGTGAATAACTATGGATTTTTGAAATTTTTCTCCAAAAAATATACTATTTGAAATTTAATTATAAAAAGTATTTTCAAACAAATTTCCTTTTTTGATGACAGCTCTAGATTTTCAAAAAAAAATTCCAAAAACTACAATTTTTCATTTTTTTTTTTTTAGAAAAATTGAATTTTCACATTTTTTTCCGAAAAATTATAATTTTTGGATTTTTCTTCCAAAAAACATGCTCAAGCTTTTTTTTTTTTTTTTAGGGGGGTAAAAAAACACATCTAATTCTGAGGTCGTCCCTGATCATCCATTAATTAATAATTCAAAAGACTATAATTAAATATGAGTCATGTACAAATTGCAATTTATACATATATATGTAAGGTTGCGTTAAATCTTTTCTTCTCTTCCCCCCTCCCTGCCTAATAGTGTGTATACAAACATTCAACGAGAATTCATTTCAATTGAAAAAATACAACATACATTTTTCCCTAATTTTATTTATGTTTTTTCCCTCTCTTACAGTTCATTAACTTTTCATTTCACATAATATTTAGTATGTTTTTTTTATATTGTTCGATTCTTCTCCTTTTTGAATAGTGCCAAATTATCATTGGAATCATTCAAATAGACAACGCTATGTTTTGACGGACTAACGGACTCAATAGGCAGCAACAATAGGGCACATTAGTGTCCCATACATACACATAAATATTTATATTCAAAATGATTTAGGCAAATCCTTTTTTGACTACATTTTTGTACCATACATATATATATTTGACAACTTTTTTTCTGTTTTATATACATACTTTTATTTTGTATACCCCACCGCCGAGCGCAATTAATGAAAACCGCTGGCGGAGAAAGAACAAAAAACAAGTGAGCGTAAACGCCCTCTGTGAAGACAGCAGGAAATCCCCTCAAGGGTCTCAAGGGACTCCCTCCACTATGATATTGTAGTGAATCGTAATTTATTCATCATTTATCAATTATCATTGCTATTATTAAATTCAAGAAACCTCCGGCATGTGTTTTTAAGTGCAGAGGGTTTGAGGGGAAAGTAACGACATCTAACGGGTAAATAAATTAATGGACGAGTGTCAGTTCCACCTATGCTATATAGGTGGCGTGCACGAATAGAATTAGAAATAACCTATTTTATTTTATTTTATAAAATAAATGATGATTGAGAATAGGTATATAATCGTTCCTTGGAGATTTGTGAATGGTTTAGGATCTTCCGGGTCCTTGTTGATTAATTAGTATAATTCATTCATTCAAATTCAAAATTACTCATCCATTAATGATTATTTACAATGAAATCATATTTTATGGGTTATTAAAAAAATCCTAATGAAAAATTAATTTACAACTAGGGAATACATGGTCTGTAATTTACTCATAATTTTTTTTTGTTTTATTTTTTGTATGTTGCAGGTAAAAATGAAGAAAGGTGAATAAACAATAATAAACATCATCCATCTAAAATTTCATTTTTTTAAATAATAAACTCATACGAGTGATCCAAGTATTTAACTTTAGGATGAATCCACCTCAAGTATCCTAGGGCGGTAATGAATATATTTTTATTCTATTTCCATTTTTGCAAGAACTGATATCTCATTAGTATAAGAAACGGGGCTTTATATCATTTTGATCGAATGACAGTTTGTTTGTTTTTTAAGAAAAAATGTTGATTTATTTATTTAATAACCTTTGTTGAAAAAGATTAAGTCTTTTTTGGGTCCATTTAGGTATATAGACTAGCATCACATTTTTTCCGACGGGGGAGGGGGTAACACACACCCGGTGCACTGGTCTTGCATCTATGTATTACATTCAACCTACTCAAAGATCTCAAAACTTCATTTGTTGTCATAGTTATGTTACTATCCTGATGATTTTTTTAAATGTCCATATGGCTTTAAGCGGTTCTCAGCTAAGTAGAAATAGGATTGTATAAACGAAGGTTTATTTTTTTCCCCCACATTTCATTTCTGTCTTTGAGCTTGATCTAGGTGTTATTATTAAAGATATAACTAACCATTTATTTATGGATAAACTTACTAATGCTTAGAGATACGAGTGTTCAAGCCTACGAATTTTTGTTTAAATACGAAGTGGACTCGGAGCCAAAATTTAGATTGACATATTAGTTTTTATTGTGATACAAGCACGTCAAAAGTTTGGCGCTGAGCACAAGAGCTGCAAATGACTCATTCTGTTTAGATATTTCTTGTACAATAAATGGCTTTGACATATAAGATTCTGACTTACGAACTGGGCACATTAACAAATTAAATTCGTATATGAAGGTAGTGCTGTAATTGATAATTATTAATAAAATTTATTCCTTGCTATTAATAAAAAAGTAAATAAAATACTAATCATAAATCACTCAAATTCTCATTTAGATATCAATCTTTTTAAATGTTTGTTTTTTGAACAGAGACAGATTATAAATCAACCAATGCAAAAGTCACACAACCTCTTATTCTAAAAAATAATTATTTTTTTGTATACTATTAAATGTCACGTGCAATTTCATATACAAATTAATATCTACGATTAGACATCAAAATTAAAATTCACTCAACTTTTTATTATGGAAAAAAAAAAAAAAAAAATTAATGTTTATTATATGCTACTTATAATTATTATTATATAAGTAATTAAAACACGATTAATTAATAATAAGTTACTCTACAATTTGTTCAAAAAAACAACTTTTTTGAAGGTTTTTTCTTTCCTATGCTCAAGAGCGTTTTCATTAAACGTCAGTATTGTTAATATTGGGCATTTTGGATGCCGGAACAACCAAGTTGTATAACAATCCAAACCATTTTTGTATGAATATTAAGGAAATAGTGAATTATTGGATGTCAAAATGAGACCAACGAATAAAAACCTCTACCCTCCAATCCCTAGTTTCATAATATATCTGAAAATAAAAAGTGTATAAAATATGTTATTAAATCGTTACACAATCTCATTTCCACATAGTAAAAAATAAATTAATAGTTAACATGGAAAAATATCTAATTATTCCACTATTTTTGTCCTTAATTGATCAATAAATAAAAAATTGATTGTAAGAATCTCGCTAATTAGAGGTAGTTCTGTGCAGTTAACTTTAACATAATTATAATATCAGTTTTATCAAGATTTATTAGAAAAAACACTCTATTTCATATGATTAGAACGTCATTCATAAAATCACGCAACCTCTTCTAGTAAAAAACAATTAGTGTGTTGTTGTTTTTTTGCTTTGTTTTTCTTCATGTCCTCATAACAAGGAGGAAAGCATTGGAAGGAAGGGCTATGATTAGAACTCCATAATTCATAATTATCTTTTCTCATCACTCTGTAATTACTATCATTATCATAATTATGACAAAACGTTGGGGAAGAGGAGGGGGAGGGAGATAGTCAAAATAATTTGGAGCTTTTTTGAGTAGTAGACTCATTTTGGGAATCCTTTTCTTTTCTCCTCCCCCCTCCTCCCTACTTTAAATAGTTGATTTTTTTCCCCTCTTTTCGTTGAACAAAAACCTACATCGCCCAAGCAGTAAACCCAAAACACCTCATATTTTGACATATGACCTATAAATACCAAAAGGAGTGACCCTCTCCTTTTCTTCTTTTTGGCGTATTCTTCTACTACCTCTTATTTACATAAGAAACTTGTCAAACAAGAGAACACTGAAGTAAAAATGTGGAGAATTTATCACCACTTCATAGCAACTCAAAAGTATAAACAGAGTGAGTTAATTATTTTTTCAGTCTACTTATGTTACAAAAAGAACCTCTTAAACTAATTGAAAAAAGTATAATAATATTACTCCTATATAAAACCATTCCTCTCGACCAATAAAAATCATGACCAACATCTGTGTGAGAACCAAAACCAGCTGGTAATGTTCTTTTTCTTGTTTTTATTTAGAAAGGTAATTTGTAAAGTGTCAGAGAGAGAGAGAGAGAGAGGAAAGAGAGGAAAAAGATTCCATTGTGTTGTTTTGAGTGATTATGTTTGTTAAAAGAAGAAAAAACTTTCTTTCTTATATAAAAACATTACATATATGCTAATGAGAAGATTTCGTGACTCGATATCTCCTCTTCTCCATTTTTTTCTCTTTATTGAAAAAAAAGAAGAGAGAAAAGGGGAGAAAAAGGAAGAAGGAAGGGAGGAATAAATCCTCCCTATTTTTCATTTGGTATTTCCATGTTACATATTTTTATATTATATATATCTAAACTGAATGCATAATTTCTTCTACGTCATTCACGCTCAAGAGAGAAAAAGAGAGCGCGCGCACTTTAATAAGTAATATTAATATCAATCTGTAATGGTATCTTGTCATGATAGAGTAATATTATGATAATAATAATATTATACCTGAAGAAAGAAATATATATTCATATATAATTTTTAATTAGAGAGTGGTATATATCATCAACAAAATCCCATTGGTCGATGATATACTTACAAAGAGCTCTTTATTTTCCTTTTCTTTTATAATCGCTCTCCCGGTTACGTGGATGAGGGTTCTACGCCCTCATATCAATTCTATATTAATTTCACGAAACCTCTTATATATTTTTTTTTTGTGGATCAAGCTGGGGATTAAGAATTCTTATTTGACAATTTATTAAATTATATTTGATTAAGAGAAGGAAATAGTTTTCTTTTATTTGAATGTTGAAGGAAGGGAAGGCTCCTGGGGGAATGGAGGCATGGATGGAGGAGGAGGAAGGGCGTGACAGGGACTTCTTCATAAATCAAAACGACATTTTTAGTACATATATGTAGATAGGCTCTTCTTGTCCTTTGTTTAGATTCTTTTTTATTATGATTTTCTTATGAATATTATTATTTATTTTAAGACGAACAAAACAAAGAATCTGGTACATTTCTCCCCCCTTCCTACTCATAAAAATTCCTGTATTCAAATTAAGTCATTGCCTCCTTGTTTACAAAATTTTATTTCATTTTTTTATTTTTTTTCTGTACTTTTTTGTTTATTTTTATGGTTTACTCTATCTTTTTTTTTCTTTTTTTTTTGGGTGAGTGAATCAAGCAGTCAGGCACTCTCTTTCTCTCAAGGTATGCTCAAAATTTCACACCTCACACATCGTGCCCCCACACGCAACAACATCTCAGTTGGTATAAATTGTGTGACCACAATATGTACATATAAGCCCTGTTTGGTCAGATCAGGGCACAGATTTAGGTGGAAAATCAGCGGGATAAGATGATTAAACCCACATTCCACATTCCAAGATCTACCAACAAATAACTAACAAAAATAATAAACATAATTATATTTCCTGGACTCAAAGGATGAATACAAAATCCGCGCCAAATTCAAATTGTATTTAAATATATAGTCAAAAATAATGAGTTCGTCCTTGATATCTATATTCCGTCATCATCATGATTTCCATGGATCCTCCTAGACCTAAGTGAGTGAGTGATTGACAATGATGAATGACTCCGTCCCTGTTACACCCACAGATCCAGCCACTCACCCCGCGTTCTGTCACACAAGAATGTCTTTTGTTCCTTTTAATGAATAAATTAATGTTATTAAGATCAAGGGCCCATTGATTCTTGAAATGAATCCACTAAATGACTTTTCATCGTGATGTCCACCTCCTTTTCTCCCGTCTGTTTAAACACGGGCTACAAATATATTTGATGTAAATAAATAAAGTCACCAAAATGATACACAAGGTTATAGGCAGTGGCGACGAAGTGGCTAAAGGCCAAGGCGTCATCATCTCCAAACCTATTTTAGAGTAAGTGTATTTTTTATACGATAAAATTGTAAGTTACGTAATAGGATGTCACTATAAATCAATTATTTTATTCTTAATTTAGGACTGATTGAAGTATCTATTAATTGTATTAGTATCTATATTGGATTCTTGAGGGTCAAGATTGATTGATGATAACGTCACTATCTGCTACGTATAACTATTATGCCATTTTAGAAAATTTCACTTCTAGTTAATGTTGGATTGGTCTGAAAAAACAACTAAAAAGACTAAAGTCCTTTCCTTCAAGTCCTAATCAAATTTGGCAGTCCTACGACCGGTCTTTATCGATCTTTTATAGTAACTACAACTGCTGAAATAACGAAGTTACTAACTATGTTATTTCAGGTATTGACGTTTCCTCATATCCCCTTTCAATGAGACAAGATACCTGAAGCTTATAGTAGGACTTGTCTAGCTAGAACTTACGATTATATATTCAAGCTAACATTCGTTATTTATTTCGTTTTTATATTCTTCAGTCCTAGCTAAGAGTGAAGAAAATAAAAAGATAGCTGGGACCGAATAATCCGTCCTTATGGCCGTAGAATGGTAAAAAAGATAATACGAATAAAATAAAAAAAAAGACAGATTAAGAAATCAATCCTAGGACCAATTCAACATTAGTTCTAGGGCACAGCTTTTACGTCCGATTCGGGCGTGCTCTTAAAATTTAAAATGAGCCCCCGGGATGTCAACATTTTTGAGACGGATCCATACCTTTAACACGAATTAAGGTGACCAAATTTTAATGTACAAAAAAGGAGACTTGGCTTAGAAGGCTAATATTTTGAACTACCCCTAGTTTTTTAGGCATATAGTCCTATTGATCCTTGGTTGTTGTTTTGTTTTTTGTGTGTGTTTTTATAAGATTATACCCCATTTGTTCTTCATAACACCAGATTGTTCATGTACATATATGAAAAAGTATCCAGGCAGCCTGAACAGAATTTAAAAAGAGGAAGAAGACATGCCCGGGATAAAAAGAACGGTTGGTTATTCTAATATACATAGATGGGCAGAATGAAACGTCTTCATCATCAAACAACCCTGAAAAGAAGGTTATTCTGGAATTTTAATTGATTCGGTTATCATTATGAAAGTATATAATATATACAAAGTATAGGCCACAAAAACAGCCTGCAGAGGACATAATATCATTTATCATACTATAAAAATAATCAATTTTAATTATTGATATACTATACGTAGAATACATCCGTATTTATTTTCGGACAAGGAATGTGAATTATTTAACGAAATTCAATTTCTTTTGATATTGGAGTATTTTTAACTCATACAACAAAAAAAAAAGAGAGCTTTTATTGAAATCCAAGTGATAAATAAATATAAGAAATTCGGAACGGATATCAATTCTTTTCAATCTTGAAGGATTTTTTATAAATGATATATTGATTCAGAGGACTCCCTCCTCCCGATATGTACGTGTAATGTAGTTGTTTAGTGATGAGTATTGTTTTATTTGTATGCAGACAAAAAGTTTATGTGCCTCGATCTTTTCTATTGAGTATTTATGTTGGAAGAAGACCAGACCAGACCAGAGACCACATACCAATCAATATATGTGTGTATGTATGTAGTAGCGATCTTATAGAATCTCCTATCTATTTAATTATTATTTTCTGATAAAATAAAAATAAAACTTATAAATGTTTTTTTTTTGTTTTTGTTTTTTTGAATAAAAAACTTTCATTAGGAATTCCTATTGCGTACTCTCCTACACTAACGACACCTCGTTAGTTAGATTCACTTTTACATAGTACATAGTATATTAACACCTTACAAGAAAGAAATGAGAATTCCATTCTCTACATATTATGTACCTACATAATCAGCATTTAGTCAGAGCAAATTGTTTAGTTGGTTCGATGGTTGTTATTTGGTTGTTACTCTATTATTATAATTAAGCTTTTTGACGAATTGATTTTCTTCTTATTCTCTTCTTCTGAAACCAGAGGAGGATTGTGCAGAAGGTTTGATTCCACCCCCCATCCATGGACTTTTAAACAACGATCATTACTATATTTTCCTCTTCAAAAATCGTTAAAATATTTTTGACTTTTTGGTAGAAAAAAATATATGTATATATATATTAAAAAAAAACACATAAAAACCCAGGAACCAATAACTTTATTTCCTATGTACTAGTACCCAGCTCTTTTTTTCTTCTCTTTTTTAAAGTCTATATTAGAAGGGAAAGAACGAAGAGAATTCGTGCCTTGTGCTTTGGGTTTATGTTGTAGCTAGGTTCATATTAATGTTTCTATATTGTATAGGTACCTATGAGCCCAGGCTTTTACTAGTTAGTCGTTGCAGAATTGGGTCAATATCTTTATTATTTGATATGTACTATTCCTAAAATTTAACTAGGGATGGGATTTTGGTCGGAAAACTTTTATGTAGAGTGTGCAATAGCAAGACGGGGCCTTTCAGGGCAGGTTACGAAAAATCGAATTCAACAAGAACAACATAGTGTTGATGGCCTTTGGACATGGTCGCCCACTATGCTTCGGGATGGGGTCATTAATGCATCAACACTGGTACAGGGAAGGCCCAGACTCTACTTTTGACATAGCCCCAGATACCATAGTCGAGAGGATTCACATTGGCTGAGGAGCGAGGGTACAAATCGTGTTTCCAGAAATTGCCAAAGTTCTCCTCCAGCTATTGCTGCGTGGTCCTGTCCTCGTGCTCCAGGGAGGAGTCTTGCAGGAACACATAGTTTCCCTTTGGGTAGTTAAAATTCACCCAGGACAAGACTACTTACTTGAGGACGTCCTCGAACTCTTTAGTCCTGATTTTCAGGCCTTTCAGGAACCAATACGGAGGCATCCTCTTCTCCTCTGATACCACGATTACCATATCATTGGAGAAGCTGGGAACATAGTCTGGTTGATCGGCGGAACCTCCTCAGCATCGTAGGTGAGGTGGTAGTTTTTCCTGAAGCTTCTCGACTAGTACAGGGTCCAGTTTTTCTTATCATGTTGCTGTGCTGGGTGCCAATCTCATCGGCTATACTTTGCCTTTTGGCCTCCATCTCGACAATGAATGAACCAATTTTAGTCAATTATAGCTCATTTGAACGCTAAAATTAACCGAATTATTGTGATACAAAATCTTGAAGCTTAGTTCTCAACTGAAACCTCCGTAACACTATCAAAGTTAAAGTCGGGATATGCGGTCGTACAGTGTATATGGTATTACCTTATGATCGGAACACGGAACGAATCGGAAATAATGGCTGACCGCTCAACAATGAAGGGAACACCAAAATACCGGAACGCTTACAAGCCTGCTTAAAAGCGGAGACATTCAGACTGTTGAAATGAATTGAAATTGGAAAAGACTAATGTTCACAATGAAAGAATGAAGTTTCTAAGCTTAATTCTGTAAACTCTATTTTTGAGATACGACAATTTGGCTCTCAGCCCAAGATATATACATAGAACAAGAAGTGCAATTCGGGGAGTTTAGAGGAACTGAGAGCCTTCTTTTGGAGTGTGTTAAACAGCTGAAATTCAGGTTAAAACCTGAATACAAATTATTTATAAATATCTATCATAATATCTACTTTAATGCATAGTTTTTCTTATATTTTTCCTTTAATCACGTCTTTCATTCAGCTGATGCCTTGCTCTTCAGGCTCTTTGTATATTTTCTTTGGATTTGTGTTATCTCCCTACTTTGACGACTACTTGGAGCAATCTAATAAGAAGTCATGAGAGCTAAGCTGCTCTCCTCCCAAACATTCTTAAAATTATCAGGATTAACATGTTTATTTTCTGTTTCTTTTACTTTTATATACCGCCCATTATATTCTATACCTACATATATATATATATATATACCATTACAAAGTTACTCCGTTGCACAATCGGCTCAATATCTTTATTATTAGATATACACAATTCATATAATATGTATGTATATTATAAGAGAAATTAATTTAGACTTAATGATGAGAAAAGAAATCTTTGTCGTGATGATGACTCTTCTATTTGTTGTAATTGACAAAATTCCAATGTATATTGTACATTTATATAACACTGTAATATGTATATTTTTTCACGCTTCCTCCTTGAAGAGCGTAGCTAATTTCTTCAACATAATTAATTTCCTTTTTCCTCTTATCGCAATATATTATTATTAGTTCTATAATTCATTACTAATTCAGTAACGTCTTGATACTAGGAATATTATATACTTGTCTTACACTATTATTGATGTGCCGAATATACGCATTTGAAAATAATCCGTGTTTTAGAAATATTCGTATACTATAAGTAATGAGTAATAATAAAACATTAGTCATTTGAACACAGAATACTTATATTTTTGTAATTTGTATTAAAATAGTCAAAAATGAATTCAATTCATACACATGGATCATCCATAGAATATTTTTAATTATAGCATTATCATCATTCTAGGAACTGTAAATCCTTCATTTAAAATTATTCATCTGTTTGTTGGTTGCAACTTGTACAATTACCTAATAAAACTTACAAGTTATACAAAATACCGGCTTGTACACATCACATATAATTTAATTAAAAATAAAATGACAAAAATCCTAAAAATATAATAAATCAAAATGTAATAGTATTTTATTCTTACAAATTTCAATTTCCCCTCTAAAAACGACACTGATCAGACCAGGCCTTGTCTTTTTGGAAATCAAAATATGATCATCCTATCATATATTATTCGTATTCACATATTTTAAAAGTTTTCACTCCAATAATCCAGTTTTCAGCTTATAAATTAAGAACCTCCACCAATAAAAGTTGAACGGCGGTTGTGTTTTTGCCTCTGCTTGTTTGTCTATTAGTCACCAGGATTACTACAAAAGTGACAGATCTATTTTGATCTAACTTGGTACAAAGATTGTATGTATATGTGGCCACAGTAAGAGGCCATTAAATTTTGAGAGGTCGAAGTTGCACAACACGTTAAAAGGACATTATCGACTATCCTTGACCGGTGTGAGGCCTTATAACGTTTGTAAGACCATGCTAATTCACTTAAAGTTTGAACTGGATTGGTTTTGTCATAAAAATTTGGTTTACAGAAACATCGGACTAAAATTTTTCAAATGCGGAGAAAAAGTTCAAGGACTTTTTTGGTACTCAATTTCGTATTTCCTAACTGTCATTTTTTTGTGGGACCAAAATAATTTCAAAACAAAAATTTATTTTTCTTGATTGTTCTTCAAGTTATCTATGTTAATTAAGTAAAGTTTTTCTGCATGAATGAATGAAAATAAGGCATTGTTGATAAATTGTAGCATTCGTTTCAAATTTAGCATTGAGCGTGTATACAGGGTGCACTGTATATATAATAACTTTTACCATTTCTGAATCGGTCCCAGAAAAATGATGTTCTCTATGACTTTTTGTCAGAAAAGGAAATTTCGACTCACGGTACACATGTTGACCTATGAATTATGATTTAAATTTCGATACATATGAGTATAAAAAAAGTAATTTCAGACTGAGCCCGAAAAAAATCGATTTCAAACTGAGTCGCAACACTAATACAATACTTACATAAATACATTTAGGAAAAAGGACGGAAGTCACAAATAGGATATTAAAGGCTCGTAATAAATTGGAATTTGTTGTTAATATGTATAATGTTTATATACACATATTAATATTAGTGTAACTTCCTTTCCTTTACTTTCAAGGCAGTTGCTTCATTCATTCTTTTACTTACTCCTCGTTCAATCACTTACTCCATGATTGCTCTTTGGATTTGTTTACGTAGAAAACTCTCATTCAACCCCTTTTGAATTATTATGTATAAATTTATTAATGAATAATCATTTTCATAATAGCATATAATTTTTATATTATGTAGTTTTAAAAGTGTGTGCCCCCACCCCTTTTTTTCGTCTGGATTCCTCTGATAAGAAAACGTCCCCTCATGTTCCTCTTAAATGGTCCTTCGTCTTCACCCTATTTTCATTGTTTAAAATACATACATATATTACTAGCTATATGTAATATGAAATTGTCCCCTTCAATCTTACGTGTGCTGAAAACTGAAGAAGGAAAAATCATTTAAATTCCAATCTGATGGCTGTCTATTAAGGGTGATGGTCGTTGGGAAAGGGGTTGAGAGTCGTTAATGTATGTATAAGATGACTACAATATAACAACCACTTCTTTGAAATATTTATTACTGTTACAATAATAGATTTAATAAGTAGAAATTGTGTGGAGATAGAGGTGCTTGCTGGCTCGCACCTTGTCTCCACCGCTAAATTATATATAATTATCATAATAATAACATAAGCAACAAAAAAAAACATAATATCAAAAATCATTATAATAGCACAAATGTAACAAAAAAATATATATATTATGTAACTGTAAGAACAAGAGAGAGAGCGATAGAGAGAGAAAACTTAAAAACACAACAAAAATGGCTCGAATTCATTATAATTATTTCTATATTAAATACATTGCAATAATCCATCTCCAATAAGAAATACAAAAATCATAACAAAGGCAGCTTGCGGTTATTATATTATTATAAGATATTATTGGTACATAATTCATATTTCATGGTTCAACATAACCAAACGGATACGTTTATAAATCACTATAAGGCAAAAAATGAAGAAACGTTATTGCAACATATAATAGTCATTATAATCATTAACAAAATCAATATATAAAAGTGCTGTATGTGACAGATTCCTGCTTGTTTTTGTTTTAATTTGGCAAAAATATGCGTTTTTTGTTGTTTATGTACCAGTAATGAAGAGATTGCTCCCTAGGTGCTTTTTATTTTTTTTAAAATGATTTAACAAAAAAATATACGTCATTTTTTTCTTCTTCTATAATAAAATATACACATTAGTAGTAAAAAATATTTTTTTTTTTTACACTTTATTGTTTTCTTTTCTTTTTTCAAGCCCAACTATCACACTTTTTAATTTGTATTATTATTATTTTAGATTCACTTAGTTAGCTACTCATGCGGCCACAATATCAAAAGCTTATAATATTAATAATAAAAATTGGCAAAAAAATAATTTAATAATAAAAAAGCTTATATATTATGTACAAGTATATATATATATATATATATGTATAGTCTCCTATTTCTGCAGATGTAGTGTTCATATACCTCATAATGTAATTGTTTCTAGGGAAAGCAATAATAATAACTTTTACTCTCAATAGAAGATTCATACATACAGAGAGACACACAATAAATAAATATATATATATATATATGTACTATTATTTCGAAACGTCAGTCTATAAACTATAATGCCATGGAGCTACCTTCAATATTATTTGACTTCATAAAATAATATATAAATATACATATATATATGATCTCAAAACTGCCTTGAAAGACTAGAACAAAAAAAAAAAGATATTTCTTCTTCCTTAAACTTCCATAATATTCATTTGATGATGGAGGATATGATGATACGCTCAATTTACATCTTCTTCTTAAGTAAAAAACAAAAAAAAAAAAAAAAACAAATAAAGGTGGAAGGGAAGCATTTCCATGGGATATCATCTATTTATCGATTTATGTATCCTAATATCATTCCTTACTCTTCCGAGGATAGCATAGGCATGCCATTGTTGTTAATATCATCACCGGCATTGTTGTTGTTGCTGTTAGTGTTGTTGTTGCTGCTGTTATTTTTCGAGTGAGTGGTATTGAGTAATTGGATGGGCTGTTGTAAAAGATTATCGATAGCTCCACTTTCTAAGAAGTCGGATCGTGAAATCCAAAGTTCTTGGAAGGAATTAAGACTGGATAAATGTGCTCCTCCTTCCCACGAGAAAAATTCGCGGCCCTTCTGCGCTTGAACTCTTACAGGAAAGTTGGACGGAAAGAGGGCCGTTAATTCTTTGCTGAGCCTTTCGTCCATACCAGGAAGGAGAGAGTTACCACCCACAAGAGCAATGTTAGACATTAATCGAGAGCGAAGGCTTTCATCACAGAGCTGCACACTCTTGTAGACAAGCTGATGTAGACTCTCGTGTCCCTCATGAGGTGTAAAGAGGATTTCTGGTGATGCAAGGGCCTCTTCTCCAACAACCACAATGTTTCCATCAGGTAATCGCAGTACCTTTTCCTCCACCTTTGATTCCCCAGGCTTGAGGGGCACGGGGGAGACACAGCAGTATTTCTCTTTCGCCTCTTTAACCACTTCAAATCGTGATGCCACAGAGAGTCTGGCATTTTTGGCAGTGTGGTTAGCGTTCTTGGAAGTGTTTCTTTTCCATAGAAGGAATGTGTCATCAATGAAGCTGTATTTTCCATTGGAGAGTTGTTTGAGGAGTGTGTCTGTTACGTGTTTGCCTCCTAGGCGCTGTACGAGGGTTGCACCAGGAATGGGGATGCCTTCTAAGCAAGGCACGATGTAGGTTGTATCTTCCCCAGAGTCCACACACACTCCCGTCGTCCGCCCCCCTCCGTACATGGCAAGGGCAGATTTATTGGCGAGATAGACCCCTGCTACACCTTGGGATTCCAGGAGAATGGAGCCCAGTTTCTTCCAATCCTCCTTGGGACTCAGGGGAGGGACTGTGAGGAGGACATGAGCACTCCTCTCCTCTCCCAGGTACCGATCACGAATGTATTCCCACAAAACTTGAACATCATCCCAGTTCTGGACGCTTCCATCCTTGAGGGGAGACTCCAAATTCAGAATCCCTCGAAGGTTTTGGGCCTGTCTTCCCACGTATCGATCCTTGAGGCCCAGATTCAGCATGGCTCCCTTATGCCGGCCTCTTCCTACAATCGTGGGCAGCATCATATGTGGCTCAGAGTCAGAGCACCATCCTATCTTTGTAGTGCAGGTCCCGAGATCCACCACCAAGTTACGGATATCCAACATCACGTCTCCACAATTAAGATCCAATCCTCTCACTCTCCAGGATTCTCCAAGGGGAACAAACTAAGGAAACACTCAACCCACCCTTCTTCAACTTCTTCAATCTCGTAGTACATACAACGAATCCCTCCTCCGGGCTGCGCCTTCCTTCTTCTTCTTACTATTCACTCCTCAGGTTAAGGCCGATTCAGGCAGTCTAGGCATTACAAGAGAAGGTTTCTTCCACAGCAGAGACATCTACCTCACAACACGTACGCCCTTTTTTAAGACCCAAAGTGAGGCAAATAACACATCTCCTCCTGCTCAATCACTCCAGAGTCACAGACCAAGGACCAAGTAAGGAAGGGAAAAAAAGAATAACGTGACGTCATTCTCTTCTTCTTCTTCCCTTCCTCCCTCTTCAACATATTAAGCTTAATAAGAGAAAGAGAAGCGGTCATGCTTTTGGGAGTGTACGCTTTCCTTCTTTGTATAACTGAGTGACATGTAAATGGAGTTCTAGTAGTAGTAGTAATGTTATTCAAGTTAAGCAACAAGAAAATCGTAGGCTAAACACAGGAGATTTATTCAGTTACTCTCTCTGTTTCTCTTTACAAGAACGTCATTGGGCGCATTTTTCTTTTAGTAAATGTAGTAAATAGAAAGAAAAACTTTAGTCATGTAAATATTTTTTTCCATTCATCATTTATTTGTTCGCGTTATTTTTAAGTTTTAAAATTATTTTACAT
Organism: Lepeophtheirus salmonis; assembly: GCF_016086655.4. Lineage (NCBI taxonomy): Eukaryota > Metazoa > Arthropoda > Copepoda > Siphonostomatoida > Caligidae > Lepeophtheirus > Lepeophtheirus salmonis. The sequence goes on from NC_052131.2 coordinate 48,240,525, forward strand.
CGTTTTACTCCTGTATTTGGGGATCCCAATGACGTCATACGTTATTCTCGTACATTTTCAGTGAGAACTGAAAATCGTTACTGACTAACCTTGTTATAATAACATTGCGTAGTTGTAGTAGAAGTAGTAGTAGTACGTACTGGCACGTATTTCTCTCTCTTTTTCTCTTCCCTAGCTGTATTAAAAAAGGAATACATACGTTAAATGTATGTTTCAATTATCGAATGTTAACCCCTTCCTTTAAATTACACTAAAGGTCGTTGGGCTTTAAGTATGTACGTACATGTATATTTCGCTCGCTCTCCTTTACTTTGTATTATTTTTATTCTCCTACTATTCATGTATGTACCATTTGCAAATTGACACAGCAGTAACATTCTTCATTCGCAGTAAGGAGCGAAAGTTGATTAATACCCGTACTACTAAAACTACTAATAAAGACCTATAGGCTATAAGTTAACTTCGTAAATGCATGTAAGGCAATAGAGAGGGAGGAAAGGAGCATTCAAGTTCATTGACTCCATTACATTATTTGTGCAAAAATGACGATAATACATCATATAACATGGTAATAAGAGTTGCCGACATAATTTCATAAAATGAGAAGCCAATTTGACAATTTATTCATTTAATGGCTTCATTTAACCATATTTAAAATAAGACTAAAAAAGGAAATGATGTAATAATAATCCCTTGTCCGTCCTTGAGATTCTCACTATTTTATCCCTTTTTCACAGACCACACAGTAAAAGAAATGTGAGACCCACTTTCCAAAGATGTGTCTTCTTCACGCCATGCCTCATTTATTCTCCATCACCTTTTCCCTCCCTAACTTTTTGCGTTTGTGTGTAATTATATCAAAGAAGAATAAAGATTATTATTATTATTATTGTACCTAAATGTAAAAAGATGTTTGTCATAATTGAATGGAGGGATCATTAGTGTTTTCAAATAAAGCCAGAAAAGTTGTCTTGCTTAACTATATATGTATTTACAGCTGATAGCCAACAATAAAAAAGGAGAGATTGAAAGTCCTGGTGATGAGCCCTCACATGGAGATTTTTCAAGGAATTATGAAGCAAAAGAAGAAATAATCAATTTATCTAAACTATTGAATGAGCTTCTTTTTTTTTCATAAATGGGCATGTGGTATTTTGACTTTTATTTTATATTTTTTTTTTGTATCTACCGACAGGGGGAGTTAAGAATGGTCAAAAGTCATAACAATATCACTCAGGAATGTTTTTTTTCTGATTCTTCTTTGCCTTTTCTCTTTTCTTCCTAAATCCAAAAAAGATATTACATATCTTACCTTGATTACTCATGATGACTACGAAGACGATGATGATCTTGTTATACCACCCAGGGATCCATCAGCTAGCCAGATAGCTCTTTCTCTATCCTATGTATATAGTACATTTATAATATGTGTTTCCTTTTTGTAAAATTCTACCACAAAACAATAAAAATATATTTTATTTATCAATTAGAGAACGAAAATAAAGATAAAAAAATTAAAAATATATACTCCAACATTGAGTATAAGCTGAGGTTTGTACAAGTTAGAACTTGTACAAGATAATGCTACTAGTTACAATTTCTAAGACTATTTTTAATAAGTAATTACTAACTATTGATTGATCCACTCATTTCATGTTGATCTATTACATGTATTAATGTATTTATGAATAATATAAGTGTGTACATTTGAACTTTATAATTTATCTTCATCAAAATAGTCAAAAATTACATTATCAGTATATATTGTACATCTGTTAAATATTTAATTATTACATTATACAAGCTACAACTTGTACAAAATGATTTCCTAATGTTTCTTAGTCCTAGTTGCAATTTGTTTGTTTATAAAATTGGGGTTAATTATGAATCACCAGTTATACTTAGCAACAATTGATTGATGTTTTCCCTATTTTATTTTTATCTTTAAAAATTATATTTATATTAAATACATTTATAAGTTGTGCATAAATCTTTAAACCAATACCTAAGGATATATAATTATACTAAAGTTGCTTCAGAGTTATTGATTTTTTTAAGTATATATTAAGCAAAAATAAACAAATAAATAAAAAAAAAAGATTTCCCTATCCATGATGGTAGTTAAGAGAGATTTCTGGAACAAGGCCTCCATTAAGGCCAGACTTGTATGTTAAGGCATCTTCCTACATGTGACCTATTCTTAGAAGTAAAGTTTTTTCAACTCTCAGCAAGAATGGAAGACTTAAATTGCAAGTTTAGTGCCTGTCAGTAAAAATAATGCGTTATTCATACAGTTGTCATTTTTAATTTCTTAATTCAGTGTTAAGTTTTAAACTAATCCAACAATTAATTATATAATTAAACCAAAATAAATAGTTTTAACGGGATTTTTCCTTAACCTTATTTACAAACAGTAGTGTAAAATAAACTTTACTGATCAATGAGGCCAGGAGCGAAAGACAATATTTTTAAATTCGTAATATTTCATGTTTTAAGAAAGTTTAGATTATAGTTTAGAAAAGCAATTTTTTCTAAAATTCCATTTATTTTATTCGATGTTCATAAATTTTGTCAAAAAAAAACCGACATGTTATAAATTTATAAACAAATCTCCGCGAAGTTAAAAAAAACATTGGCTGAGAAAAGAGAATTGTTAGTTACCCTATTATACAGCATATATTGAAGAATTACTCCAATAATGAGAGCAATTACATTTTCCTCCGATTTTCCGATTATTACCTCCACACCGAACTTTATTTTTTATTAGAACTATGTTTTTGCCTTTTTTTGTTTGTTAGTTAATTAGTTTGTTAATCTCCAGGATTACGGCAAAAGTTACAAATCTATTTGGACCCAACTTGGTGTAAATATTTTTTATGGTAACAATATGAGGCCATTAAATTTTGAGAGGCAACACAAAACGTAAAAAATGCTTAATCGACCATAACTTTAAAACAAATCAAATACATAACTAAGTTTGATTTTAAGGGGAGGGTTTAGGCTCTACCGGGTACCCATTCTAGTTCATAATGCAATGTTACATTTGATGATTTACCCTACAATTTGTTGTCAGGAAGAGACAAAATGTCATTATTTACGAGGAATTTGTAGAAACTTAGATTAATTATTTAATGTAGAGCAATACACATATTTGCAATTTGTAATACTCATTAGAAAAGGGATAAAATACAACAATTAATGCCTATATCAACCATCAAGTGGAGATTCAAAGATTCAACGCTCAATTCTTCATTTCAAATGCTTTATCTCGCTTTTATATTGCGAATATTACAAAACACAAATTGTACACACCATTTATTTTCATATACCTAAGTATGTAAATCTACAAAGTCTACAAAGGAATAGCTATATCATAGGTACATACAAACATGAATAACAACCTTTTAACCAGATAAAATTAGACCACCATCGGAATACTTCCACTTACTTTTTAGAGGGAGATAAGAAACCCCATTTCATTTTATTTTATTTTCTTAAATGATGATATATTATGTGGTAATTGGATTATGAACCTACGTTAGTAAGGAATCACATGATGATCCTTTTGGTACATGCCCCCCTCAGAACCAGGTACATGATACATTTATTAGATTGAATATGTCCGAACAAATAGTCATTTATGTAATTAAGTAGATATAATTTATGAAACCAAATATTTACATACTCATAATAATGGAGGATGATATGTCGGTAATTAATTACCATATTTACTGCCATTAATAACCAATTATACTCGTTTATGGGATTATGTTCTCCTATGGGCCATAACCATTTGGAAAAAGATAAGGCGTTAATAGATAGAGTATTTTATCGTATCTCAAGTTAATTAAACAAAGGAATTTGAGAATATTATATTAGTTATTCACAGATTAGTATTGCTTTACATTTTGTCTGGTTCGTATGAACTGAATTTATGAATGTAAATCGGAATTATATATTTCTGTTATCACTTTAAACTTTAAAATTGAATCCTCTGAATCCCTTAACAAATAGAGAATGTCGTAAAAAAGTCATTGTCTAATGGCAATAGGTGACAAAAAGGCTTTTGAAGACTAAATTTTTTCATCAATATTCAACAAAAAATCGAATTAATAGATGACTCTAAAAATGGGGCACTCCAGTAGATACGCTCAAATATAAATTTCGAAGAAGTTGACCTTTTTTGTTACCTTTGACCTTTAATATGACCATAAAACTATACTTTATTAATTTTCATTTTTATAGAGATATTGCTTCAATTGTAAAATGGCTTTAATAATCACGACATTCACGAGTTTTTTCAAATTACTTCAAAATAAGGGTTGAGGCTTTGTGCTATACTATTGAGTATTGGTGATTAAAAACGTAAGGCTAAAATTGAATTTGCTCATTTTCATAAATTAACAGCCAGTACTCGAACTTGTCTGGAATTTGTTTTATATTAATTAAAATTTACCAAATTATTAATTCATATTTACACTCTATCAATATAAGATTGTTTGAACTTCCTGAGATTATTCGTATCTACAGAGAAAGATTCATTAGACTTATAATTATTCATGAGTAAATAAAATAAAATAAAAAAAAGGTCAAAGACTAATATCCTAACTATTTTAAGGGATATATTGAAAAAATAATAATAATAAATAAATTTTCATTAACAGGTTACCAAAAAACGACGTCAAGTATTCACTTTTTCAAATTGTAGGCTGATCGGTTCATCCATTTGGCGCAGTTTAACTCGAAAAAATAAACTATAATACATACTAGTCTTTCCATAATATAAATGTTCCTGCATCGATTCACATACAAAAAGAGGTATGGCAGTAGTTTTTTCCGGCTAAAAAAATAAAAGAAACAGAAATGTTGTTCAGGGGCAATTTACATGTAAAAAAAATCAAAAGTAATTAGGTAATTGGGAACTTTTTTTTATAAGTACTACTACAAATAGTTTTGTACTAGCAGTTAGTGGCATAAACAGAACCATAGGGAACAACAGCCCATTGATCCCCCACACACACTTTGGCAGAATTTTTACAATGATCACAATTTAAAAAAATCCTTTTTTCCTTTTTCGTTCAAATTTCTCTTCTGAAAAAATTTAATACATGGTTAATAAATCTCCTTAATCCAAGCCGCTTAAGAATCTTGATGAATCTATTTCAATCTGAATATAGCTTAATAAAAAAAAGTTTTTAAATCAATTTCTTCTCTATAAGAATGAATATGGAAAAATAAATGTAGTTTAAAAACGTTAGTTTTTCTAATTATAAATTATATCAAGGGTGTCCGCAGGATTATATTCTGGGGCGTGGGCTTAGTTTTTTTTAAAAAAAATCCCGAAAAAAAAATTCCCCTATTTTCTCAGAAAGTTTTTTTTTCCAATCGAAGAACATTTCTAGTAAAAAAACAAAAATTCCTTCATTTGGGGGACCTAAAACCCCTCCATCCCCCTGCAGACGCCCCTGAACATACATTCATATTAATAAACATTAATGCCAAACCTGATTGAACTTTTGTGTGTACTCATAAAAGACGGAGTGTTGCCCTGAGGAGTTATATAATTGTAAGTCCTATTTTGGGCTCAAAGTTGAATTGGGGATCGATATCGGGATAATCCTTACCAATGTTCTTCAGTATTTCCTTCTCCCCCTCCTCCCTTGTCGTAGCCGATTGTAGCTGATATACACCAAAACATTCCTCAAATTGTCAGCGTTACCACGTTGACTTTCGGCTCCTTTTTTTAACATGCTTATTATAAACAGGATTTTCATCACTGCTAATATTGCATTTAATCTAATACCTAGTGATGGAGATGGAGTGTATTTTTTAGTTAGCCCGTTTTTTGGAGTTGGCAAACTCAAGAGGGATTTTTTTTCTTATACTGTTTTTATTATTATTCCTGAGGACTGAACTTCCTTTCCTAATATATACAAGTTATCATTGATGTATACGAAATAGGATAGAGGATTTACGTGTGCTGATAGAAGACGGAGAGTAACACTGAGGATTGAAAATCAACATGGGGCTTATTCGTGCCTATGTCCTTGTTTATTGTCTTCTACTGAGCAGGTTAGATTAGAAACCATAATATCTTAAACTGAAAAGAGAATTTTTATTCAGATGAAAAATGAAATTTTTTAGTCCTTAAAATGGGCACAAAGTTTAATTAATTAATTAAACTAAAAATTTGGGTACTTCAGCTAGTTTTATAGCTAATAAAAAATGTTTAATATGGAAAGTATTTATCTACTTAATTACTGTACAAATATGTCTGTGTATATTTTGTAAAGTTAATGCTCCATGTATGTAAGATCCGCCTCCTGCTTTTGATGTCAAAATTATGTACTTACAAGTCTCTTAACACACGAGTTAACGGTCCATTTAATATGTAACATAATGTGTAAGACACACAACAGAAAAGTAGCACCTTGAGAGTGTGAAATAAATGGAAATACCTACAAACGTAGTTCCATGTTATATATATTTAACAAAGCTAAATTAATTAATTACACATAGGTACTAGTGTTGGGTTCGAGTCTGACCATCCGAAACGGTCTCAGACCGTTATGAATCTCGGTGGACCGAAAAACTTCGGTTCTTTAAAGAAGTTCGGCATATATTGTTCCCAAAAAAAATCGGTTTATATCCGTCAAAGAAAAATTCGTTTTGGATCGGTCTTCCAAAAAAAATTGGTCTCACTTAAAATTAGACCTAGACAGATTCTCAGAACGTCTGCAGAGGATGGGCTGGAGGAGCTGGAGCCCTCTTTAAATTAAGGAATTTTTGGTTACAACTAGAAAATTGATTAATTGTAATATTTCTTCAAAAAAAATAACATTTTAAATTTAATTTTTGAATTTTTTTCCCAAAAGTTTAATATTTGAAGTTAAGTTTTGAATTTTTTTTGAAAATTTAATTTTTTATAAATCATTGTGAATTTTTGACATTTTTTTCAAAAAATCTCACTTTTTGTGAATAACTTTGGATTTTTGAAATTTTTTTCCAAAATTTTTCATTTTTTTGAATATTTTTTTTGAAATTTTTTTTTTGAAATTTAAAATTTATTTTTGAACTTTTTTTCTAAAAATTTTTTTTGAAATTTAAAATTTAATTTTTGTAACTTATTTTTCTAAAAATTTAATTTTTGAAACTTATTTTCTAAAATATAATTTCTTAGTGAATAGTTGTAGATTTTTGGAAAAAAATTAAGTTTTTAGATATTTTTTTTTAAAAATATAACCCTGCAGACGCTTTTGGATCTATAGATGAATTGTTGATGACGTTAGTTGTGCTTCAAAGTTGTTAATATCCACCACAATAATGTTATATGAAGTAAATCAGCATAAATCAGTTTTGTACAGCTCATAAATTAAAAGTGGGGAGAGGTTCATATATTAAGACTAAGAAAATTTGTGCACGGTTTGAAAACAGTTAAATATCGGTCAACATTCTGATATTGCAGTCTGGACCGAATCACTAAATGTCAAACCTGTACAAAAGTTCAATTGTATTAAACATTTGTTTATCACCGATTATATAAATAGATATATTTTCAGTCCCTTTGAAGGACCTACACAACCCTACTAAGTAAATATTAATACCATTTCCAAAAAAGTAGATCATAAGTACTTCAAACTGACACTGTGAAAAAAATGGATTGTTTAAAAAACAGTTTTAAACATACTTTCAAATTTTGAAATATCCTTTTTTTTTTTTTAAATCATATATAATTCAAATTGATACAATTATTTCGATTTTTTTTGTGTGTTTTAAACTATTAAATACAATACATGTCTGCTGTTAGAGGGAAGGATTTTCTTTATATAAAATACGAGCAGAGTTACCGCATTGCAGAGCTGAATAGAGAGGAATAGAAACAAAGAATGAAGGGGAAGAGACAGATACAAGAAGTTTTATTTAAGTCAAAAACAGTCTCTTAATGACCTCTGGGACCAAAAAATATTATAAGAACATGCTTGGTTATTTTATATGCCTATGCTAAAGTTAAGACATTTCTAATTGACCGTTTTGGATTCCATGTGTCATAACACTAAAAACAGACTTATAGGTAAATATATATAAAATTAAGAATTGACACATTCAAAATGGAAATATGCACCCTTTTTTGTAAAAATTAGAAGATCATAATACAATTTCTTTAAAAAAGTATGCATTGAATTTTTTTTTAATTCGAAATTATATATCATATATTTATTAAAAGGTTATTCTTTGATTTTTTTTAATTTACCTTATTAAAAAATATAATTGTTAATAATAACAATATACATAGAGCCCCGTTATAAAATCATATTTCCCCCCTTCTACAGTATATTTATGAATTTAAAGATGAACAAATCTAATTTGAATCATTGGCAATGGAATGAAACATGTCCTTGTCTTGAGAGTTTTATTACCTTCTTTAGTACTCATTACATCAGATTTTAACAATAACAATAACTTCTATAGGTAAGTTAGGTACATTTAGTTGAGCTGTTTATTCTTCGTTCTCATGTGACTTCTTTTTATTGGGCTTATTTCACAGTCACAACAAACCCAGTTTTGCTTCTTTTCTCTTTCCTCCAAATATCATAATACATAAAAACTACAACATAGCCAAAAAGAATTGTAATAATAACTAATAAATCCAACTACCTTTTTAATTGTCTTTAATCAATACACAATATACGTACAAAGTCAATAACAAGACACACCATGTTATAACTTATAGGTATGTAGGTACCTATTACTTTGGGTCATAAAAAAATAATAATATAATATCTACCTAAATAAATGATTTCTACCCAATAAAAAAACATCATGAAAGAGTTAATAAAATGGGATTCTGATCACATCTACAATGATGCTTGTTTTAAATCTATATTTTTAATTGTTTATGTAATATTTATTATGTTTAAATAAGGGATGAGTTGGTGTTTATCTTGTTGGATCTCTGTTGAAAAGGTTGATTGAACTTAAAAAACGAGTAGAATTGGGTTTTTGAATATCTTTGAGTAATTTGTTACTATATAACTTTAACCTTGTAACGCCCACTAGGTTAAGTCGTGGTCATAATTTGCAGATTTTTACATCTGCAACGAAGTTGAAACGAGGCTATGTTTAGCCTTTGTTTGTTTGTTAGTCATCTTGCATGTCCTGGCATGAGGATGATGCCTTCATTGTACTACATATATATATCAAAATGGGTATTTTGATTAACTTAAAAAGCAACTAGCTTTTGATGTATAACGTACATATAACATGGGTTATGTTTTGTCTTCGTTTATTTGCTAGTCACCAGGATTGTAGGAAAAGTTACGGATAGATTTTGATCAAACTTGATACGAAGGCTCAATGGTCACAGTGAGAAGCGATTAAATTTTTATATGAGTCAAGGACAAAGTATCATAAAACATAAAAAATACATAATCAAATATAACTTTGGAACAAATTGACATACATACTCAATTTGATTGTAGGGAAGGTATTGCGCTCAACTGTGTACCCATTCAAGTTTGAAATTAGAATCGTTGTCCTATGTTACAAATATTAATTCATTTTTTTTAATTAGTCAAAGTCAATGAAAGATTTTTGACTTTTCTGGCTAAAGCACCTCTAAATTGGAATTGGAATTATTTCAAAAACACGTGGTTTTAGTACTTTTTTGATGAGAAAAATCATTACCTATTCTAAAAGCTTATAAGTAAGAAATTCGCATTTTCTTTATATTAAAAAAAATAAAAAAATATTGGTATTCTGCAAAATTCTTGTTTTCTCATTAATAATTCTTCCCTATTTTGAAAATTCAAATGTTAGTAGCATGAAAAGAATACCGAAGAGGCCCATATAAACATAAATGTCATTATATCAGGCGCGGTTTTTACTCTAACTGGGGTTTCGACCTGTTTTACATATATATATATACTCACAAATTTCTAAGTGGTAACTCGTTTGAGATCACTGGAAGCAAGTAATTTATAAAGCTGTATGCAAAATTGTAATCATTTGTAAGAACGTTGATGACGTAACAAAAACTATGAGTCACTGTTCTTGCACAGTTATCCCTGATGTTGTGTGATCGAGTCCACGTGTATGCTAGGCCATGGCTATAATTTTTTTTGGGGGAAGAAGGGTTACTTTTGGACAAACATTATGACAGTTTTTGATAGAATGTGAATACTATTTTTTTATAAGAGGAATAAATGACAATATTAATTTAATATATTGTCAAAAAAGATGTCAATAACGAATTAATTCTAGTAATGACAATAAAATAAAAATTCAATTCAATTTCAAATTCATAGTAAGAGGCCTTAGGAGTATTATCCAGACCCATTTCTAGTTTAATTAACTATCATCAATTGATCGTTAGATAATAAAACTTGAAAAAGATGATCGTAAAATGAAAAAAAAAAAAGGGATCCCAATTTTAAAACACGAATTGTTAAACCCATTTTTCTAAGACAGATACAGACCAAATGTTTCTATGTGCCCAATATAGACTTTTCTTCTTTAAAGGACCGAACCAGTTTGATTCCCACACAACGATAAGGGTCTCAGATCTGTCTAGGATTCCCAAACCGAATCCCAACACTAGTATATATAATTATGCATATCGTCTTTATTTTTTAACTGCCACGTTTTTTTGGAATTTGTAATCAGAGAAATGATTTTTTTTTCTCAGCTGTTGTCATTATCATTTAACCCCTGAGTAGTGAATTTTTCTTTTCTACTACATACAATTATATTCAAAACCTGATTCAATATTGTTGGTTGTTCATTATGGACGGAGAGTAACCTTTAGGAGTTGGTAGTCCTCGTTTGACTTAGAGCAGGATTGAAGATCGACATCGGAGTAATTATTGCCAATGTCCTTTTTTATTTATTTCTCCCCTTCCTCCCTTGTCACAGCTGATTGTAGCTGATCCAATTGAAGGTCTTTACAGCTCCACTGCTCTCCTTTAAATCATTTTGGAATGATCCATGTTTTGTTTTTTTTTTTTTGTTTTTTGTCATGCCCCAAATACACACGATTTTCATCACAAAGTATATATTATGTACACATATTACTGTGGTCCTTCATCCATTGGCTATCTTAGTTACTCTTAATGTAGTCATGCTATAATAATGATTCATAAAGTCACTCACCATCTGGACTATATCGATTAATTTTTAAATACGCATTATATGGATCATTCCTATTATAGTAGTACATACATCATAGTAGGAACACTTTGTTTTAATCCGTGGTTTGAATGAAGAATCACGGATAACCACTAGTATGTTATTATTGATAAGAGCAATTCCCTTATAAGAAATAAGTTATATTTTATGTACGAGATGAGCTGAAAAATATAACGTTTATCATCGTTAAGTGGAATTATTATCATCTTATTATTAAAGAACCAGGAAAGAGAGAGAGAGAGAGTTATCATTTAAAAATCCTATAAAATCCCCATAAAATTTTATGAGAAGGAAGAAAATTAATTAGACTCATCAAATTATTATTATTATTCAAACTGCAATAAAGTGTGTGTGTGTGCCTTTGAATTCGTCCATAAATAATCTCTTTTTACGAGAGGAGTGCTAAATAAATAATCAAAATAAAATACTGGGGATAATAAAAAGTAAACCCAAGCTGAATATTATTTTGATTTATTTCCAAAAGAATTAGTGCTGTGTCAACTTGAGTTAATGGAATCGAGGTAGGGGCGTCTGAAGGATTTCATTTTTGTTTTTGGGGGGAAGGGGCTTTGTTTTTGGACTTTAAAAGAAAAAAAAAATGCCAAAAATTTAAAATTTTTGGAAAAAAAAGGTCAAGAATCAAAGGAATTCTCAATAGACTGAAAAGTTAAATGTCAAATATCAAATTCTTTGAAAAAAAATATCAAAAATGTAAGTTTTTGTAGAATTATTTGAAAAATTTAACTAAATTTTAAATATATAATTTTTGAAAAATGTAACTAAATTTTAAAATTATAATTTTTGAAAAATTTAATTAAATTTCAAATATATGATTTTTTTAAACTTTAAAAAAATATATAATTAAACATAAAATATTTAATTTTTTGGAAAAAAACTTCAAATATTCAATTTTCTAGTAAAAAAACAAAAAATTCCTTAATTTGGAGGAGGGCCCATCCTCTGCGGACGCCCATTCGGGGCGTGTCGTCCAAAGTCATCTAGATTTAATTTATTATAAAAATAGAAAAGATTTAACTGCCAATTTAATTATCTGTGTAATCTTTATTAATAAGTGATACTTATAAATATATAGGTGTTGAACATGTGTTCAGAGCTGTTTACCATGAGTCATGCTTTGAGAGTCGAATCGATAGTCATTTTTTTCTGATCGGCTAAGGAGGTTGTAATTGTATCGCAAAAAAAAAAATTATTTCTTGAGAAGAACTATGAATTTAACGTTGAATTGAAGATATTTGCCCCGTCAAAAATGCACTATCTGATAAGTACATTATTTTTATTTGATATATTTGTTAAAGGCATAAATAATTAAAAAACTTAGAATCTAGTGACTAGATTATACTAAGGATGATAGGGATATTTCAATGCCCTAGATTCAATATTGGGGTGAAAATATAGTCTCCCAAATACTGACAGTCAAATATCTATGTTCCAGCTTTTGTTCGAATAGCATGTTTTCACACTCATCCAACAAATAAAAACATTAAACACTAGCTGTAAAAGTCTTAGGTTTTTTGGCTCCCCCCAAAAAAAAAAAAAAAAAAAGATTGATAATAATCTGAAGTTGACTAATTAAAAAATCGAATTGACAACAAAACAATAATTATTATTATAATATCATATGGGTAATTTATGTAGTGAACAAGTGACTAAAAAGGAATAATATCCAGTATCTATATACATACATATATCCAATATATCCAAGGGTTGACTCATCCATATTCCAAACGTGAGATAAATTTTTATTACATTTTTCATTTTTGTACCAAGCAAAGTCCTTGATAGAAATAAAGGAACTATAAATCGTAATTGTCTTTGGGAAGGACTAAAAGACTCGCACATATATCAATTAAAGACATGAAACAGTGATACACATATATCATCCATGAAGTCATACATGCAAAAAAAAAATAGAATTAAAAAAAACCACCTCCAACGATGTCACCATCTGCATGAAATAAAGAGAAAAAAAAAAAAAAACACTCTCAAAAATAACTCCTTTACATAGAGTTAGAAAACTCTAATTAAAATTGACATATTAAAATATGATTTGACTTCCGGCTATTTCCCATGTAGATAGATGTCGAGTCAAATATTTCTCATTTTGAATGAATGAGGTAGTCCTCCTATCAAATTTGGGTCAGGTCGTCATCGACATTTCATTTTTGCGATCCTCAAGTTACTACTCTCATTCCTTGTCGTCGTTAATCGTTATAGACTTACTCGTTTTTTTACACATAGTTCTTGACTTATTTCTTTTAATTGGATGTAATTTCTAATTAACTATATATACACATATATGTTTAGAGATCGACTTCTTCTCCCTTCACAATGTCTTAACGTTTCATCTCTTTGCTACTTCTTCAAAGGCAAAGGGGGAAGAAGGAAAAAAGAAGAAAATAACAAGACACTCAACTGATAATGTATATTTAAGACAGTAAAAACATTTGTGGGGTAATATTGAGTGATAATCATACTACTAAGAAAGAACATCTTACAAACCGTCGTCTTTTTCCTTTTGTCTTTAAAGAAGGAAAAAAAGAAAAGATCTTCTAATTAAATAAGGGGTGAAAACACACTTATTAGTAATAGTCGAAGCTTTACTCCATCTCTTCTTCCCCATATATTTTGAAGAAAAAGGGGGGGGGGAAGCTTTGATGATGATGATGAGTTACAAATCACATTTATTGTTAGGGATACTGGTAGATTCAGCTCTTGTAAATCAATCATAGAGATAAAATACATTGAGGGATATTGACACCTCCTAGTTGCCAAAACAATCAAATTGTAATAAAGGTATAATTACGTATATTAACATAATAGAACAATGCATAAATTTCAACCAAACATTCAAACATATTGAGATAAATGACTACAATTGATTTTAGGCGGAAGTTTTTGTCCTCTACCGAGTGCCCATTCTGGTTTTTTTTGCTTTTGTTCAGCATAAATATTCTATGACATCTATGGATAGTCATGATGATATGATAGTCTTATATACATATTAGTGCTGAGACTTGGCTCATAAACGATTTTTTTTTTCCGTTCGGTCCTAAGTAATTTTTTTCTTTACATATTTGGTCCGGTATTTCGGTCCAGCTCAAGATCGTAGACCGAAGTTCAGGGGTGTTCGCAGGATTATATATATATATTTTTTTTTTTTTTTTTTGGGGATTAGTTTTGGAATTTTTTAAACAAAATTTCAAAATAAAAATTTTATAGAAAAATTAAGTTTAAAATATTACATTTTTTCGAAAAAAAAATTTAAAATCCACAGCTGTTTACAAAAAAATAATTTCTTGGAATTTTAATACTAAATTCAAATATTAAATTTTGTAGAAAAAAGCTCAAAAATGTACTTATAAGTATTACATTTTTTGGAATTTTTTTTTCAAAATCCACAGCCATTTACAAAAAAATTGTATTTTTTAGAAATAAATTTCGAAAATCCAATGCTATTTTTAAAAAAAATTAAATTTTTGGGAAAAATATTTCAAAAACTACATGTCAGATAATATTTTTTTGGAAAAAAGAATTCAAAAATCCACAAGTGTCCACAAAATATAAAATTTTTGAAAGAAAAATTTGAAAACTTAATTTTTTGAAAAAAAAATTTGGGAAATAAAATTAAATTTCAAATTTCAAATCGAATTTTAAATATTCTATTTCAAAGCAAAATTGCTTAATTTTTTCACCTCCAGCCCACCACTTGCAGACGCCTCTGAAGTTTCACCATTTTCAAATCGTGGGTCAATTTTGTGTGTCACAATCTATGGACAGATTTTCTACCTTATTCAGTTTTATGAGTTGCCCAAATATGATTCATGAAACACATTTAACCTCACTTGACCTTCATTTTAACGAATTTCATAATTTTGAAACATGCATCACGTCATCAACAATTCTTCTATAAAATTATTGTATGTAGACCGAATTTTATATAAGAAAGAGGCAACCCGCTTTTTTCTGGACCGATCTAGGCCAAATTTTTCTCTGAGACCGATTCAGACCAATCTTTTTTAATAGACCGAATTATTTTGTCTACTAAAAACCTCTAGACTAATATATATATACATATATATGAGGAAATACTACAAGAAAGAAGGGTTGAATACAGCTGTTGACTGCAGTCCTTGAATTCAATTAATCACTTATTTTACTGTCATGGGTTTGTTTGTTATTGTTTAACTTTTAGAAAGTCACAAATAATCATGATCAATGAAGTTCATTGACTACAGTCAAAAGGTGACTTAATTAGATCGCCAGTCCTTTTCTGTCTGTATAGTACAGCGGGATATGACTAAATTTTCACAAGAAAACGGATTTGACTCTAATTATGTATATGGTACTATTGACAGTGGCTCTTCTAAGAAATGCTCAATCCAACTCTGATCTCTGAGGTGTTAAAGATGAAAAACTTAAGATTTTTATGAATTTTGAATTACTGAAATGTCATAAACCAAAAGAGTGATAAGCAAGTACTTATAATACATCTTTAAAAAGCAATTAGTGAGCGTGATAAAATGCATTTTATAACTTATTTAATTTTTGTCTAACAATTGAACACACATAAATTTTGTTAAAAAGTCTTGAGTGGTAAAATCATGGAATTAGGAGTAGTGGTCTGATTAATAAAAATCATAACTTAATTGATGTATATAATATTTTTTGTGATGAAACTTTATTTACTTTTTTTAAATATATAAATGAAGATATGAGATAACATTTCTCGTGAAATGATACCTACTTATATATTGTGTACAAGTAGCAATTTTTTCATCTTAAAATACCTTATTTAATTGCAACATCTTTTATTTGAATTATCAATTATTAATTGATCAGGGTTTGTCCAAAAGAGGTGAGCTGGAGGGGGTGTAGCTGCTATATTTATAAAAAATCGGCTAGAGTAAAATATAGTTTATTTCGAGTTTGAGCAATACTCGAATCCAACACTATTATTTATCATGTATTTACAAGTCATAGAACTGTGGTCATTTGAATAATATAATGCACCTCTGATTACATATTTCAATATTGGATTTTCAGTATACAAAATTAATAATTTCACCATTTGTTGTGTCTCAGCATAAAAACAATCGTAACCAAATTCAAAAAAGAAAAAAGGAAAAAAAAATCCCAATATTCGATAGACACAATTCGAATTTCTGGGATGAATTAAGTTTAAAGCCTTTATTTGATTTAAGAGAGAGACTTATATTGAGGCCGATATATGCATATTTCTAATAGAATTCATCATTATTTTATTGTGAAAATCAATTTTGGCTACTTTTAAGTGCAATTTGCGAACCATACCAGCGGTTGATATCAATAAATTTTTGATATAAATTGACGATAATTTGTCGAAGAAATACAGATGTAATCTACACTTGCTTTTGTGTCCATGTTGTATTTGTTACATATTTCCATACATAATTGCATCTTGTTCACAGCATATATTTATATATATATATAGACTAAAGATTTTTGCCGAAAAACTATATGAATAATTCTCTGGAATCTTCTCAAAGTCAAAATATATCTCTAATCAGTCAAATCCTCCAAGGATTTGTCCCCTATTCATAATCCATCGTAGTATATATATATACATATACTGTAGTAAATCACCCGTCAATCCCTTGGTATTGGAGAAGAGTACCTACGATGGTTTATGATAAATTTTTGATTGGATTAAAGTCTGAACTCATGTTAGTTAGTTGGTGGTCAGTCACTTAGTCAATCATATCAATTCCCAAATTCCTCCGCTCCTTCTTTGTACAAATGTAGAAAGAGAAAAGAAAAGATGGGAGGAACATTTTATTTATTTATTCTTAGGAACCGTTCTACTACTTTTTTCCTTTTCTTTCTTTATTTATATGATACATATGTGTTCCCGAAATTGATTTGTTTTTCTTTCTCTCTCACTGTTTGTCATTTACACCGACATTTTTTTTATTTTTTTTTGTAAATGTACTTTACTTGTTTTGTATTTATTGACAAAAAAAAAGTAAAGATTTTTATCACTTTTTTCACGGTTTTTTAAATGATTTTACATACTTATTGTTAGTATATATATATATATACTCTACTAAACAGGATATTTATTAGTATATACAAATTCAAATATTACATTTTCGAAAAAAATGACAAAATTTAAATATTCAATAATGAAGGTGGTCACCCAGACAGTTTGAAGAATGTTTCGGTAGAAGAAAGCTGTCATGACGTTTCGTTAGATTAGCTGCAATTCGCTATAAGAT
Organism: Lepeophtheirus salmonis; assembly: GCF_016086655.4. NCBI lineage: Eukaryota > Metazoa > Arthropoda > Copepoda > Siphonostomatoida > Caligidae > Lepeophtheirus > Lepeophtheirus salmonis. Next base: position 48,257,984 of record NC_052131.2, read on the forward strand.
TAAGGAAATATACTCAAATCCCACAAGCAAGGTACATAGGGAGAATTCCTCAATTCTAGGCTGAGTTCAACAGGGGCACACATTTATAGCTCCCCAAGAAATCCTCTACGTTACTCTCTGCTATGAATGTTCTCATGCTAGATAAATGTAAAATAAAAACACTGTTCAAGAAGCATTTACAAAAAGTCTAGATTTCGTCTTAGGTCATATTTTTTATAACTACAGGGTGATGGCTCAAAAATTAGAAAATTTTAATTTTTCATTTTGTGCCATTTTTATGGATAATTTTTGTAGGAAAAGTTGGTAAATCAAGAATTATCTACACTATTTATTCAATATGTCACCCTCCATTCTGAATGATGGCTTCAATACGGGGACAAACAGAAGAACAACCGGCTTTGATATAGTCCGATATCAATTTGTTCCACTTCCTCCGTGATCACAATCTTCATAACATCAACATTCGGATGAGAAGTCTTGTTCGTCTTGCCTCCAGACACACCAAATAACAAAGTCCAGGGAGTTCATGTCAGGTGAGAACGAAGGTCAGAAGTATGCCGGCCAGAAGGCAATGCTGCACCTTCTTGGACATGTGTGCCGGGCTGCCATCTTTGGTAAACACATATTTGTTAATAGGGAACGTGTTATACAACCATAGCATGGCATAGTCCCTGAGGACCTTGTAGTAGACGTCCGTATTGACTTTCTCGTTGGCCTCGAAGAAATAGGGAGGCATCTTGCTGCCGTCGGAGGCCACGACGCCGAGGATCATAACCTGAGCTGGTTTGGTCCTGATAGGTTCCCTCAGCCTGAGCTCTTGATTCAGCCAAGAAGGGATCATTTCTCCTGTTCAGAACAGCGTCCACTGTGAAGATCTTCTTGTAGGAGATCGACTTGTGCACGGAGGAGATTGCACACCCTCGTCTTTTTGCTTGTTTCTCGGACATTTTTCATTATTGAAAAACAAAACAAACATCAAATTGTAACTGTTGGAATATCGCCTAGTCCAAAATTGTCAAGACTTTTAGAACTGAGGCTAGATGACCTCGAAGAGAATTCAAATTTTTGATTCCTCTCCATATATAATAGTTATTATCATTTTGGCGTAATTCTTTAACTATTTCTTTTTTCTCCCCTTCCATGTTCCAACAACTTAACGTTTTTCTTTTCTAATCTTTTTTTCTTCTTTTCTAACCTCTTTTGCTCCTTCTTTTTTGACATAATATTGTTACCGACTTTTTTTCAGATATTTTTATGACATATTTTGTTCTCTTTAGAAATACATACTCAGTAAGTAGTTTTTCCTTTCGGACATTGCATTTTCCCAGATTTCAAAGAGGTTTAGTCTACATACATACATGTACATTCAAGATTAGATTAGAGATGGGACCAAGTCGCTTTGTGCAATCACAAGGCAGTCTCAAGTCATATCCTTCCAGTAAAAGGTATTTTTCAGGAAACAATATATTTTGATAACCTTATTATTCATTTTTTGTTGTTAAAAATGTCATTCTTTTTTGGTTTGGGTATTATATCTTCAGCTTAGTCCGGCTTTGAAGGATTTTCTCCTTCAAAGTAATTGTCTCCTGAACTCTTTTTTTTTTTTCCATATCAAAGCCACATAGTATTATAGTTAAATCAGTGTATTTCATTGAGGGGTTGCATCTTGGTCCTGCAAAAATTGAAACCCTTTGCCTTTTCTTCATGCCTCACAATCAGTAAAACATTAACACCTAGAATAGTTTGAGTAATTTTTTTGAATATATACAATTGATATGACTTGCTACCTTAAATATAAAATGTCCAGTAGAAGGCACTAAATAGTACTTTCATGGAATAATTGGTTTGGGCTTTCGAATTAAGTCAAGAGGGGCTTGAAGAGGGAAAATAAATCTTAAGCACCTTTCTCCAAATTTTTAAAAGGCTCGCACCGAAAACTCGGTTCTGATTCCATATAATTGAGAATAAAATAAAATCCAAACAAGTCTAAAAACTGCATCTAAAATAAACTGTATCGCGTCGTAATGTCTGGTCCCAGTCCTCAATTTGAACCAAAGAGAGCCTAAGAATATTTCGGAGAATTGTAATAAAATCAGCACTTTTCTATGTTCTGAATTCAAGAACCGAAAAGATTAGGCACATTACCCGAATAATTTTTAATAAGAGCAAAAACTACTCTAATCTAAAATTAGAGGGTGAAATCTGTCACAAATATAATAGAGTGTTGTAATTTGAACATGGTGATGAACAATGATGACGTAAGAGCAGCTGCTTGTCTTCTTCTTTAACAAGAAATAATCTTTTTTTTTTTTTTTTACAATTAATAAAAATAAGTAACTTTTTCAATCTCTCTCTCTCTTTCTTGAATTTATTATTAATCGCGATAAGAAGGAATGTTAACACAACATAGCCGCATAGCTTAAGTAAGTAAGAAACCCGAGGAGGGACCACACACGAACTTTCATAAGTGGAATGCTTATTTAATTAGATTAATTTCTTGTTAAGTTATTTAAAGGAAAAGAATTTTATTATTATTATTATTTTTTCATTATTATTATTCACTTGCTGAGGCTGCTCAAGTCGCCTTTTAAGTAGTAGTAGTAGCAAAAAATGTGCTGTTTAGTTCGTCTTTCCACTCCATTGAATAATGTTAATTCGAGAATGTAAAAAGTCAACATTCCTAGTGAGTCGAATAATGTTTGAGTGGATAAGCAATGAGCAGGCCACAGCACACGCGAGTAGGTGATATGAGGGGGGGGGGGAGATAAACCCATCAAAAGATCATCTCCGGCAGATTTCTCTTTCCGCTCTCTCTGTATGTCATGTAGTCGCGGAAGGGGCTAAAAGATGTGTGCAAAAGGATGATCCCCTCCTATGGGGATCAAAAGAATCCCTATTTTGACTTCTTTTTGTTGTACTGTCGATAGATGGACAAAGGAAGAATTGAAGACGACAGATTCAAAGACAAAACCCTCGTCGCTTTGACAAAAAGACAAAAAAAAAAAAAAAAGACAAAACAACAGCTAAAATGGGTCACTACTATAAAAGGTCATCCAGCTACATATTCAGCCGTTTGATTAAAATATAAATCAATCTATAATGATATTCCATGACCACACCTCATCAAAGGCTCTTAAGCTATAAAAACAAAAACAAACAAATGGAAATTTAGTCATTCTATGTTCTACGTGGAATTCAAACCCCAAGAGGAGATGAAGACATGCTCCTAAAAATGGGGAAAAAGTAAAAAAAACCTCTAGCTAATTAAGGTATACATATATACAATGATTGCTCTTCCACCATCTACCATACCATGTATACCATGAAGATACAATCAAGCCCACAGCACAAGGGATGAACGTAATAATCATCTCTTGATTTGAAGAAAGAAGAAAATGAAGTTAGTGAAGTGATTTGGTTCCCTTCTTCTATGTAGAGGTTTAACTAACTAACTGTATACATGTATAAATTGTATGCGAGTTAAAAAAAGATAGCAGATAAAGATATTTTATGATATATCTGCAAAAAAATAAAATAACCTCCGCACTTTATTTGCAAATAATTTAAAATCCCCCAAAAAGAAGCTGCAGATCTGTACAAAATACTTGTTATTACTTCAAATATAAGTAGGTAGATCTAGAAAATAAAATGGCTGGAAGCAAGAACTTTTATAAAGTTGCTTTAATAAATAAATCATAAATATAATATATATTATATTATTTCGTCAACAAAGAGGAAAAGGAAATTAACTCACTTATTATATAAAGGATAATTCATAAATAAATTTGTTAAAAAAAGAAGAGAATAATTCTGTTAATAATGTTTGGATATCATTTCAAATCCTTCTTCTTATTTTTTTTTCTCCCCTTGTTAAAGAGTCAGGGAGTTAAAACCTGTTTTTATATTTTTCATCTCTCCTTCTATTAAATTGTAGTGAGGATGTCAAGTCATAATTATTGTATTTCTTATTATGATTATTTTGTTATATCATAATCACTATTTACATCTCTGTAAGTGAAGTGAAAAGAGAGAGAGAGAGAGAAGGAAGAAGCGGTGGAGAAGGTGCTGTGTAGAGTGCTTCAACTATTCTCCAGAGTAGTGAGGGAACGCTCACTGCTGGCAGACAAACAAATAATCATAATGAAATGTCTTTATTGGTCGAGAGTGCGTGTCTTGACGTTCTTATTACCAAAGGCGGAGTCTCTCCCCCCTCTTATTTCTCTCTCTCACTCACACGATATAGTCATAGAGGAGAAAGAAAAAGAAATGCGCTCCGCTTTGAATGATGTTCTCTTCAGTTTTCTAAATATCCTTCATTCGTTCACTTCTCGCTCTTTCTCCATTTATCTATATAATAATATTTAATAATATATATTAGCTGCAGACATATTACATCAAAATGATTAGTTTCGAGACTCCCTCAAATAATGTGGAAATTGTTCAACCCCGGAGCCCCCCAGCTAGCCCCGAAATCCGTGTAACAGACTCTCCCTCACCGACACAACCCAATGCCTTCCTATTTCAACCTTTTCTCCCAGCCGCCGCAGCTTCTCTCATGCGCCCACTTCCATTCTCCATCGATAACATCCTTAAGCCATCCTTTGGGTCACCAAGTAGTCCGAAGAGAGAACACTCAGTGAGTCCTCCTAAATCCAGCCCTGTGGATCTCTCCAAATCAACGCCGTCGTCAGATAATGATGACTGTCCTCCAGGCATGGTTCGTGGACCCAATGGACAGCTGTGGCCTGCATGGGTATTTTGCACACGCTACTCAGATCGTCCCTCAAGTGGTAAGTACCTGACTCAATCATATAGCGATGTCTTGGACCTATGTTCTAAATATGCATTTTTGATTATCAGGCCCCAGAGCACGCAAGATCAAAAAGAAAGACAAGCTTCCCTCAGTGGGAGTCGTAACCTTACCCTCCGCCACAGTCACATCCAACTCTCAATCCGACTCGGATGAAAAGCGACCTCGAACAGCCTTTAGCTCAGAGCAACTCTCCCGCCTTCGAAAAGAGTTTGACGAGAACCGCTACCTGAATGAAGAGCGGCGCCGTGCCCTTGCAGCAGAGTTGGGACTCAATGAAACACAAATCAAAATATGGTTTCAGAACAAGAGAGCCAAACTAAAGAAGACCACTGGTGGAAAGGGAGATCTTGCTAAAATGTTGGAAGCACAAGGACTCTACAATCATGCCACAGTTCCTGTGGATGAGGATGGAGAAGAACTCCTTCAGGTCTGAGGTGTCCGCCACCTCTTAACACTTACCTCTTTCTGTGATATCAGTCTACACACATTCATCCATTCTTCTTTTTTTTCCCTCTCTCATCAGGTAAGAATCCCTAGTTCTCATTAATATTTCAATCTTAAATCCAAACTTGATGATCATATTTAATAGAATTAATTCTCTTATATTCCACAGATCTCCTCAGCAAACTTGATTCAGACCTAGAGAATCAATCCTGCCTCCACTCAAGTTAATGATGATCATCAACATATTCAAATTATTAATTATTATTTCTACACATTATACCTATATATTTCCTTTAGTATCATATTTTTATTATTCCATTTGTCAGAAAGATGTCTCCCTATTACAAACACATTACTATTATTGTCTTCTGTCCATGGTGTAGTTGACGCTAGCACTACACACAAACAGCCATGGACCTTCTTTATTCATTATTATTATTTTAAGTTTGCTCTCATGTCATTTAGAATTATTTATGTTTTCAATAAATATCAATAATTTCTTCCTATAAATGAGTATAATTACTCCCTTGGGCATTGTTATTCCTTTAAATAGTAGCTCTTGCTGCAATTAACTACTATTTATAATATGAGTTGGTCTTTGCTGTCTCCAGCTTGGGGTGATGTAATCCATCAAAAATCATAACATTTGGCTCGTGACCCGAGAATAAGAGGCGGAAGTGAATGTCACATTCAGAAGGAGTAGAAGTAAGAGACCACACAAATCTATCTCTCTTATTCCAGTATAACAATCTACACTCTTCACCCACGGACCACACACTAGGTCCGTCACTCACTCGCCGCTTAACCAAGCAATAACAACAACTAAGAAATGGATACAATTTAATTAATTCCAAGTTTGTTAATTAATTTATGCAAATTCTATTTATAGATCCCTTTAATGAATTGCTCAAAAACAAAAAAGGAATCTTGCAAATAGCATGATGTTTCGAGTGGAGAGATCATTTCTATAGGACTATCATCATCAGAGATAGTCCTATCTGTCTTTGAAGGTGAAGTCATAAAAATACCTCTCTCATACCTATGTAGTTAGCTGCTAGATGGTGGTCTTTCTCGACGGACCAGTCATACACTATATATATATATATTGTAATAATAATACATTCCTTAACAAGTTTTTAAAATAATTTATTTATTTATTTAGATTGTGGAGGAAAGTAAAGGCTTTGGGTCTTTCACTGTTTGATCTCATGCTACGTAGGAATAATACCTTATAATATGTGTTACTTGGAACACCAATTAAAGCATGTAAATAGTTTGTGTAGAAATTTTTCTATATATAAGGGGGAGGGGGTTTGTTTTTGGAATTTTTGGAAAAAAAAATTTGAGAAATTACATTTTGTATGAAAAAAATTTCAAATATTAAATTTTTCGGAGAAAAATTTCAAAAATCCACAGCTATTCACAAAAAAACTATTTTTTTTTTTGAAAAAAAAACATCTCAGAAATCAAAAGCTGTTCATAAAAAAAGATTTTTTTTCCCAAAAAAATTTCAAATATGAAATTTTTCAAAGAAAATTTTTAAAAATCCATAGCTAGTAACAAAAAATTATAAAAACTAAATTAGATTTTACATTTTCTAGTAAGAATAAAAAATTCCTCAATTTCAGGGGGGGGGCTTGGTTTTTGGAATTTTTTGGAAAAAAAATTTGAGAAATTACATTTTGTATGAAAAAAATTTCAAATATTAAATTTTTCGGAGAAAAATTTCAAAAATCCACAGTTATTTACAAAAAACTATTTTTTTTTTGGAAAAAAAACATCTCAGAAATCAAAAGCTGTTCATAAAAAAGGATTTTTTTTCCAAAAAAATTTCAAAAATTAAATTTCAAATATGAAATTTTTCAAAGAAAATTTTTAAAAATCCATAGCTAGTAACAAAAAATTATAAAAACTATATTAAATTTTACATTTTCTAGTAAGAATAAAAAAAAATCCTGAATTTCAGGGGTGGGGGGGCTATTTATGCCTCATAAATATATAATAACCATTTAATTTTATTAGATTAAAATGAAAGTATACTATCAATCTATAATTGTTAATTAGAATAACCAACTTTGCCTAATAAAATAATGGATTTCAAGATGAAGAAAAGGAATCCTGTACAAAATATATATACAATAATACATTGTTAGTTAGCTGTCGGATGAATAATTATATTAGAAATGATTGCTGTTCTTATTATTAGGGCCGTGAATGCCACATGTTGGGAAGGAAGAAGAAGAGAAAAGGAACCATTTATTACTTTATGATAATATGGTTTGCTCTCTCTCTCTTCTCTCCCTGGTTGGAAATGAAGAATAACAAACCCCCCTACCATACAATGCAATGAGATAGAACGGAACAATAGAAATATATACATAGATATATATAACAAGAGTGTCAGAAGAGATTCTACTTATTTATCACTCACTACCTTCTCTCTCCTCTGCGCTTTGCTACAACAAACCATTATTATCGTTGTACTTATTATTGATGGTTTAGTACCCCCCTACCCCACCTCTTGTTTGTTACTACTAACTTACCAACTATTATTATGAGGTAGGTAAACTGACAAATGAGGATTTTGAGTCCTCCACCCCACTTATCCTCCATCATTGATTCCTTCTCCATTTGTGCTCTAACTTCTAAGGATTGCATATTTGGTTGAAGTAGGGTATAGGGACTACATTATCAGCTGATGCAAGTTGCTAATATTGGGGCAAAATATAACGATTTTAAAGGATAATTATAACTTTAAATAAAATTATGAAATGTCAAATATCCAAGCTCAAAGCAAAGGTTTATATATGAAGAAAATGAAGCCAAGGAGTCATTTGAAATATTTGACAGACATTCTGACTTCCTCTAAGTGTTTTAAATTTAAGATCCTGTCAGATTTTGATTGAATAGAGGTTGTATTTATTCTTGGACATCAAACAGTCCCTATAGACGAAGAAAATTAAAGAGGTGGCAAGCATGCAAATGACTGTTCTTTTAACTTCAGCTCTTGACATTGGTATGCTTTAATTAGTAGTTTGGCCGGAACCATAGGGTTCATTGCCTTCACAGCTTTTGCATAAAATTTATAGGGATTACAATAAAAGAAATCGCTTCTGTAAAAAAAAATTTAAGTGATTATTAAATCAAATAAAGAACTATTATTATTTTAAAAAAATTTCTCCAAATAATTATTGAAAATTGTTCAAAGTCTAAAAAAAAAAGCTCATTATAACTTTAGCAATCAACGTTCAGAACATTGATTTGAAGAAAAGAAGGGTACAAAACGACAGCTGACAACAAAATACAGAGTATATTTTTGTGTTCGTGATATAATGCCATGAAATATCTATAAGTAGACCCAACATAACAGCTGTATGAAACATTTATCATGCCTCTACACCTGAGGCGTGATGGACAATTTATTTCTAAAGACTTAATATTGAATAATCTATAAAACTCAAAAAATCTTCCAGTCACAATAAAGAGGTTTTGTAATTTAAAATGTGCCTTGTTTAACGAAGAGAAACTGTTGTCATGTTAGTCATTTTTGTTCTTACAGGGCTTTCTTAGACCCATAACAAGAAACATTTCAAATCACAGAACCTATTTACTTTAAAAGCGAAAATTGTTGGGGGTTGATGATTATTATGTATATGCAAATTATGAGCATTTGCGCGTGTGATAGATATGGTAACCCACCTTAAGGGATAACTTTGTAAAATGTAAGTACTATAATACATGCCAATTCACAAACAAGTGCATAGATGCTTCTAATGAAGCCATAAAGGCAATGCATACGACCACAATTTACACTGTAGAGGAGCGGTTCTATGGTAGGAGGGATGTGGATTACTTGAAATCGTTTAATTTAGTATAATTTCTATTATATATGTAGTGTGCAAGTTGTAACTTGTATAAGGAGATTGTACAAGTTACCATTTCTCCGTCTCGTAGTGGGATTTTTAATTGGAACATTGTTCATTTTAATAAATAACCATTCATTGATGCACTCAATTATTAGGTACTACGTATTTATGAGGATTTGAACTTTATAATGTGCTACAGAATACTTGTCAAATTATTTTTAAAAAAGTCAAAATTGCATTATTAATATATCATTAACGGACCATTGAATATTCAATTATTGGATTACCTTTCTCACAAGCTGGCCTGTACATCCTTCTTCGTCCAAAATTATTCATCACATATTTTGGTTTGCAACTGCTTCAATTTGCGTATACAAGTTAAAACATGACGTACATGAGACGTTTAACTTTTTTTAATGGGCACTCCACTAAAACAAAATCTGGTGCAGTTTAAAGTGGAAGTCATATCCGCCTCTTTTCTAATTTTTCAAATAAAACCCCCGGAAAATGATTATGATTCAATCGTAAGAAATGGTGCTAAAAGTAAATAGAGATGTGGACGCCCCTGGAATGAACGCTTGACTCAAGTAGTAGTATATGTGTTAGCAACCAACATGTGGCTGAAATGGTGCGTACATCTAGTAAGACACTAATTAAGCCATAAATTTAATCCCTTATCCGCCCCAAAAACCATTTGCGCTATGCAGGACCGTTAATAGTATTTTTCTTTGTGGGGGGGAGGGGTATTTTTCGTAAAAACTTGTCCAATTTTGACAGAATGGTTTTTATACAAATGCCAAATTTGACAGACAAAAATTTGATTATAGAAAATTCCAAATTCCAAATTTTTGACCAAAAAAATTTCCTTTCCAAGACATTTGACAACATACTTTTAGTTGGGTGATCCACAACTACCCCAATAATCCTAGGGAAGATATACAATTTTCTCATAAAAGACAAAAAGTAACATTGAGGATTTCATAGGGAGTTTATAAGTGTATGTCCTTGTTAGACTCGGAGTAGAATTGAAGATCAACAAACCAATTGTTTATTGCCTTCTCCTGCTAATCAAAGCTGGTTTAGGGTCGTTTGCAAGATTATATTTGTTTTTGGTTCTTTAGAGTGGAGTTTTTTATTAAAAATTTGAAATTTATCTTCTGCCCCTGAATTTTATCAAATAACCTTTTTTTAGTTTTTAGAAATGAAATCCTTTTCACATTATTGTTTTTTTTTCAAAACGATCTTTTTTTTTTGTTAATTTTGGAACAAGTTCCTTGATTTGGACGCCCTTAATTGTAGCTGACCTAATGTAACGTCATTAGGCAGCAAAGCTGCTTTCTTCTCAAATATTCTTCAAAATAACAGGGTTACCATCTTGATTTTCATTTTTTTTACATGTCCAAAATACAACCAATGAGAATTTTCTTTTCTTCAGCTGTTATCATTATTATTTATCTCCTGAGTAAGTGAACTTCCTTTCCTTCTTTATTCATTTATATTCCAAACCTGATTGAACATTCGTGGGTGCTCAAAAGACGAAGAGTAATCTTGAAGATTTGCTTAGGAGTTATAATTGTAAGTCGACTTTGAGATCGACATTCGAGTAATTCTTGCCAATGTCTTTGTTTATTTAATTATCCCACTTCCTTTTTCGTCACATCTGATATAAGCTAATCTAATGAAAGAATTTAACAGCCAAGATGCTACCCCCCCAAAACATTCTTCTAATTGTGAGGGTTACCGTGTTGATTTTTGGGTTTTTATTTGTAAACATGCCCAAAATACTACTACTTATCTCCACTGATTATAGTAAATAAATAGAATATTTGAAGTAGTACTTAGAGTCATCCTCTCCGGACACAAAACCATATACATATATGTATATTAACGTCAATTCGCATAGTTTTTAATTGAGTTAATTGAGTGAGCCATATGTTTATATACAATACATCTATTATTATGTAAGCCAGTCATCCCAAAGGAGTAGGTACATTGGAGGGTTTCGAACCCTCCAATGTACCTAAACATACATATATTATGTAGAAACTATATATGTATATATATATACAATAAACGAATAAAAAAGAAATATCTTGCTATATACATATGTGAGTTCAAAATAGTTTCCTTGGATATCAAACCTACTGCACAAGTTTTGTATTCCTCGTTAATATATATGTATACTATATATATAGCTATACAACGTAATAAGTATACAGAAAGAGAGAGAGAGAGAGAGACTAAAAAATCAATTCGTGAGTTTATTTGAACATAACAATAAGCCAATAAATAAAGATGTAAAAGCCATTATCATTATATTAAGAGAGGCTTTTTTGAATTGCTTGCTATGTAGACGTAACTAGGCGCAAAAAATACAACAATGCATTCTCATTTCCCGGGAAAGTGTCATTGAGAGGGAGAGGGCCTTTTGACTAAATATCTTTGACAAAATCTTTTTTTTAATACTAAATTTGACAAAAATAAAATAATTTTAGAATAAAAAAAAATTATCTTTTTTGTCTTTCACAGTAAAACAAAATTTGACTGAATTTACTTTTCTTTAGTGTTCAGTTAATTTTTTTAGAGGCCCACTCCAGAGTGGGTACCAAAAAAAAAAAAAAACTTGCAGGAGGAATTAATTACGATTTTATCCTTTTTATTTTAGATGACAAGGTTTCATTACGCAACAAAACAACAATGCAAAAACAACAACAAAAAAGCAATGCATATCCGATCTCTTTCCGGATTATTTTCAGCTACGAGAAGGCTGCAAAAGAACTAAAACTTCTACAACAACAATATAACAGACTTTTGGCCTGTCTCTACCTGTTGAGATGTTGTATAAAAAATATAGTTTCATATAGCATTTAAACATATTACCTAACAATTGGTTTTGAGTTGTTGACCTTTCTTGATTCCATAAAACCATGTTTTTCATAATTCAGTATTGCTATTAAAAGTTTCGAGTCCCCACTCGGTATAAATTTTTTAATCATTTTGACAAATCATTTTCCGGTACTTGCCGGGATCTTGGAAGAGAACTCCTCGAATATATTTATAGAATACCCTTTCATATACTATACAAACACAATTCACAAATTAATTAAAATATCGTATTAGTAGTATGTAGTTTTTTGTTGTTGCAAATTTACCTACATACATTAAAGCAAAAAAGGAATGCAAAATATTTACTTATCTAATTAATATATGAATGTAATAGTTAATTAAATAAATTAGTCAAGGACATCAGGACTCAGGACGCATGTGGCTCTATAAATTAGTAAATAAAACATTCATTATTGTTGTTTGTTCATTAAAAAGTCAAGTCCCAAAATCTATTAACTAACTAAGAGTTAAGTTAACCTACCTATGTTGTTGAGAGCTATAAAATCTATCATTGCTTAGAGATAAAAACAAAGTAACAGGAGTTCTATGTATATAAAATGGAACTAAAAAAGATAGATAAGAAAAGTTTTTTTTTTTTTTTTTTTTAATATTTTCCTCTGATGTGAGTTTATTTTGTTTTTAAATGCATATATTCGTTAAATATTCCATCATTTATTCCTAGTAAATACATTTATCATCATCAAGGTGTATTATCTAGGAACTTTGGTGTTGAGACTTGGTCCAAGATCGAATTGCTTTTCCCGTTCGGTCGTATGATATTTTTTATAGAGCGATTTGTACCGATATTTTGGTAAAGTTAGACTGTAAATTGAAATTTAATCGTTTTCAATCCCTGAATCGATTTTTTGGCGTCTCAATTTTTGTGTTGTACAAATATGATTAATTATACAAAATACTTAGGGTCATATGACGTTATTGTTGGTTTATTTTGAGCAGTTTGAAGATGAACAATGTAGAATTTTAAATGACACCGATTTAGAAAGATTTTTTTTTTTTTTTTTTTTTTTTTTTTTTGTAAGACACATCCAGATCGAGCTTTTTTGGGCCAATCTAACGCTCATTTCTCTTTCAGACCAGTACACATCAAGGAGTGTTCACAGGGGGAGGACTTGAGGGGCTGTAGCCTCCCCCCCTCTCCCAAAAAGAAATTAAGGAATTTTCGATTCTTATTAAAAATTAAACATTTGAAATTTTTTTTCCTAGAAATTTAATTGTCTGTAAATAGCTAAAGTTGTATATTTGATATTTAATTTTAGAATTTTTTCCGAAAAAAAATTCATTTTTTGTGAACAGTAATGGATTTAAATTTTTTTTTTTTAAATTTAATTGACTGTGAATAGCTAAGATTTTTGAAATTGTTGTCCCAAAAATTTAATAATTGAAATATTTTTCCAAAAAATTTTATATTTTAAATTTAATTTTAGAAATTTTTTTGCAAAAAATTTATTTTTTGTAAAAGCTCTTGATTTTTCATATTTTTTGAGAATAACTATCAATTTTTGAAATTGTTGTCCCAAAAATTTAATAATTGAAATATTTTTCTAAAAATTTAATATTTTAAATTTGATTTTAGAAAAAATGTATTTTTTGTAAAAGCTCTTGATTTTTCATATTTTTTGAGAATAACTATCAATTTTTGAAATTTGTTGCCATAACATTTTCAGAACAATTTAATTTTTCATTTTTTTTTTGCCAAAAAATACTAATTTTTGATTTGTTTTTTCAAAAGAATTTCAAAATCCCCCCGAAAAACTATGTCAAATTTGCAATATTTTGATATAAAAGACAGCAATAGTTAGTTCAAAAGATGAAACAATGTTTTCCAAATTTTTGATATTCAATAAGAGATTTTTTTTTTTTTGACAAATTTAAAAAAAACATCCGAATAAAATTTATGTTGGGAATTTTTTTAAAAACCTGTCTCAGTAATATATATACCTATATAAAGGTAACAAATCATTTATTAAAGTAAAGTTATTAAAAAAATTTTAAATTTAAAAAGTTTTGTCAAAAAATAACAAACACCTCTGAAAAACAGATTCCATAGGGTGCAAATACCAATCTGGGAAGGGATTGTCGGGAATTTCAAATGACGTTTTTTGACAGAAAGTAAAATGCAGGGCCTTTTCTACAATGATTTGGCAAATTTAAAAGCAGACCCCACTGCTTTGCAGGAGTAGTTGTAGATATCTAAGACAGACCTGTATCCTACATGTAATAACTATACTCTATAAGATATCTGATAAGGTGGAAAAAGGTTTCGTTTGAAATAGTTGATAGACCGTATAACAATATAATATGTATATGCTACAAGAGAAGAACGTACGTGCTTACAATGCAATTAACGGTGATGATGATTCAACTTTGTTCTCACATTCCCCTTCTTTTTGAAAGAGGAAATATTTGCTCTTCACTCAGTAGTAATACATATATGTACACAAGTTGTGGTGTAACTCGTTCAAGTTGCAATTTTATTAAATTACATATGTATTTATGAATAATCATATAGCTGCTAGCACTTAAACTTTATATTTTGCCACTTAACACTACTGATCAATGAGTCATTCTTAAATTTAAAAAAAAAAAAATCAAAAATTACATCATTAATACACTCAGTCATGGTATTTTATAAGGAAACGGATTTCACTCAAATATACCATCTGTTATATTTGACAGTAGACCAGCTTACAATTGAAATCATGGATCTGTAACTCAATCCAACTCTGAGTTATGAGGCCTTAAAGATACAGAAATGAGCATTTTGATAAATATTCGATTAGCAAAATATCGTAAACCAAAGCAATGGTAAGCAAGTATATAATATATCATCAAAAATATATACTAGTTATCTTAAAAAAAACCATAGAAAGTAAAATTGATGTACAAAAAATGTTATCAAAATGATGGGAGGAATTTTATAAATAAGATTTAAAAAGATTAAACTTAGGAGTGTTTGCATTGGAATCGGCAAGAATCGTCCTTTTTTCAAGTATTTTTTATCAGAATCGTCTCAATAATAACGATACCTTTGCTAATTTATTTATATTCATTATTAAGCAAAAACAAACATTATAATTTTATCATTTCAAATTGTCAACTAAAAAGGATAGTATAGACTAACCTGGTCTAAGACCAGGGCCTCCTACCTGTATGGTCCTGGATATTTTTTCTTTCTTTAATCTTTATTTAAACGTATTAATAGACCTGCACAATCAAATTTAGCTACATCAATTGAAAATAAAAGTCTGTTCAGTGGGGCGGCAATATATATGAACCAACCAGTAATAAATTGACTCTTGACTACGGGGAAGAACCAACTTTTTAAATAATTTTAATTTCAAATGATTTACAACTAAATATGTATCATAATCATGATACAAAGTTAAACTTTAAAAAAAGTAAATCATTTTGTTATTTACTTATGTAATTCCTTTATAGATAATATTAATAAGGAGTCGGACATTAAAATGGTATCGGAGTCGGCTGAAATTTGGGTTTCGGAGTATATCTAATTAAATTGGGATTCACGGTCGGTCTGGACCGAAATATCATTATAAAAATCCACTTAAGACCAAACTGGAAAAAATCGGTCCGAAATATAGCCTCAACCCTATATTCCAGCATCTACTGCAAATCCAACTTTCAACTTGTACAATATTCACGTACAAATTGTATGTATCTTCTGCAAAATTGCAACTTGTACACCGCAGTTGCAAAAAGCAACAATTATATATTAGTTATTGATATATTCTTCCTAGAATGAGAGATAACATCAAATCATGTTTTTGTAAAATATACAATATATTTAATGTCGTCGATTCTAGTCCAATATAACGTACATACTTTGATTTTGTACAATTAGTACAAAATCAATTACAGATAAATAATCCATTCATTAATAAAAGAAAAATAACAATACAATTAATTAATTTAATTAGTGGGGCATGTACTCCTATGATACATATGTGATTAGTTCATATTTGAAAGGTTGTTTTCTTTTTAGAACAATTGATAAAAAAGGGAAAACAATTTGATTATTTCTAATCAAAGTAAAAAATGTTAGATATAAAATAGATCAGATACTAATAATTGATTGACTCCTTAGTAGAGACTTCAAAAGTATTCTTGGCAGTCTTATATTTCAAAGTAATCCATCATGACTTAATTGACTCATATTATAAGACATAAATAGGAGGGATAGGCATTTTGTAGAGCAAGAGGACAAGGCGGAAGCGAGACTTATATTACACCTAAAAATTAATTAAAACACTTCTTAACATCAGCTGTCTTTTATATTATTTTGGTGGGAGAAAAAGTGTATTACTGCTTTAGTAAGGAGAACCTTCTACATTTAAAATAGCATTAGTAAAGGGAAATTATTGCCCAAATTATATTTAAAGGTGCACGTTATTGTTTTATTATGCCTTTTTTTTTTAAATTACAACAAAATTAGGGAGGATTTCATCATTAAGAAATAAATGTTCACACCACGACGATCTATTAAAGAATGAAACAAAACAAAAAAAAACCCGATATCGTTTTTCCTTTTCTAATATAACAACTTTTTTCTCTTCCTAACGCATGGATCGAAAACGTATCATCCATCCAATGATCAAAATATTTAACCCTTTTACATTTTTCTACATTTAAAGCTAACAAAATCATCCTTGACGGTTGTATCCCCATAAAGCCAATATGTCTTAGTAACTCTTTACATGTAGTGTCAGTTTTGGGTAGAAGCATTGTAGGCACTTTCCTAGCAGGCTCGCACAATATGGGAACCACACATAGGCGGAGTTTGAGGAAGGGTTGGACCTCTCTGATCCTCAAGATTTATTGTATGAACTTTCACTTAAACAGTTGATTTCGATGGTCAAGAGTTCAAATAATGTTAATCCTTGGCTTTATCAGTATTTTTTGTCACCAAAAAGCTATGCTTCATTAACACACAAAATACAAATTTAGTCAAGAATGTCAAATTTTAAACTTCAAAATTTTCTCTCAATCAAATATATAAAAAGTCATCTCTATAATGATAAAAATTATGAATTTGAATTTTTTCTTTCCCTTAAGTTAAAACTGGCCCTAATTACAAGCTGCAATGATTATTGGAGGCTGAATAAGCTAAAAGTTAGCTATTATATCTAAGAAGTCAACATTATTTCCGAAACATTCCTTCATTATTTCGCATTCAGTATCCGAGTCTCATTCATTTCATTTGTCATTAATTAACCCAAATACCAAAGATCAGGAGACAAATGTCAACAGATTGTTTCTTTGTGGTTTTTTCCTCCATAATAATAGATCTGCGGTGGGTAATTTTAATTTTATATGAATATATGTGTTCAAACCCTCTGTGAACCCATTTCCCAATTATTCATAATTAACGAAAATACACCTATAGATATATATATATCCCTATACGAAATCCCATGGCGTTCATTATAATCTATATATAATATATATCGATAATGAATAAAATTTCATTGAGAATTTGTCAAATTATCATCAACTTTTAACCAAGATAATAAAAAATAATAATTTATTATTTTATATTCTTATCTAGGTGGATTAGTTGGTTACCATTCATATTCTTTTTATGATCCCCTCCGACGTCGACGGGGTCCTCATTTAAAAGGAGTAATTAAATGACTCTGGTTGTGTTTTTTATTTTTGAGGAAAAGATATGTATTTGGGTGGTCTGATGCTCAAAAACAGAGGAAGAAAAAAGAGTCTCTCTAACTGGATTAAAAAGGTAATTGATTTTGTCTTCAAAAAGAGAAGAGGGAAAAAAATATTTTACAATCTCGTCAAAAGATATAAATCGAAAATTGTTTTCATTATTATTCCTATCATCAATACTCTACAAAACGCTCCGTGGCCAAGTTCTGATGATTCTATGTGTAACAATGTACTCTACTACTAAGAACATCATATGATATTATGTATTTAAGTATAGTAAAAATAAAATAATGAACTGAGTCGTTCCTTCTTCGCCTTCTTCCCTCTTCATTTTACAAACCATTTAATCCATTTAAGAATGTGTGTTTCTTAGATAAGAAGAAACAACATCACGCAGACAGTGTGTACACAATGTGGGGAATACGCTCATTTCTTACAAACCATTTATTTGGATACAGACACACACTCAAAGTAGGCTATAAACAGTAATTACTTTTCTTGTAGGTCCTCGGATGATGATGATGCCTTCATTATACTGCGTATATGATTACCTTTATTGCAAAATGGGCGTTTTAATTAACTTAAAATAGCTGGTAGCTCTTATGTATAGCATATCAAATGAACATATACGTTAAGGCTCATCATGAATTTCAAATTTAGATACACCATGGGTCTCAAATGTTGCTTTTATTAAAATAAAGATTTCAAAAGAGTAAATTTGCCCGGGGTTCTGCTCCTTAATACACTGGGTTTGGACGGAAGGTGTCCATATGAAATAACACGTTTTACCACTGCAACAAAGTGGAACGGAGGTTCAGTTTTTAATTCTGTTTGTTTGTTAATCAACGAGATTACACCAAACGTTACACATCAATTTTGATTTAACTGGCTACGAAGAAGATATATGACCACAGTAAGAGCCCATTAAATTTTGAGAGGTCAAGGTAAGTACAAAATCCACAATTGACCATAACTTTCGAAGAAATTTAGATATATAACTCCATTTGTTTTTAGGGGAAGGTCTTGCGATCTACCAAGTGCTCAATCTAGTTTATTATGTTGATATAAAGGGGATTTTTTACTAAAATTTAGTATAGATCTGTTAATAATGTTAAACTTCAGTTAAAAAAATCAATAGTAATCTAGAAGTAATCGTCTTTTATATATCTTCTAGAGGGGGATACGCGTTGCTAGCCCTCAATATTTGTTAATTTAATTCATTATTATGAGGCATCAATTTATTAACAAAGACTAGAGAGTGGAGACCCAAAACTTGCAGTAGTATACTTAATTAGGAAAAATAATATTTTTTTTAATCATTTAAGGACAACTCAAAACCAATTTGTGATATGTTTAAATCCTATATTTTACATTCAATATGCCCTCCTTCACATGCAATAACAGTTTCGATACGCAGTCGAACAGACTGGTAGCTCTTTACGTTGAAGCCCATGGTGTACCACACTGTCATTATGGCCGCTTGGAGGGGATTCTAATTTGAATGAGAGGTGCGGCAGGTATTATGCTCTAAGACATTCCAAACTGCAAAGCCAATGGGTTAAGGTCAGAGATGGAGGAGGGACACATGGAGGCAGGACAGAAGCTTATTGCTGTTGAAGCTTTGGTTCTTTTTGCCTGTCTGGCTGTAATATACTTCCTGATATTATAGGCTGTCTGGTAGAGATGCCAAGCGTGTCTTTTTTTGTAGTTGGTCCGGCATTTCTAAACATAGAGAGATGGGATGAAAACAAAACTTATTTATTTTTCTTTCAGCTGTCGTTCGATTGGTTAATAGAACCTTGTCATTAAAAATAACGGGGATAAAATATTAATTAAGCAATAATGCAAGTTTTGAGTACTCTGATTTAGTTAATCCCGTACAAAACTACTATTATTCGACCTATTTTGTTATAAGGCAACTTTTGAGACTCTCTGACATCCCCCATTTTTCCAAATTTGTTAATTTCAGGTTCATGAAACATCTTAATATCCATATATAACATAGGTATTAAATGTATTTAGACAACAGCTGCTTTGAGTAGAGTGAAAATCAATATATTATAGGATCATCCTCTATCTTTAATTGATACACTAATTATTCAATAAGTCCCTGTTATTGTTACTTGTAGTCCAATGAAGATCAAACCTACTGCACAATGCCTTAATATATTTTTATTCCGTAGAAGAAACTGACTATGTATAATAATATATACGAAAAGATCATCAGAGAAGTTATTTCTCTCTATCTCTCTCTTTTCTTGACTGCTTCTTCAAAGTACATATAGACAAGTGACTCCTAACCTTTTCTCATCACTGAATCCCTATAGCATTTATATATATAGGTGCTATATAGTATAAAATGTGTTCAAACAAATGTTGAATTATACTATTTATTGTAATTTTTTCCTTGGAGCCAGGCTGCGTATTATGAGGCACTTGTATATAGGGTCTAAAGCAATATATAGGTGTCCCGTTCATTTGAAATAAAATTTGAATTTCTGATTTTGATTTTTTTTTTAAACATAAAATTCAAATTTCTGACCAAGAAGGTAGAGAAATTCAAATTTATCTTCCAGAAAAAGGTAATTTAAAATAGAACTCAAATTTCTAATCTAACGAAAAGGTAATTTGAAAAAAAAAAATTGAATTTTTGATATTAAGTAAGGTCATTTGAAATTCGAATTTCTGCTATAAAAAAAAGGTTATTTGAAATAAAATTTTAAACATTCTAAAATAAAGTCATTTGAAATAAAATTCGTAATATTCTAAAATAAAGTAGAAATAAAATTCGAATTTGTGATCTAAAAAAGGTCATTAAACTTCATTTTTTTTTGTTTTAAAATTTTTTTATTTTTAATTTAATTAGAAATTTTATCTTGAAAAAAATATGATGGGTATTTCATTATAATTTCTAAAAAAAAACCGAGGATTTCTTAAAATAGAAAAGATTCAAAATTTATTTTCTAAAAGACAAATTCGAAAATAAATAGAAAGAAAAGGACGCAATTGAATCTATCTTTCCCCTAGGCCCTGTTTGAGGGACAAGGGCTCTGAGGATCTCTGTTCGGAAGGGCTGGACTATATTTATATGTAAGTAATATTAAATACAATATTATGTTGTTTGTACAATGTACATATAATTTCAACTATCTAACATCTATTTGAATAAATCATCAACATAATTCTCTCTCCACTGCCAAGAAGTGTGGCAGATCTATCTTCTTCCTTTCCCAGTTATGAAGAATGAGTTATGATGGAGCAGATGCTCTTCTCCAATAGCAATAGCACATATTATATGTATAGGTGTCGCCATTCTTTCTAAGTGATAAGACCACACATGCGGTCCTATAATGTATGTTACTTGTTAGTTATTATAACTTATTATTACTAATAATAATAACACAAGATAAATGTGTTTTGATATCCTATGACTAGAGTTGTTAAAAACATGACATTAGGCTGTAATGTGAGCAGTTTTTTTAAATTTATTTCCTCAAGCTGATATCATTATTCTTTAAGAGACAACATCTAAGTATAAAGTTATCAATAGTAAGTAACACTGGGGATTTGTGGTAATATGTAAGTCCATGTTGGACTCGGAAATTGAGGATCGGGGTCCAAAAATTCCCACCTATTCCGTTACTAGGATTTGTCTTTGACAAAATGTTTGTGGGTTTTTTTTTTTTTTTTTTTTCAGAAAAGCAAATTTGAGAAGAAAATATTTTTTTTTAAATTTGCCAGATAATTTTGTTTGAAAGAAAATAAATTTATGAAAAATTTGAATACAGAAAATTCATAGATACAAAATTGTGACATCAAAAAAAAATTGTCAATTTTTTTTTTTTTCGACAAATTTAACACCAAACTTTTACTATGGAGGAGGGGGGGGGGGCAACAACCCCAACCTTTGTAGTAACGGGAGTGGGGAAAGAGTGGGATTTATATAGAATTAGAATTACCATCATAGATGGAAATAATTAATTATATTTAGAAAAAATAATAAAACCGAAAATGACTTGATATCCCAGACAATTTGAAAAATGCTTGAGAAGAGAGCAGTTTGGCTGTCATGACGTTATATCAGATTAGCTCCAAATCTAGCAGGGATATCGATGTTCCCATGGCGATCATCTAAACTACTCAGAGTCCAAAAAGATCCTTACACTTATAATTCCTTTGCGTTACTCTCCATCATTCACGAGCAAATACAATCAGGGTTCACTTTATATTTTATATAATATATATTTATAGTGTATGTTTTCTCCTCAAAAGCTTTAGAAAAAAAATAAAGTAAGGTAGGAATCAAGTTTAATAGAAATACAAGGTTATACAAAAACGCTTTTCCGACGGATCTTTGACTTCCACCAGGCTTTTGAATAGTGACGTCAAAGAGTATAACTGTAAGCCAATAGTAGCTATATATATCGCCTTCCTTGACTATTACTGTTAGAGTACCGCTGTTATGTTCAATGACGTTCAGATATGTCTGACTTGTCCAGCAGTCGGTACGGTACATCAAATTGAAAATTATTTTCATATATGATATCTTTTTGATTATAAGTTTATTTTTATTTAGCATACCGGCAGGTCATATATCTACAACTCCACCCATGTCTGCATTTTGCACTGAATAAAATATTTATTTATAAATATAAGACACAGGGTTGTGGTACAATATTAATAATAATAACAGAAAATATGATAATATATGTATTTAAACAAATAATGGTAATAAAAACAATTGATAAAACGTCATAATGATTCAACCCTGCTCGTTATATGTAATATTTTATATTATTTTTGAGTATTTGGTTTGTATTTAGCGGGAGAACTTTTTTAGTATGTATGTACAAATGTAAGTATGAAGGTATATTGTATACATGTTGTGTTCAAGTTGCGATGTTGTACAAGTTGAAAAATATCCCGAGAATGAAAGAAAGCCTATTTCAAATCAATCCCTGGTTCATAAAGGGGACGGTATTCCCTTGGTGAGTTGAGGAGCTCTTGAATACAACGCCATCTATGTACGAAAAAAGTAAATAATATTGAGTGTTAGAAGTAAAGAGAATCACTGTTTTAAATATATAATTTAGAGTACTTGTGCTAGGGACAGCTGAATAATTGAATATTCCATGGATGGTCCATAGTTATTAATGTATTACTTTTTGAATCTTTTGATGACTAATTACTATAAAGTTCAAAAGCTTTTAATATGTAATTTTGATGGATTAAATGCTTGATAATTAAAATGATTGATGATGTAATTGAATCTGGGGCTGTGCCACGTATGATTTTCAATTTGTACACACATATTACAACTTGTACGCAACATATTACAAATATATTAATTTGACTAGACAGGAATCTATAGCTTCTTGAAGAATGATTTCAAATAATAGTAAGAATGATAAAATAGATGGATCATCATTGATCCAGAGAATATGATTTGATAGAATGAAAATCCAATAAATTTGTGGGGGTTTTGTATGAAGAGGGAAAGGAAAAGAAGCAGAAGTAAAATAAACAAGTGATAATTTTTAGAGAGGGCTGCGTAGAGTCTCTTATTTCTCGCTGCTTATTCAGTTACGCATGATATTATTCAAAAAGTATGGATTCTTCATCATCCATAGGAACGGTGGAATGATTATAAAGTCCTTGTGCTGCCAGCATTTGCGCCAATTCTCCCTTTTGACCACTGGATTTCTTTATTTTAGCTCTTTTATTCTGAAACCAAATCTTGATTTGAGTTTCGTCAAGACCCAACTCCGTGGCAAGACTTCGTCTTCGTTCCTCTGTCAAATAGCGATTCTCATCAAATTCCCGCTTTAAGCGTGCAAGTTGATCCGAACTAAAGGCTGTTCGAGGACGTTTCTCTGCATTGGAGCGAGGGGCACGTGGAGGCACACTGGGTCCGCCTCCCCCACTCCCTCCTCCCTCTCCTTTCTTCATTTTGCGTAATCGAGGCCCTGAAGAAGATCAAGAGGATGGATGATGTTTTGAGGAGACTATCTTGTCTCGGAGGATTCTTACCTGAGGAGGGACGATCCGAGTACCGGGTACAAAATACCCAAGCAGGCCAAAGTTGTCCATTGGGACCACGAACCATCCCTGGTGGAACGTCGGAATCGTCCTTTTTGGGGCTTTCATCCCCTGCACTAGAAGGAGGATTCTCGTTGGAGGACAGAGGAGAAGTTGTGGAGGACAATGCCGGTTCCTTGGCTTTGACAAAGTTATTGTTGTTAGTCGAATATATAAGAGTCTTAGAGGGCGAGGAGGACACAACATCTCCTCCAGGAGATGAAGGGGTGGAAAAAGAGTCTCTAGAGGGATTTCCACTGAGATCCACGGGGCGTTCATTTTTAATTGACGGCGGCGGCAGTGGCGGCGGTGAACTACCACCACTTGAAATACCCCCAAAATTAGGGTTCAAAATATTGTCAATACTAAAGGGAAGAGCTCTTGCGGTGGCCACAACGGCCAGATGCTGTAGAAAAGGTTGAAAGAGGGATGCTGAGCCAAGCATTGACATGTTGGGTGGACTCCGTGTCGTAGACGTTGGAGCATGATGATGGGAGGATAAAATATCCGATATGAGATATGGACTCGTTACTGCACCCCCAGGTGGACCTGTATATGCTCTAGGGGACTCCGGGTCCAGAGGCTCAGTTTTAATTAGGGATTCCTCCTCCATTGATTTAACCCACTCTTTTCGTTACATAAGACGACAGACTCTGCCTTCTAGTAGGGGCTGTATTATATCACAAACTGATTTCGTTTTCTTTATTTACAGATTTTCACCCACCCTTCTTCAATAATGAAGAACATAAAAATAATACTCTAAATAATGGCGGCGCGTTCAGCGACCAATCAGAAAACAACGTCTTTCCCTCAATAAAGCTGTTAAAAAAGGGCGCGATTGCTTCTTTGCTTCCTCCTTTTTTCTTCTTTTTCTTCCTCTCTACACACAGCACAAGCAAAGGCATAGAAGCATACACACACAAATTAAAACCTCTCTTTGTGTGTTTTTTAAATAAAATGCTTAAACTTAATTGAGGCACTGCCTGACATCTCAACTATATGTACATATATACATTATACAAGAGCGTTAAATAATAAGAAATAAAAGAATGAAGCAAGAAAGAATGAATATAACGATGAATATATTATTACATAGTAGTAGGCATTATGAAGAGCCTTCTTTGACTCTTGACCAAATAATCATAACTCAAATAACTGTAAACCAAAATGTCTTAAATTACTCAGGTTTCCTCATATTCAACTTCTAAATTAATCACATTTTGTAAATAGATTTAAAGATAATCAATAAACAAAAGCTAAAAATTAGTGTTGGATTCGAGTATCAATCGAATTCGAATTAAAAAAGACTTCCTTCAAAATGAATTGGACACCCATCAAATACTTTTTGCATATTTCGACTATTCTCCAACTCGAATTATAATCAAACATTCGAATAATGATTCATCCAAGTTCTAAAATAACTCAAAAGGAGTGTTATGTCGATCCTTATTTATTCGATCCAGTCCTTCGACCGGTTTCAGGGGCCTTTGCAAGATTATATGGTGACCATTGCCTAATTTGATCGAATCACTTTTTTTTAGAATATAAATCTTCTCTATTTTCTTCCATTCGAAAAAAAAAATCCTTCATTGTCAATACTAGAACTGAGTGACGTCATCAAGAAACGAACTTTATAAGTTTTTAGGGTTGGTATGCAGGACTGAACCAGTCCTTACTGAGACTGAACTGGAACGGACTGCAGTCTTCAGTCATAAATACGGACAGACACAACCTTGCTCAAAGTGCCGTAATCATGGATTTATTATTCGGGGGTCCTGGTTGGAGTGACTAGGGATGACTCACTATTAATAAAGCAATAAATACTATAGTCAACAAAATTATGGGAGCACTCGGTGATATACATCCTTTCTCAAAAGGACTGTAATACAAAAAAAAAAAAACACCTCCATACTCACCTTTCTAATTAAAAGAAGATTTGATCAATGATATTGAATTAAAAAGGCGGGAAACCCATATTACAACATGTTTTGTGAAAATTCTAAAATAATTAAACTTCACTGAATTCGAAAATTTGTTTATTGTTGCTTAAAACGAACAATTCGACTCGATGCATCATTCTGAAAATCGACCTCGAATATTTTTACTCAATTCCCGCACACAAACAAAACTATTAGTTTTACATCAACTGGATTTTAATCAATAATGAATTAATTATTTATATATTCATATAATATATAAGTACCAATTGTGTAGTTCGATTAAATAAATGATATAAATAATGAATCAAAGATTTAAATTGCGATGAATTTCAACTCTAATAACCAGCTGATTCGGAATGTATTTGCGAGTGGTGACGTCCGAGACGAGACATTGTTGAGATTGCAAACTTCTTCAACCTGGAGACGTCCTTTTTCTGTAGAGTCAAGAAGGAATTGCAAGAGTCTGAAGGAGATTAGGAATCACAGCAAATTATTTTTTGATTTAATGGGAAACCCTGTTTGAACCCCAAGCTCACTGGACATCAACTCCAGGACTTCTTTGGGTGGTACACAGTTGAGTGACATACAATCAGATCCTCCTACAACACAAAATTCGAACTAATCTCCACGATCCAGGAGGAATTTCGGAATCTGCCCATGTCATCAAGACCTACTCCCGTTTCCGTGGTTTATTTGAGGCCGTTCTTGGCGCCAAAGGGGAGATAATAATATATTTTTTTAAATCAAGTTTCATTTGGCATTGGTTTTTATTAGCATCAGATGATTAGTTGAGGAGAAGATCCATTATATAAAATTGATTTGGTAGTTAAATAGAGATCGCACCCGGTATATGTGAATGAACTATTCCTTGATGGATTTGTTATTTATATCCTTGGGTATGTCTAAGAATGGCCATTAATGATGATGATGCCTACTCTTTTCATTATGGTTATCCTTTTTTCCATTTTTTTTTTTTTTTGAAGAGCTGTTGGTTCGCAGCTCTCTTTTATCATCATATCCCATCTGGTGTAAATTCCCTACAACTTCTCTCCCTCTCAATGAATAGGGATATATAAATGAGGCGGAGCACAATAGAAGAAGTCAAAATACACAAATTGAATACAATATTTATTCACTCAATAAGACGTCCATGTCATCCGTCCGTTAAGTCTTGTTGTTGTTCCTCCCTGGCTCTTTGCTATTATTGCGTACATACATATATTTATGGTTCTTCTTGTCCACAGCTTGTCAAAATATACATATGAATGTAAGCAGGGTGAGGAAGGCAGGTAGTAGTAGTATTCAAGGCATAGCTGCTTTGTACAACTAGATCTCTTTTTGAGGTTTTAATTATAAAGATGAGAAAAGGGAAGAATTGAGCGAGATAGATACATAGAATAGGGCAAAACTCATTGTGCGATGTTATAGGGCTAATTAGGGTATTGATGCCGTACATAAATATACTAAATCTTTCAAGGGATGTTCTTCCCTTCATCATATCATTCAATGTACGTAGTCTTTGATGATATAATATTTATTGTTGTTCTAATAATCAAAATAATAGATTGTATCATCATCAAAATATTAGATCTACGCATCATTATTTTTAATTAAATTGGATGTGCCTTTATCAAGATTTGTGTCTTTTTATATCGTATATATGTATGTATGTATGATAGATACAGAATACATACATTACACATAAATAAATAAAAATTTACAGTCATACCTTGATATACTAGGTTTTTCATTTTAGATACGACCTGGATTCTGAAAAAAAAATTACTTCCACATACAAAATTCGTTTGATTTTTTGAGGCTCCGAGCACTGTTTTTGAAAGTTGGGCCTTCAGTAAAAGTCATTTCAAAAATATTTTCATTTTTTACTCCTCTATGTGACCCGTCAACACTAAAGTAAGCTACA
Organism: Lepeophtheirus salmonis; assembly: GCF_016086655.4. Lineage (NCBI taxonomy): Eukaryota > Metazoa > Arthropoda > Copepoda > Siphonostomatoida > Caligidae > Lepeophtheirus > Lepeophtheirus salmonis. The sequence goes on from NC_052131.2 coordinate 48,285,638, forward strand.
ATGATTTTTAGCTAAATTGAATTTTTGTATTCTTCGACGAATTATCGTCAATTTCTATAAACAAAATTATTCGTCAAACTTTAAAAGTAAATTGATAAAAATGTTTGAATTGGTCGTATTGGTAGCAATATAAGGGGGTCCGCTGGATTTTTAATTTGGGGGGAGCTTGGCTTCTTTTTTCCACAACGAATGACTTATTTCTAGAAAATCCTAAAAAATGTTTTCCCTCCTCGATTAACCTTCTTTTTTTCTTTTTACTTGAATGGCCTTTTTTTAGAAAACAAACCCTTAAATTGATTTGGGGGGGGGGCCTAATTTTTTCCCCATAGAAGAGATTTTTCTTAAATTTCTCATTTTGAGGGGGCTACTGTTCTCCAACCCCCTTGCAGACGCCCCTGATATAAGACTCTTAAATCAAATATTACTTCTAAACTATAGCTAAAATTATGGGCTATCTTAACTTATCCCACAAATTTGAATAATAGGTCTATAATTAACTCAAATATGCCAATGAAATAAGTATGTATAATTGTTTAGACGATTAATCGAAATCATAATCGGGTTTTTTTTTCTGGATTCGAAATTGTGATCGATATCGGGAAAAGGATTTTGAATTTGCTATTATTTATTAATGGTGTTAAATTATTTATTAATTTATTAGAAATCTAATTTTTGATTTTTTTTCCAAAATCTTATGATGAGATATAATTGTACCTACGTTTGTTATATGAATGTATCTATATAAATTGTACATATATATTAATATGCAGTAGGTACATGTCTTTTAGCAGTATAAATAGTTATAATTCCAGTTTTATATACATTTAGTCATTAATTTGTCTTTTTTTTATCTCTTTTTCTCATCAACGCAAGATCTGAATTCATAGAAATAAATCCTTTAATTCCTTATTGATAGTTTATTTATTTAATTGAAATACAAAATTGGTATCTTGTATCTATATATACAAAACAATTAATTATTGATTAAAATGCATTTTATAAATCAATAGGTTTTTGGTTTTTTTCATATTCCTTAATTGGTTAGATGGAGTTGCACTGATTAAGTATAGGTAAACATTATAACATTAAAATTACTCCATCTAACCTAGGAATCTTCTTTGAAGTCCATATGCATAATTCATATTTCCCATTCTAGGAGCCACCGGGAATCGAACCTATGCCCTTTACGTTCAAGAAAATAATTTCTCCCATGCGAATTGTTCACAGAGTTATACGTCACTCCCTTTTTATTAATGTTGGATTTTGGATCTTGGCCGAGTTCGACTTTTTAGTTTCTTAGTTGTGCTTCGAATCATCATATTTGAGTTAGGATGACAGTATGTATACTAATGTTCGAGTTTGAGTTTTAGAGAGTTTCCACATTAAAAATCTGTGTACGCAAGTAGGAGAGGTGTTGGATCGGTCTATAAAAAAACTGAAATGTCCTATCAATCCGGTACTAATAAAATTTGTCAGTACTCACGTCGTTATCTTTATTATATCACGCAACCTTTCCCCCAAGAAGAAACACACAAAAAAGGCCCAAAATCAATTGGTAGTTAGCCAAATAAGTCAATCAAACCAACTGATATTTATCTCTTATCAGGGAAGCTGGAAGACTACGTCTGGGGTCCCAAAAGGATGCTACATTGTCTTTCAGCCAAGCTTGTACCTTCTTTTATTTATGAGCAGGTGCAGAATCTTGTTGGATCAGGTACGCCCTTCCATTTATCTTCTTGTCCATCCAAGGCTTCACCACCTCAAAATGAAAATTAACAGAAAATCAGTGGTCACCTAAACTCTTGAATGTATGAGCAGAGGAAAAAATTGACCGTGATCCATTCATGCAGGATCTGGATGGGGTTTAAATTTGTTATCATTAGAATTCAATTTAAGTCAATTTTTGTAAAAAAAAAAGTATATCGGGAGAGTTCAAGCCATATACATAAAATTGTCCTCTTTTGTATTGGCAGTTTTTTTTTAGTTCGAGAAATACTCAAATCCAACACTAACTTTACTCGAGGGGCCCAAATCATTTTTATGTCTTTTGATCACTATAATTATATTGGACTCTCTATTGATAGTGCAACAATCTATTTATATAGTTATTAATAGCATTGGCTTTTGAATCATCCAGCCGTTTTTTTAAGGGAGCGCGTTTGGATTACTCTCTCATATTCATCCATTATATCATAATAGGTTATTTGAATGAAGATACGAGCAAATATTATAGGTATAAGTAGGAACAAGGTACTTCTACTAAGCTTTTCTCTTCTTTTGTTTTGGGTAAAACACCTTGGTTTAAACATAAAAAGTGCTTAATAAAACGAGAATAAATCAAATCTAAAGCTGTTAAAATAGAGAAGATTATATTTATAACGATTATAGGCACTCAGTAGAGTGCAAACCACCGTCTCTTGTCATTTTTCCTAAATGAGATTCCCCCCACCCCATTCTTCCAAACTATGGATTAATTAATTATTCAATAATTGTTGCAAATTTATTATAGCTTAGCAAGAGCTAATTCCAATAAACTAATCAAAGCTTAGAACTAGGGGTATTTGCTAACTTTCATCATGGGGGGAGGAGGGGGCGTATCCCCAAAAATGATCAACAACGTGATATAATTACTTATATAAATAGGTTTATTTTTTATATATAAACCTATATAGGGAAAGTTACGCATCGTTGGACACATCGAAGAGGCGTTTATGTTTCATATGTTTTATATAGACATCATGCGTTATTTTTGAGATTTTTTTAAATAAACATATTGATAAATATGTTAGTAAGAAGTTTTGTATCAAAATATTCTCATTAAAAGATCAAACAAAGAGGTCATTACAGATTTAAAAAACACTATCAAAAAATGCCCAAAATTCACAACTTAAGACAAGTTTCAAATCAAAAAAATTAATTTCGGATGTTATTCGAATCATGTTTCTTAATTTCAGACACCATGAAATAGAAAAAATATAGGAGAAAAATATACATAAGAGTGCAAATGCAGTTTGAAAATTTATCACTTGGATAGATAAAATTCAAAATACAACGAACCTACTCTAGTACACAGGGGAATCCCTAATTATTTGGCAATCCTTGAGATGAAGGATTTCATATTATTTTATGAGAACGAATAGAGGGGGGAACAGACTCACGGTACATAAATTAGAAGAAGAAATAGAAAAAAAATCTTCTCTCGTCCTTTTGCAGTATTAATATAATTTATGAAGGATCATGTCTGTGTTTCCAACTCCGTCTCGGGAAGGAATATAATGGACCCAGTTCTGCGGTATGAAACAATGTTTTCCAGGAATACCTACAATATCCGATTTATCGTTAAATATCTACTCGGATTCTAACTCTAGCCAAGTATGTAGGGAGTCTTTCGGAGTCCGAGTCGCTCATAGAACCTCAGGAAGTAATCAACTTTGCAAAGATGTGCTATAATTATCGTGTCTTGTTTGCTCCTATCGTCAACTCCAGAAAGTTAAATCTTCTTTTCTAATACGATCCTATATTTCATTGAGACTTTTACATGTCGAAATTTATATTATCCTGATAATATGTTGGATAAATTATGAAGAGAGATTCTCTGTAACTCCAAATCCTTCATTTACTTCAACGATCAAGAGTTATCATTTGTATTCCGATAGATGATGTTGATGTTATAAGCCTTTTACATTCTTTCGTTTCATTTAATAATATTAATTATTAATTACTACACCACTGTCTCCTCTAGACCGTTCTACAAAATTTAAGTTATCCTCTTTTTTGAGTAAGGCTTCATTCACTAACTTGGAAGGTTCATGTTCAATTTGGTTCGACTTATTAATAAGCAAGGAAGTCAATGGACTACCTCACACCTCGATAACTCTAATTCATTTAAGAATACAAACGGAACTGACCTCCTACAGGATTAAGGAACTAATAAATTACAATTTGCCACTCCGTTATTGCTAAATTCAGTTTCTCATTGATTCAATGATTAAAGATTGTTTTCATATTGTATAATCTAAAGTTTTATTCATCAATTATTATAATATACAATTCATGAATTAATTAATTTGTATTTTAATTGATTCAATTAGTTCGAATATATCGCCTTAATTGGGTAATAACACATTGGCAAAGGTGGAGCATATTATTCGCTAAAGATTCTTTTGTCGTTAATGTTTAATGTTGGTATGAAGACCTGTTAGGGGATTCATAACAATAATTACTTATGCTTGAAAACGAAATGTTAATAATTTCCCAAGGTGATGAGTTGACGTAAAACTACTTGAACTCTCAGAGACTCCGTACGATACT